>NW_022436947.1:25773920-26063002 GCF_009761245.1 Sapajus apella
AAAAAAAAAAAAAAAAAAAAAAAAAAAAAAAAAAAAGAAGACGTACCTCTACATGTATGAAAAAAAATCAGAATAATCCAAATGTCCATTAACAGCCATTTAGTTAAATAAACTATGGTGCTTGGGCATAATGTGGTATTATGTGACCATAAAAAAGAATTCAAAAGATTTCTGTGTACTGATATGGAGTGATATTGGGCATTATTGTTAGAATGGAAAAAAGTACAGAACAATGAATAGTTTATGAAACTTTTGTATAAGAAAGAAAATAGAAATATATGTATTTGCTTACTTTTGTAAGAAAACAACTGAATGATAGAACAAAAAATAATAAAAATGATCACTTATAAGGAAAGGAGTTGACAGAGTAGAAATGACTGAAATAATAGCAGGCTTTGCTTATTATTTATATTATATATCATTTGGACTTTTGAAACATACATAAGTCTAAAAATTGAAAGCAAGTTGAAGCAAATAAACTTAATTATTTACCAAACTGGTAACATGACAACAAGGAGAGAGGGAAGGAAAAAATGATTCTTTAAGTGTTACCTAAACAGAATGCTATGGCTGTATAACCTTAGTGGGATATAGTCTACGGAGAAAAGAGAATTCAAATACATTGTCAGCTTTACTCTGAAGTGAAAATATATAGTTAAAACAAATATAGAAAAATGTTTATGATTATTGAATATGGCCTGTGGCTATGTGGATATTCACGGCAATACTTTCAGTTTTTCTGTATACATGAAATGTTTTATAACAAAATATTGAAAACACATCACGACCATTAACTAAGCCAAGAAGCATTGAGACATTTTGTGGGTTATTACTTTGTTCCAAAGTAGATATTTTTACAAAGTAGGATAAAATATTCTTATATCACATGCTTCAAAAGCTAGAAGAAAAAAAAGTCTGGGAGAGTTCTTCTCCATATCCTGAACCTACTAAAGGGCTTAAGTAAACCTTAAACATATATGGATAATAGAGTTCTTGTTTTTTTTATTTTTTTTGAGACAGAGTTTCACTCTTGTTGCCCAGGCTGGAGTTCAATGGCACCATCTCGGCTCACTGCAACCTCTACCTCCTGGGTTCAAGAGATTCTCTGCCTTAGCCTCCCAAGTAGATGGGATTACAGGCATGCACCACCACACCTGGATAATTTTGTATTTTTAGTAGAGATGGGGTTTCTCCATGTTGGTCAGGCTGCTCTTGAACTCCCAACCTCAGGTGATACGCCCACCTCCACCTCCCAAAGTGCTGGAATTACAGTCATTAGCCACTGCACCTGGTCTAATGAGTTTTTAAAAGAACTCACTGTCTGAATAATAAAAATTAAAATTGTTTTTCAATGAAGGAGATCATAATTAAAAAGATGTTAGAGAAAATATTTACAATATTAAAAACAACAAAGTATTAATATCCCAATTGTAAGGAGTTCCTGACAATCAACAAAGCAGACAAGAATTTTATAGGAAAATGAGTAAACCAGGCTAAGAAACATGGCGAATCCCCACCTCTACAAAAAAACAGAATTAAAGAGGAAATTAGAGGTTGAAGGAAGAAAAGATAAGTGAAAAACTTTTCAGCCTTAGAACAGTATTTCATGGATAAACATGTGTGAGGGGCACTAAGAAAGCCAAGCCAGCCTTTGCTCTGGTAAACAAGCATTCTGGTGAAGCCCATTAGTTCTATGTATTTGGAAGAGACACCCTTTGGCATGATAGGAGCTAAACTGAAAACTAGAGCAATAACATGCCTGTGCTTGTAGTCCCAGCTACTTGGGAGGCTGAGGCAGGAGGATCACATAAGCCTGGGTGGCGGAGGTTGTAGTGACCCAAGATTGCGCCAATGCACCCTAGCCTGAGTGACAGAGCAAGATCCTGTCTCAAAATAAAGTTGTTGTTGTTGTTGTTTTTTTAAAAAAAAGGAAAGAAAAATGAACAACATAAAAGAACAATTTACAGAAGATGAAGAAGATGAGATCCAAAAGATTCTCAGGATTGTTAGGAATCAAAGACATATTAATTGAAACTGTAAGATAACACTTGCCACTTTTAGATTCACAAGTGCTGAAAGAGTTGTAGGGATATAACCCATTCCACCATCAGCAGGAGTGTCAGCTGGTGCAAGCATACTTTAAACACTGAAAGTCATTTCACTCCAGGTTTTATACATCAAAAAATTCTAGCATAGGTAGTATGTAAAAGTATGTTCCTCATAAAGCCATAAATCAGTTATTATATATCATTAAGACACACGTAAATTTATTTTTAAAATATTAAAATATCTCATTGCTGGTGTGACATATAATTTTTATAAAATTATAAAATATATAAAAATATAATTATATGTAAATTTTATAATTTTATAAAAACAGAATATATAAATCATTATACAATTATAAAATATATATAAATTATATATATGTGTGTGTGATTAATAGGCTGGGTGCTGTAGCTCACATGCGTAATTCCAACACTCTGGGAGGCCAAAGTGGGAGGATTACTTGAGGCCAGGAATTCAAAACCATCCTGGGTAGCATAAAGAGACCCTGTCTCTACAATAACAACAACAACTTGTTAATGAAAAATCTATAAATGAGTATTCACAATAAATAAAGAACTTCTAACAGGAAAATGAGTAAAGGACCATATATGTCGGTGAAACACTAAATTTTCTACAACCATGTGATAGCCTTACCAGTCAGAGAAACACAAGTAAAAATCACAACAAGAGATCATTTTACTTCTCAGACTGGCAAATTGTAAAATGATTCTCAGTACTGAATGTTAATGAGGATGTGAAACAATGGATATTTTCGTCCACTGCTAACTGAAATATGAATCATTACAAACACTTTAGAAAATAGTTTGGCATTACCTAATTAAGTTGGCAATAGACATATACTACAACCCAGCATTCTCATGCTTAGATATACACCCTAGTAAAAACCATGTTCCTGTATACCAGAATATATGGACAAATATGTTTGTGGCAGCATTTTTAATAACGTTCAAAAACTAGAAGCAGCCCAAATATCCAAGACTAGAATGGATACACTTTAATTCATTTATGCAATAGAATACACCATGAAAACGTACAACTATACAAAAAAAAAATGACTTAGAAACAATTTTAAATAATGCTGCTACAGAAGTAATTTTACACAATAATTTTACTTACATAAAGTTCAAATCCTGGTGAACAACAAAAATACATTATTTAGGTAAATATACATGGGTGGCAAAACCATAAAAAAAAAAGCAAGGTAAAGGATTAACACAAAATTCAAGCTAGTGGTTACTTCTGCAATTGGGATGGGGGTAGACTTGATCTGAAAGGCTTCTAGGACACTGATCATGTTCTGTTTTTTAACCCAAGGGGTAGTTACACAAAAGTTAATTGCATTATTATTTTGAAGATTGTTCTTATTTATTTTATAAACTCTAGTTATGTGTGATATATTTCACAATGTTATCAACGGATGATTCTTTCTAAGAAGAATCTTTATTGGATAAAAATTAAAGTCATCAATGGTATTTTAAATGGCTAAAAGCAACATTTTCTCATTGTATTACTCTTAAACCTTTCACCAATTTTTTTTTTTTTCTTTTTCTTTTTCTCTTTTTTTAAGACAGAGGCTTGCTCTGTTGCCCAGGCTGGAGTGCCCTAGCAGAATCTCAGCTCACTGCAACCTCCACTTCCTGGATTCAAGTGATTCTCCTGCCTCAGGCTCCTGAGTATCTGGGACTACAGGTGCATTACACCGTGCCTGGCTAATTTTCATATTTTTAGTAGAGGAAGGGTTTTACCATGTTAGCCAGTCTTGTCTCAAACTCCTGACCCCAAATGGTCCACCCACCTCAGCTTCCCAAATTGCTGGGATTATAGGCATGAGCCATCACACCCTTCACCAACATTTTTACCTGACTTAATAGTAAAGTCTGAGCCAGGTGTGGTGGCTCATGTCTTTAATCTAAGCACTTTGAGAGGCTGAGGTGGGTGGATAACTTGAGCCGAGGAGTTAGAGGCCAGCTTGAGCACCATGGCAAAACCCCATCTACGAAAAATACAAAAATGAGCTATGCATGCTTGCATGCACCCATAGTCCCAGATATTAATACTTGGGAGTCTGAGATGGATGGTTTGAGTCCTGGAGGTGGAGGTTGCAGTGAGCTGTGATTATACAACAGACTGGAACATAGAGTGCGACTCTGCCTCAAAAGAAAAAAAGTTGTAAAGCCCAAGTCTCATCATACATACTTTTCTTTTAATCTTTCCAATTCAGTTTTCAATTCTGAAAAGCATGAGTCTAGAGGTCACTTAACATAATCCCCCTGCCTTTCAGGATTCTGCAAAGCTTGTGAAATATAAGTTGTCTTTTGAATGTAAAATTCAGTCAGATGGCAATGATGGTTCATTAAACGTAAATACAAATTACATGCGTTCAGAGCAACTTCCTTACCTTTGCTGCTACTCTTTACTTTCTAACTCCCAAAGAATGTGGCCATCTTGAAGGGTAATTGCTCTTCTCCATCCCTCAAATTCTCTTTTTAAAATTCCCTCTTTGGGAAATCTACTCCTTAGCTTCCTAACAATTGTGACTGGAAATAAAGTCTAGTTTATCTATCCTGGTTTTGAAAAAGAAAATAAAAGCTGGATTTGTATGGGAGTTTGTATTTCTCTCCAATACAATTTATTTGAGGTAAAACTTTGTGTTCATTTTAAGAGAATTGCATGCCTGTGAAATGAAATGAATATTGCATTTATCTGAGTAAATGAGGTTCCAACATTTGGGCATTTCTAGATCTTTGATCAGTTAATTTCTTTATTAGAAGACATCCTATCGAATTTCTTTTCCAGCTCTCTGTGAATAAACAGCCCACAAGTATCCTTCAATTACAAATTATTTGGGTCACATGAATTGGCACACATTCTACTTCCTAGGTGACTTACATAGACCACATGAGAGTACCTGAAGAGCAGAGATCCTGCTTCTTTGCCTCGGAAATTGTCAATATGCTTTTTTTTTTTTTTTTTTTTTTTTTGAACTACAATCTCCAGCAAAGCCCGCCAAAGCTTCTTGCTGCCTGGTTTAGCAGAGAGACCTTGCCCACAGGTTTTTGGGACAACAAATTATCTGTGGTTCCAGCCTGCAGGTTTCTTGGTTCTACAAAATGACAGATTATCTCCTGGCTGTCTGTACTTTTCCCTCTGCTATGCAAACTTTAGTCCCTTGGCAATAAGAAAAAAAAAAAAAATGTCTTTTGGAGATGCATTCTTTCTGAGTTCTTAGCCAATGTAGCCAAAAGTGGAAGAAGCTGGTGGTACTGTCAGTTTAGGCAGGCAGGTTCAGAGGCCTGGTATTCACAGTCAGGGCAAGAAAACAGCACTAGTGAGCAAAACTGAATTAGCATATTATAAGGCCATTTGCATTCTTCCACATTTTATACCATCTAGCAGCTTTAGCCATTCCTAGCTACCTGTAGTCAAAATAAGGAATAAAGCAAGATTTTTCAAGGCAGTCCTATTCCTGGTTGAGGAAAGGACAGAGATGTAATAATCAAATCATATTACTGGTAGTTGTTTACTGCTTACTACATTAACTCTAAATATTGTTGCCATCAATTCACAACTCTGGATAATCTAGCTCATCTAGACGTGTCCAAGCCTCTCTTGAAACTTTCCAAAATGTACCTTCCACCAAATCAACGTAGCCCCCTAATGCCCTGCGTGATAACCCAATTTCCATCTTTGCATCTCTTTATACTTCTTTCTGCAGAATGCTCTGACATTTTTCTCCATCTGAATATATCCTATTTATTTCTCAAAGCTCGATTCTGGAGTATATTTCCTGATAAACCTTTCCTTAGGTGTTTTGTCCAACATTAATCTTTACATGTTCCACTATATTGATTTATGTCAAGTATTAAATGTTGTCATTATTTATTCAATAAATCCATGGACATTTACTGAGAATAGGGTACAAGATTCTGAGTCTATATAATCAAAGATATAATCCTTATTGTTAAGGGGTTAACCATATCCTTGATGATAACTCATAGATAGAAAAAATGCCTATGGCTATTTAATATATGAAATATATAATAAAGCCAATGCTACTTATTGGGGCTTATAGAATTATTTATGGAAATATCTACACCAAAAACTGGGCATTAAAGAATGAGTGTCATATTTTCAGGTGCATTAGAGGAGTAGAGAGCACTCCAGGAAGAATGTAATTATTATCTCAATGTGTAGTCCATATTCTCCTACCTTAAATTCTTAATTTTCTGTACAACTGGTAGAATACAAGAAAGAACTGAACAGACAAATGGTAATCTGAGTGCTTTTCATACACAATGGAATAAACTACCTGGCCTCCCATAGAAAATGAATGCACTGAGGGACACTTACTTTTACTGACTGACTGGCCAATCTATAAACTGATTAGCTAAATCAGTTGAATTACAAATAGATACAGAGAAGTGGAGCCCACTGGCCATCTATGAGTATCAAGAGGAAGTTGAGGGATGATGGTAGTGAGGAGTGCCTGTGGAATTGCTGTGACAGTCTCTTCTGTAGTGAGCAAAAACACTAGCATTATATTTTAAATCTCCTACTCATGATTCCAGGAAAATTATGAAGTAAACAATAAAGTCTCGAGTATTACATAACAATGAAGAGACACTATTGAAATCTAGAGGGTGCCTAAGCAGTTAGTGCAGCTATGAAAGAAGTATTAAGCACAGGAACTGGACTACTCCCCCAAAGACAGGCATGTCAGATGGCTCATTTGGAAGTACAGTGGAGTTTGGAAGGCAATGTTTTTAATGCAGTGACTTCCTGTAACTTCATAACACTTAAGTAAAGTTACTAGAACCATGAGACATTGTCTGTCATTGAACCTCCCATACAAAATGGGGAAGAGGCTGAGCTGCATATTTCTATGTTTGCTCCAGGGTGAAAACTAGACAGAAACATACAGGCAGAGAAAGGCAGTGGAATTAAGATATAAGTAAATCAAAAACAGCAGCATTGGAAGGGTTATGAACTATCATAACTCTTGGAATAAAAGCTGGAACAAGATTTTCAGATCTCCAGAGGCAGGAGGGTGTAGACAACAGCCAAGTTATTTATAATCAGAGTTAGAATTGCTGAAGTAACAGTGAAAATGAGAAACATTTTTACTTGATGTTTGCGTCAATATTTTTGTTTGCAGTTCAACAAACTTTAGTATTCTATCATATTCAATCTACCACTTGTTGTTACTTCCATAGTTGCTAAAAGGCTACACATATTAGTGATTAGTGTAAGAAGACCTCAGAATCTCTTGAGAATCTTTCAGGAAGTCTGTCTAATGCATATTTCAGAGAATGTGTTTTCAGAAATACACTACGAAAACATGTTATGTGTTTGGGGAAAATATTTAAAGCTCTTAAATGAAAGTAGGGTGAATATTTAGAGAACATTTCCTTTTATTATGTGGAATGAGGACGCAGATAGCATAGGCCACCGTGCCCCCCACTGAAATAACCTCTGTATCTAGATTATGAATACAAAGACTGATTTTTTCAAGCTCATTATCTCCAAACATCTCAAAGTTTTCACAAGGCTATTGTTAAAGAAAAAGAGAGGAATGAGTGAAAAAATGAAGGAAGAACTAAAGGAAGGAAAAAAAGATGAGAAAGAAAACACATGTCTGAATTCAATTAGCTTATACTATACTATATACTATGCTTTTAAAAATAAATGTTTGTTGTAAAATAAAAATTTTTAAGTACTACAGTTTTCAAAAAGCAAACACTGACATATTTTACCATGTTTTAGATTCTCAGATATCCTAAGACATGATGAAGGTGCTAATGGTGTAAAATATGGACTCTAAGCTAATAATTCTTCTAAAGCTGACTTATAAACTTATTGTGAATCTGGAAACTCAGACAGGAGCTTCTTCAAACTTTCATGCCTGGGGAAATCCATCCTCCATGGAGCCGGAAAGAAAACTGATGTGTTGCTGTAATTACTTTTCATCTACCACCATTTGTTTTAAAAATATTTAGGAATAATATGCCTTTAAATTCATGATACATCTATTAATTATTCATTTAAACAATTGTATGGTTTGTGTAATGTGTGCCATACTATCAAAACCCGTTTTCTATTAAATCTAATAGATTACTAGTAAAACAAGCAAGCAAGCAAATAGATAATAAATAAATGAGTAAGTCAGGACTTCCACTTATGAACAAAGTAAAGGAACAGAGACCAAATGTATCCTCCTGCATCATGAAATTAGAGGGTTGGACAAAATAAATAAAAGAAATTTTTTTGAGCTTTCAGCAGCAGATGATTGATGAATGTGATCCCTGAACAGAACAGGAAAAAATAAATTAATTGAGTCCTCTATTTCGCTAGAGGCAATTTCCAAGCAGCAGCACAGGCAGGAGTACCTCAAACAGTATCCATATGTCTCACTACATTGAGAAATCAGAGACTGAAGTTCTGGGAGAAGAAGACAGCTAAATGTTGCAGGAGAAACTACTGAAGATGTGGAAGACACACAGTGAGAGAGCTCTAAATTCTGCAGCTCCAAATTCTACTTTCTAGTTTTGGGCTTTATGCTAAGATGCAAATGTGTCAGAGAAATTACCTTAGGCTGGGCAAAGAACCAGTGGAAAAGAGCTTGCAGAACTATTCCAGAGGCTGATATATGATAGGAATAGTTCATATTCTCACTGGCCTGATTAGAAAGAAATAGGAAAATACGGAGTATTAAACTTCTCAAAAGGATATCTCCTTCACAGTGGAACTGAATTAGCCCAAGACTACAGACAACTCTGAACCTGACCTAACAAACTTAAAAAAAAACTTTGAAAGCATCCACCTGATTCCAAGATATTTAGTGTTATGCCAGAACAAAACCCAACTCTATTTTAGGAAATATGACAAGGTGAAATTCACAATGTCTAACAACAACAACAACAAAACACAAATAGACATATAAAGAAGCATGAAAATATGATCTATAATTAGCTAAAAAACCAGTGCAAAAATGAGAGAGATGGTGGAAATAGAAAAAAAAAAAAAGAAAGAAAAAAAAAGAGGACATTTAAAGAGCTGCTATAAACATGCTACATATGTTCAGCTAGGTAGAAGAAAACATGTACACAATGAAGAAAAATGAAATATATGAAAAAAGCAAAAATAGAATAACGAGACTTAAAAATGTACAATATATGAAATAGAAACACAGTGGATGGAATTAACAAAATATGAGACATTACAAAGATCAACACATTTCTAAACATAGCATTTTAAGCAACCCAAAATGAAATACAGAGAAAAAATCACTACAAAATGAACCAAGCATTACTATTCAATGGGAAAATATTAATTATCTGTTTCTTGTAGTTAGAGTCCTAGAGGAAGAGGTGGTGAAGGTAATAAAAATATTTAAATAAATAATAGCTAAATGTTTTCCAAATCTGATGAAACTATAAATTCATACATCTAAAAACTCAACAAGCCCCAGCCAGAATAAACATAAACTACTCCTAAACACATTATAGTTAAATTGCTAAAACCAGTTCTAAGTTGTAAAATTTTTAAAGCAGCCAAATGATAAAAGACATCAATGTTTGGAGGTAAGAGATAAAGATTTATAGCAGACTGTTTGCTGGAAACTATGCAGTACAAAAGACAATGAAGGAACATCTTTAATTAGCTGGTGCAAAAACAAAATCTGTTAATCAAGAATTCTTAAGGAGTAGAAATATCATTCAAAAATGAAAGCAAAATAAAAACATTTTCAGGCCAATAAACTGAGAGAATTAATCACAAACAGACCCATATTATAAGAAAATCATAGTAATTCTTCAGGGAGGAGAAATATTGTAGCAGAATGAAATTTCAATCCACACAAAGCATGAAGAGCACCAAAAATGGTAAATTATAACTAAATAAAATCTCATGTTTTCATTTAATAATTTTGTTAAAAGACAATTAACTATTTAAATCAGGAATAATAGCAATATAATGTGGATTTTAGAGCATTCATTGACATGGATGAATCTCAAAAGAATCATGCTACATGAAAGCAAACAGAAGTAACAGATTATATATTGCATCATTCAGTTTTTATTAACTACTAGAAAATGCAAGGCAAGAGTAAAGGAAACAGATCAGTGGTGGTCAGAGATGGGCCTTGGGTAGTGGATTGACTGCAGAGGGGTACAAGGGGAAAGGATGGTGGAAATGTTATATTGTCATGATTAATTATAACAGTGGCTATCTACCAATACTCACAAATCAAATTGTACCTTACAATTGGTGAATTTCTGTATGTAAAATATACCTTTGTAAAACTGATTTTTTTTTAATAAAAAGGCCACCAGTTGAAAAAGTTGTAGTTCAAATAACAGTTCTATGTTTAAGAAAACACTTCCTGTAATCCCAGCACTGTGGGAGGCCGAGGTGGGTGGATCACGAGGTCAAGAGATCGAGACCATCCTGGTCAACATGGTGAAACCCTGTCTCTACTAAAAATACAAAACATTAGCTGGGCATGGTGGTGCGTGCCTGTAATCCCAGCTACTCAGGAGGCTGAGGCAGGAGAATTGCCTGAACCCAGGAGGCGGAGGTTGCGGTGAGCCGAGATCGCGCCATTGCACTCTAGCCTGGGTAACATGAGTGAAACTCCGTCTCAAAAAAAAAAAAAAAAAAAGAAAACACTTAACTTTTTTTTAACTGGCAACTTTTAAGGGACACCTAATTTTTTGACTGATTTGACTGTTCATCAAACTGTTCAAACAAATTTGTGGATATGGATATAATCTTAATACAGAATTATTTTTTTCCTCAGAGGATGCCAAAGCTAAATTAGAAAGCTAATCTATCTTTGTTTTTGCCTCGGTCTTACCTACTTTCTAAGGGTAGTAGTAATCATGATAGAGTCAATTAATAAAGTTTGGTTGAAAATTTGACTACAGCATATAAATACAGGGTTGAAAATATTTTCATACTTAAATATAGAAATAAAAGTTATCATCTGAAAAATCCTATCCAAAAACTTTTTCACCTTAGCAACATTCATTTTTAAAATGTATAAATGCTTTGATCACTTTAAGATTGGGAGCAGAGTTTACTTAGGTAGTTTTAAGAGAGTCCAGCTGTCAGCTGACGTTGACTTGCCTTAGACTAATGTGAGAGAACAGATTCCAGAGAGATTTGAATGCAGAGTTCACAGAACTTGCTGATGGCTTATATATGAGTGTGACTGAAGAACTAGGTAAATGTGGTTCCATTTTCTGAATTGGAAGAAAATGACAGAAAATTTGGGGAAGGTAAGTCAAGAGTTCTTATTTCAACATCTTGAATTTGAGGTACTTATTAGATTTGCAAGTGGAGAGACACAAAAGCTACTGAAAAAATAAAGCCTTCTGTTTAGGAGAAAGATGGCACGGGGATATATAAGTTTAAAAGTTTTTGGCTTCTAGGTAGACTGTCAGCTCAATAGTGCCTCCCATCCCAGCTCCCAATTCGTAAGTTGAAGTCCTATCCCTCAATGCCTCAGAATAAGCATAAATAGAGATAAAGCTCTTGAAGAGGCATGAGTTACTTAGGGTGGGCCATAATCCAATCTGACTGGTACCCTTATAAAAAGAGGATATTAGGACACAAACAGCCATACTCATGCGAGTATACAGAGGGAGACAGTGGACATTTGGGAGCAAGATATATTATAGAAAAAAAAAACAAATCTGTAATTCCTTGATCTTGGACTTCTAAGCATCAGAACTCTGAGAAATAAATTTCCATTATTTAAGCCACCTAGTCTGTGGTACAGATGCTCCTCACTTTATGTTGGGGCTATTCCCATTAACACCATCATAATCTGAAAATATCATAAGTTGAAAATCCACTTAATTCGACTAACCTACTGAACACCATAGCTTAGCCTAGCCTACCTGAAACATGCTCAGAACACTTACATTAGCCTGTAATCAGACAAAGTCACCTAATACCAAGCCTATTTTATAATAAAGTATTAACTATCTCTTATAATTTATTAAATACTGAAAGTGAAAAATAGAATGGTTTTATTGGTCATTGAAGTACAGTTTCTACTAAATGTGTATTGCACACCACCATAAAATCAAAAAATCTAAGTTCAACCATCATAGGTAGGAGACTGTGTTTTGTTACAGCATCCCTAGCAGACTAATACATGGATATGGCTCAAAGACACTGCACTGAATAAGATCACCTAGAAAACAAGTGTTGACAGAAAAAAGTAGAGTTCCAAGGGCTGAACCTTAGTGCTTTCCAATTATTACAGACTGGAAAGAAAGAGAAGATAAAATAGAGACAGAATGAGTAACTTATCAATTATACAAAAATAAAAATTGAAAATGTGGTGTCCTGGAAGCCCAGTGAAAAAAACGAGCTTCAAAGAGGGAATGTTCAACTCTGCCAAGTACTAAATGGTCAGATAAAATATAATTTAAAGATTGGCCTATTGATTTTGCCAGGTCAAGGTCATCATTGACTTTGACAGGAGAAATTTCATGGAGTAGCTGGAATGAAAACCTGACTGGAATTGGTTCTAAAGAAACTGTAGTCAATTCAATCCCTCCCAAAACTCTAGTACGACTTCATAAAAAGGATTTTTTAGAACTATAAAACCATAACGATTGGGTCAACATAAGAGAAGACAACAGTAGCATGATTTTAGAAACTAAAAAGCAGATGGAGAATTGGTAACTGAATCAATAGAACAAAGAAAACCAAATCCTATGCCAGCACTGAAGAAAACTGATTGGGGTTATACCTGATAATGAGCAGTGAGCTCAGGAATTTCAAATTATTTTGAAGGGAGTAGTTACAATAAGAAAACTGTTTGAAAGTAGTTTGAGATTCCATGATTCCCTCCGCTTCTAACCTAGAAGAAGACCTGGTGTCTATTCTCAGAAGATATTAAAGCATAGGCAGTTGCAACCATTGAAGGCATAGAGTGACCGTTTACCTACTGAGTGCTAAATGCAAAACCTTCCAGTACCTTTCCCCCATTCAAGTTCCAGAATGCTGCTAGCACAACCCTTATCCTCCAAGGAAGAGCTTGAGGGCTCCTCTCTGGGAAACAAACCATCCCAAAAGGAAATATCTAAGGATAATGAAGGTTTGCCTGTAAATCCTCCACCTTAGATCATCCTTTAGAAAATACTTTCAACTTTCACTATCCACATACATACAAATACTATTACCTTTCTATCATCTCCTTAAACTCCCATTCATAATCAGAAGCAGACAATCTAAGGTTACCAGACAACTGAGAAAAGTCTCTAACAAGATGGAGACACCAACAACATAATAAAGCATCCTCAAGGAAACAGATAATGAAGGAAGAAAATTCAACAGAAAAGGCAGGATAATAGCTGTCACTACATATTAGAGAAGTTCATATAACAGCTGAGTGACCCATAAATAAATATAATTTTAAAAGCTTGACACCTGTCATCTCTAAGATCCTTGTTCCATAATTTTAAAATGAGGGCAAAAACCCCACAAGAACAAAGCTTTACTTAAAAAAAAAAAAAATCTATTCTTGTCTTGTTCATTGCTGATGTAATCCTGCACTTCCCACTGGAATTAGCTAAGGATGCTCATTTGTTTGCTTCAGTTTTTTTCAATACTTCCTGATTGGCCTTATCATACCTCCTTAGAAAGACCTTCAAAAACTCACAGTCAAACTCAAGGTCTGCAGAGCCTTTCTAACTCCAAAGTTTGGATAAACACCACCTCTTCCCTCTGTATACTCACATGAGTATGGCTATGTCTATGTCCTAATCTCTTCTTTTTATAAGGGTACCAGTCAGATTAGATTATGGCCCACCCTAAAGAAGTCATTTGAAATTAATCACCTCTTCAAAAGATTTATCTTTGCTGGGCATGGTAGCTTACATCTGTAATCCCAGCACTTTGGAAGGCCAAGGTAGGTGGATCACCTGAGGTCATGAGTCTGAGACCAGATTTTCCGACATGGTGAAACCCTGTCTCTACTAAAAGTACAAAAATTAGCTGGGTGTGGTGATGTGCACCTGTAATCCCAGCTACTCGGGAGACTGAAGCAAGATAACTGCTTGAATCCCAGAGGTGGAGGTTGCAATGAGCTGAGATCATGCTATTGCACTCCAGCCTGGACAACAAGAGCGAAACTCTGACTCAAACAATAAAATAAAATAAAAATTTAAAAATAAGCTTTATCTCTATTCCTGCCCATTCTGAAGTATTGAGGAATAGGACTTCAATTTGTGAATTGGGAGCTAGAAGTGGCAGTTATAGTTCTTAACTGTGTTACCTCAGCTTTCCCATTCAGCTTTTCATGCCTCTAACATCTCTGTAATTAATTGTCTATATTAAGCTGCCTCCTTTTAATAGTTTGGGCTGGGCACATTGGCTCACATCTGTAATCCCAGGACTTTGGAAGGCCAACATGGGTGGATTCCTTGAGGCCAGGAGTTTGAGACCAGCCTGGCCAACACAGTAGAACCCTGTCTCCACTTAAAAAAAAAAAAAAAAATTACCTGGACATAGTGATACATGCCTGTAGTCCCAGCTACTCGAAAGGGTGAGGCATGAGAATCACCTGAACCTGGGAAGCAGAGGTTGCAGTAAGTGATCACACCACTGCACTTCAGCCTGGGTGACAGACTGAGACTCTATCTCAAAAAAATAAAATAAGATACTTAGTTTGACTTTTATTTATTGACTGAACCCTAACTGATACAAGGTAGGAGTGATATAATTGATATGCCCACATGTTGCTGCTGTCAGTATACATTTGTGCAAAATATTTTGGAAGGCAGATCAGCAAAACCTGTCAGGAGCCAACACAATGATCAGAAACTTTGATTTACTAATCCTATATCTGTCAGCTATAGTAACAAGCAAACCCCAAATCACAGTGACCTACAATATGGCATTTCTTTCTCAACACATATGATTGCAGTGTAGACTGCAGCTTTGCTTTCACCCGTAGAACTGCTCCACGTGTATTCTTAATCTGTGACACAAGCTGAAAGAGGAGCACTGTTCTCATGACTGGAGTGCCAATCCAAAGCACATAATCTCTTTTAAAACTTCTGCTCATCCACGGATGAAGCCTACTTGATTGTGGTGGATAAGCTTTTTGATGTGCTGTTGGATTCGGTTTGCCAGTAGTTTATTGAAGATTTTTGCATCAATGTTCATTATGGATACCAGCCTGTAGTTTTCTTTTTTAGTTGTGTGTCTGCTAGGTTTTGGTTAAGGCTGGTTCGACATATGCAAATCTATAAATGTAATCCAGCACATAAACAGAACAAAAGACAAAAAACACATGATTATCTCAATAGATGCAGAGCAGGCCTTTGACAAAATTCAACAGCGCTGTATGCTAAAAACTCTCAATAAACTAGGTATCCATGGAATATATCTCAAAATTATAAAAGCTATTTATGACAAACCCACAGCTAATATCATACTGAATGGGCAAAAAGTAGAAACATTCCCTTTAAAAACTGGCACTAGACAAGGATGCCCTCTCCCATCACTCCTATTCAATATAGTATTGGAAGTTTTAGCCAGAGCAATTAAGCAAGAAAAAGAAATAAAGGGCCTTCAATTAGGAAAAGAAGAAGTCAAATTGTCCCTATTTGCAGATGACATGATTGTATATTTAGAAGACCCCATTGTCTCAGCCCAAAATCTCCTTAAGCTGATAAGCAACTTTGGCAAAGTCTCAGGATACAAAAATCAATGTGCAGAAATCACAAGCATTTCTATGCATCAATAACAAACAGAGAGCCAAATCAAGAGCAAACTCCCATTCACAATTGCTACAAAGAGAATAAAATACTTTGGAATATAATTAACAAAGGATGTAAAGATCTCCTCAAGGAGAACTACAAACCACTGCTCAAGGCAATAAGAGAGGGCACAAACATGGAAAAACATTCCATGCTCATGGTTAGGAAGAATCAATATTGTGAAAATGCCCATACTGCCCAAAGTAATTTATAGATTCAACGGTATCCCCATCAAGCTACTATTGACCTTCTTCGCAGAATTGGAAAAAACCACTTTAAACTTCACATGGAACCAAAAGAGAGCCTGCATAGCCAAGATGATCCTAAGCAAAAAGAACAAAGCTGGAGGCATCATGCTACCTGACTTCGAACTATACTACAAGGCTACAGTAATCAAAACAGCTTGGTACTGGTGCCAAAACAGAGATAGAGACCATTGGAACAGGACAGAGGCCTCGGAAACAACACCACACATCTTCAACCATCTGATCTTTGACAAAATGGACAAAAACAAGCAATGGGGAAAGGATTCCCTGTTTAATAAATGGTGTTGGGAAAACTGACTAGCCATATGCAGAAAGCTGAAACTAGACCACTTCCTTCCATCTTATACTAAAATTAGCTCCAGATGGATTAAAGATTTAAATATAAGAACACCATAAAAACCAAATGCCCATCGACGATAGACTGGATAGGGAAAATGTGGCACATATACACCATGGAATATTATGCAGCCATAAAAAACCATGAGTTTGGGTCCTTTGTGGGGACATGGATGAACCTGGAAACCATCATTCTCAGCAAACTGACAGAGGAGCAGAAGATCAAACACCGCATGTTCTCACTCATAGGCGGGTGTTGAACGATGAGAGCACATGGACACAGGGAGGGCAGCACTACACACTGGGGTCAGTTGGGTGGAAATAGGGGAGGGATGGTGGGGGGTGGGAAGCTGGGGAGAGATAGCAAGGGGAGAAATGCCAGATGTAGGTGATGGGGAGGAAGGCAGCAAATCACACTGCCACGTGTGTTCCTATGCAACAATTTTGCATGTTCTTCACATGTACCCCAAAACCTAAAATGCAATAAAATAAATAAATGGGGAAAAAAAAAAAAAACCCTAGAAGAAAACCTAGGCAACACCATTCAGGATACAGGCACTGGCAAGGACTTCATGACTGAAACACCGAAAGTAATGGCAACAAAAGCCAAAATAGACAAATGGGATCTAATTGAATTTAAGAGCTTCTACATAGCAAAAGAAACAATCATTAGACTGAACTGCCAACTAACAGAATTGGAAAAAATTTTTGCAATCTACCCATCTGACAAAGGGCTAATATCCAGAATCTACAAAAAATAAAGCAGATTTACAAGAAAAAAAACATGCAAAAGTGGGGGAAGGATATGAACAGACGCTTTTCAAAAGAAGACATATATGCAGCCAACAAACATATGAAAAAATGCTCATCATCATTGGTAATTAGAGAAATGCCAATCAAAACCACATTGAGATACCATCTCAGGCCAGTTACAATGGCGATCATTAAAAAATCTGAAGACAACAGATGCTGGAGAGGATGTGGAGAAAAAGGAACACTTTTACATTGCTGGTGTGAGTGCAAATTAGTTCAATCATTATGGAAGACAGTGTGGCAATTCCTCAAGGATCTAGAAATAGAAATTCCATTTGACCCAGCAATCCCATTACTGGGTATATACCCAAAGGATTATAAATCATTCTATTATAAAGACACATGCATACATATGTTCGTTGTGGTACTGTTTACAATAGAAAAGACCTGGAACCAACCCAAATGCCCATCAATGATAGGCTTGACAAAGAAAATGTAGCACATATACACCATGGAATATTATGCAGCCATAGAAAATGATGAGTTTGTGTCCTTTGTAGAGACATGGATGAATCTAGAAACCATCATTCTCAGCAAACTGACACATGAACAGAAAACCAAACACTGCATGTTTTCACTCATAGGTGGGTGACGAACAATGAGAACACTTGGGCACAGGGAAGAGAACAACACTCATTGGGGTAGGTGGGGGCTGGAGGGGAGGGAAGTGGAGGGGAAAGACAGCAGGGGGCAGGGAGGATGGGGAAGGATAACACCGGGAGAAATGCCTGATGTAGGCAATGGGGGAGGGGTCGGGGCATGGAGAGAGCAAAACACCATGGCATATATGTACCTATGCAACAATCCTGCAGGATGCAGGATGTGTACATGTAACCCAGAGCCCAAAGTACAATTAAAAAAAAAAATCTTCTGCTCAGACCTATCACACTGTTACTTCAGCTCATGGTTTATTGTCCCAAACAAGTCATATAAACAATTCTGACAGTGATGCAAAAAATTTTATTCTACATATTAGGAAGGTCTCTCAGGACATGTGGAAAAGAGTATGGACATAGATTCCTTCCACAAAGAAGAAGCAGATAGTTAGAGATAATGACTGATTCAACTACACTACTCTTGGTAATTTTTCTAGAAGTTTAGGCAACTTCTAAATAATTCAAAAACTTTAAATAATGCATTCACAAAAATGTTCAATGCAACATTAATTACGCTAACATTTGTAAACATTTTATGATAAAGGCAACATAAATTTAGTTCAATAGCAAAATAAATTATAAAATTATTTAAAATAAGGTATCTAGAAGTAAAATGCTTAGAAATTCATTGAAAAAATAAAAACATTTAAACATTAATATAACTTAGAGTATAGTTTATATATAGGGAATGACTAAAAAATGAAAACAAAGAATGAACAAAGGATATGTTGTTCAGAATGGTTGTAGATTCTTTAAAAATTTCCTTCCCTCATTACTGACAAAATTATAATTTTGTTATAAATATAAGGAGAATAATAATTTTTATATTTTAAGAAATCAAATTCCTTCAAATATATTTTGGGATTTTTTTGTTTATAGCATGCAATATTCATTAGAAAAATAAGAAATTTCTCTCCTTTATAAATAAATAAAAACAGATATAATTAAATGCATTCGACTTTTCCAGTTGAAATCTCTAGATAAATCAAGTCTTTTTTCATATGGTTAGTGTGGTCAGATATGTGCTAAGTCCAAGATACAGGAAGACACCTCCTGTCATTCAGATGATCCACTGTAATTAATTTCTGTTGTTGTGGAATGAAATATCTGTATAACCATTGCTTTAATTCCTTGTGATTCAGATTTGATTAATACTATTAAAATAGAGTATTCTTATTTTATATTATATTTAAGGAGATCTATTTATATCCACTTTATCAAGGTGAAAGATAAACTAATGATGAAATCCTAATGAAAAACAGAACACTTCTTTTTTTACGAAGCACCAAATCTTTTAAATGAGAAGTATGATTATATTCCTCTGATGCAGTGTGTTGTTTGTTGTATATGTTCAGAATTTATTGTAACAATGTATTTATTTTCTCAAGGAAAATTAAAAGTTCTTTTCTAATTCGTTTATCATGGTGACATTTTAATAAGATAAAAGTATTTCCATATATTGGGAATACATAAAAGCTACCAACAATTGCCAATATATAATGAAAACAGAAGTAGTTAAGCTTTACATTTTAAGTAAATTATCTTTACTATTATAACGAATGCTTTTTGTCAGGATTTTGGCAAGGCTAGATATTCCAAATATGTTATCACGCATGTGTTCTTGTCTTACCAATATAATGAGATTATACATTGTTAATTTTACAAAATCTTTTTATTCTCTATTATTGCCAAAGGATCTATTAGTAAATTACCTCATCCAGTATTCTAAGTAATCCTTGATGTCCTGAGCTAATGCAACTACAAATAAAGATATTCCTTTTCAACTAAAAGGTTCGGGTCTATAATTTGTTTTTTGTTTAATGAGCAAGAGAACACTAATGTTTTTCTTTCATTTTCAAAACTATGGATTGGCTATGTTTATCCATCAAAATTGTTGAATACAATTTCTGTATGGCCACGTGTGGTGGCTCACGTCTGTAATTCCAGCACTGTGGGAGGCCGAGAGGCAGGCAGATCCCCTGAGGTCAGGAGTTTGAGGCCAGCCTGGCCAACATGGTAAAATCCTGTCTCTACTTAAAATACAAAAAAAAAAAAAAAAAAAAAAAAAAAAAAAAAAAAAAAATTGCTAGCATAGTGGCAGTTGCCTGTAATCACAGCTACTTGGGAGGCTGAGACATGAAACTCCCTTGAACCCAGAGGTGGAGGTTGCGGTGAGCCGAGATTGTGCCACTGCACTCCAGCCTGGTCAACAAAGAGCAAAACTCCGTCTCTAAATTAATAAACAAATACATAAAATCTCTGTATGACATATCCTTAATTCCCTGTGATACAGATATTTTATTTCATTAGAGCCACAAAGTTTAAACTCTCTGATTTATTAAAGTTTACCTAGAGTTGTCATAGGGAACCACACGGAGTGAATTTAATACTCATTCAACTAAGAATATTCGCCATGTCCAAAAAGAACTGATTACTATTGATCGATTCAATGAAAAGAAATCTAAGTGTCTATTTCTATTGTGCACCTAAAAATACAGGCATTATCAGAATTATGCTCATTTCTACCTGTCATGATATGAAAAGTAACTTGGAAATTCAGGGAGAGAACTTGAAGTGGAATGAAAAGTTACATAGATGATTATTTTTTTCATGTATTCACATTGCTAAACAAACTTACAAAATAATTTCTCTTATTTCTAAATAATAAAATACACTCAATATTTTTTCAAAATATTTCATCAATTCACAAGTTGGTTCAAACAGAAAATCCACATCTAGTAAAAACTTACTAGAAGAATCTAAATCTTAACGAAAATCTCCAAAACCGCAAAATCTAAATTATTTTTCAATTTAATTTCACCATTGCTCTGATGAAACACATGGGAAAAATCTAAATCAAACAATTTCACAAATTCCCTTCCAAACCATTATTTACATAAAAGTAGAAATTTTTGCTAATATTCTTAAACAAAATTTTGCTTGGCTTAAATATTCTCATAATAGCAGAAATTAAGGACATAAAAGCTAAATTTTCACAGGCCAGAACAAAAGAAAGCCTACTCTTTAATAAATAATCAATATCATTAGTTAAAAATGTGATTCTATTAATTTTAAACATTATACATATTTATTTTTATTTATTTTTACATGTTTGTAATAATAGAATACCTCAATAGCAGAATATTGTACTGGGACACAGTAAAGTAACTCAGAATTATTTTACAACCAACATGTAATAGGTTTTTTGACCTAATTACCAAGAATTCTCAAGGAAAAATAAGACTCCACTCTGAATTAGCCCTGAATAGACATTGGCAACTCATAACTTGTTGTAGGACAGTTTAGTAATAGGTTTAGCCAAAAGCAAATACTCCACCTGATCCCACGGTTAGAAAATACATTTTTATAGAAAACAATGGATCTTCCAAATAGTAGCAAAAAAACAAACAAAATGTAGGTATTGACCAAGTTGTATCTATTACCACTTCCGGGGAGACAGAGTCCCATAGCACAGAGGATAACAAAGAGCATAACAATGCCTACCACCCGGAGCACTGGTCCTGACATGCCTACCTATTTCATGGTTGTCAGGTGTCAGGGCCACCAAGAAAGACGTGACTCACACAGGTACCGGTTGGAGCAACGCTTTATTTACACAGAGAACAAACCGAGCAAGATCAGCTTCAATACTGAATATAAGCCTCCCATGGCCAACAGATCTTGCCCAGGAGCCACCAAAACAAGATGGTTTCTACCGATCCCACTTTTATGACAGGCAAAGGAGAGTTCCATCTCCACTAGAGCAGATATAGCAAATATATATAGCCGTGGAGTTAGCTAGACGCCATATGATGCACACACTTAGGCAGAACAAAGAAGTAGATACCAAGTCTGGAACAGGAAAAAATATTCCAAAACAAAGAGCTATGTCGAGCACAGGCAACCATCTTCATCTCTTTGTAAGGAAATGTTAGGCCATTTATGTGGGTATTAAAAAATACCTGAGGTTAGGTAATTTTTAAATTAAGGAGTTTTAAATGGTGGATGGTTTAGCAAGCTGTACCAGCATGGCTCCGGCACCATCTGCTCCTGCTGAGGGCCTCAGGAAGTGTACAATCATGGCAGAAGGCAAAGCAGGCACTGGTATGTCACATGGCAAGAGTGACAAGGGGGAGGCCCCAAACTCTTAAGCAACCAGACTGTTTTAAACAACCAGATATTTGATTTTATTACTTATTTATTTTGAAACAGAGTCTCAGTCTGTGTCTCAGACTAGAGTGCAGTGGCACAATCTCAGCTTATTGCAACCTCTGCCTCCCACATTCAAGTGATTCTCCTGCCTTAGCCTCCTGAGTAGCTGGGATTACAGGCACCCGCCACCATGCTGGGCTAACATTTGTATTTTTATTAGAGATGGGGTTTCACCATGTTGGCCAGGATGATCTTGAACTCCTGACTTCAAGTAATCCACCTGCCTCAGCCTCCCAAAGTGCCGGGAGGGCCACCGCCAGGCCCAGATATTTCAAACAACCAGATTTCATGTGAACTAACTTAGAGATAACTCACTCATCACCAAGGGGATGGTTCCAAGCCATTCATGAGAGATCCACCCCATGATCCAATCGCCTCCTACCAGACTGTATCTCTGACTTTGAGGATTACATTTCAACATGAGATTTGCAGGGGAAAAATATCCAAACCCAAGGCTCTTTCTTGTGGCACAGTGCAGAAGTTAAAAGATTACACACACACGACTTTCTTTCCTAACAGCAGATTTGACCAAACAGTAGAACAGGAATCAGCAAACTATTGCCCTCTGGCCCTGGGCTCACAGCCTGCTTTTGTAAATAAACTTTTATTGGAGCATACTCATGCCCACTCTTTTCCATATTTTCTATGGCTGCTTTCATGCCACTAGGTAGAGTAATGAAGTTACAACAGAGACCTCATGGCCAGCAGTACGACAGAGACTGTTGTAGGATTTGTGCATGTAATTTTGCTGGTTAGAGATCAAAGCAAATATATATTTGACAACAAAAATTCTTTTGATGTAATGCATATCACAAGAAGGCAAACCAAAACAAGAGAAACAAAACTGGAATTATTGAATCCCCAAGAAATAAAGTAATTGCAGAACGTGTGTCATGGAGAACTTTAAAAATCCACCAAAAAAAAAAAAAAAAAAAAAAAGGAAAAAAGTCTCTTGTCTTTTACCTGAACGCAGGAGATGAGGTTATAGTTAACCTCTTAAAAGTCCTTCTAGTCTTGAGTCTGTGATTCTCAGCATAGAAGAGGAGTTTTGCTTTTAGTCCAGTCAAATATGTTTCTGCTCACCCCAGAAAATGCTTCTAAATGTACAACGGCTGACATTCTTAAAAGTAAACATGGTGTCTTTTCTTCTGGAAGATGCTATTGTTCAAATAATGACACTTCCTCTGACATTGACAGTGGCGAGTGGAGTAGAATGTCAGACTCAGATGAGAGACTATGTTCTAGTGAAAAATTGGATCAAGAATCCCCTGACACCACATCAGCATTTAACAGGCCAGACTTACCTGCCATTCCAGAGTACGCTTAAAGGACAGGCATAGAATCAATTAAACCATCACCAAACAGAATTCAAGTATTTTCTTCTTGTTTTTAATGTCAATAGTTAAAATGTTGATTCTTATCTAATGGCAGTGAACAAACAAAGGGCAAAATAAAAGATGCCACAGCCAAAGCAAAGTAAAAAATGTACTTAATATCGTTAAACTAAACAATGTTTCTTCCCCAGCTGCTTTCAGAATTATAGTCTATCTTTTTTTCCCCTCATTTTTTATTCCTTTGGTGACATTCAAGTCCTAGAAAATGTTTTTGAAAGCAATTATATTTCTAAAGCAAGTTTCCAAACTCCCACAGCTTAACTTTTCGGCTTAAAATATCATGTTTTAAAAGGTGTTGGCATTCAGTTTTACCTAACAAATAGCTGGATCTTTAAAAAGAAAAAAATCTGACAGTTTAACAAGAAAAAAAGTCTGTGTCTGTGCGTGTGTGTGTGCCTGCGCGCAGGTACACACATGCACATCTGTGTAAGGACTGGGCTGATTATTTTGCTATAAACCACTGACTTATTTAAACAATTAAAAAAAAAACTTATATGAATTATAGACTGCTGCTTCTGTTCAGGGTTTTACAACAAATAATTAAAGAATTCCACGTAAAATTTATCCTTTTGAAACTATTTGAAAGGGAAACCTAATTCAGTTAAATATATATTAGTGGTTGTTTTCTAATTTTTAAATACAGACTTATTCTCGCATTCATTGCATTCATCTACTTGCCTAAATATAGATAAATGGCACATATAAGAATGAGAAATTCCTAAAAGCAAAATATGAATCTTGAAAATACAACTGCAGGATTTGTTTTTCCTGAAAATATCTTTCCCTTCTGGCCTTGATGGTGTATCTGAAATAAGATTTTCTCCTGCTATAAATAACTAAAAAGCAGATATTAAAATAGGTAGTATCAGAAGTTACACAATAGGCTATGCAGGACTATTAATTATGAAATAAAGAATATAAATGAAGTGAACCTATGGATATCCTAACTTTCTACCTGAAAGCATTTTGCAAATAAGAATGTAGAGAAGGAAGCTCCAGACAGAGTACAGTAATCTTGCTAAATTGAGGAAACAGATTTGAACCTGGAGAGTCTTGAGAGGTTAGAATTTGTGGAGCAGAATTACCAGAGAAGAGAAAACTATATAGAAAAAATATTCCAGAAATCTCTCGAGGAATGTGTTTGAGTCTTCATCTGAATACAAAAATATTCATATGACCCGAGAATACACAAAGCCAGGCAGGGGCAAGTAAGTATAAGCCAACTAATTTTCAGAATACACAGGATTGGTAACTATTCAAGTCAGACCAGGCAATGTGAAGATGTTTTTGAACACTTATAGCATTTATTAGAGTAGCCATAAAAGAATGGCTTAGTTGTAAATAAACTCTAAAGTAAACATTGCGCTAGACTGATGTTACAGAGCTTAAACACAGGAAGTGATCCAGCTCATCTGCACCTCACTTAACTGCCTGGCAAAACAACATTTATCTTTTTAGAGGAAGTCTGCAAAATTCAGATATTCGATACAGCATTCATAACATACAACAGCTGATGACAAACTAGTGACAATAGTGTCAGGAGGAAATATATGCAGAAACAGAAGGGGTAAAGTCAGTAGAAACAGACCTAGGAATGACAGATATAATGGAATTAGCAAAAAGGGGTTTAAAACAACTACCATACAACGTTCAAGGATTTAAAGGACGATATGAACACATTAAGGAGGAAAAGGTGAATCTATTAGTGATGATACTGTAATACATGAAAGAAAAATCTCACTTTTGTCCTTGATATCTTTGCATATCTAGCACTAAGAAAATAATATCAATCACATTGGAAATATAGCAGTGGAAACTATGTATACTGAAGCATATAGGAAGAAAAAAAGTGACAAAAATGAATATTCTAGAACCTAAATGTTGCTTTCCTTAGAAAACCAGAGTTTCTTGGAGAGATGGCTGTTCCTAAGGTTAGAGGAAGAAAAATACAAAATGAGCTTTGAGTATCTTGCAGTATCAAAAAGTAAAATAATTCTCTTGTTTCAGTTTGCTGAGAATGATGGTTTCCAGGTTCATCCATGTCCCTACAAAGGATACGAACTCAACCTTTTTGATGGCTGTGTAATATTCCATGGTGTATATGTGCCACATTTTCCCTGTCCAGTCTATCCTCTATGTGCATTTGGGTTGGTTCCAGGTCTTTCCTATTGTAAACTCTGCTGCAATGAACATTCGTGTGCATGTGTCCTTATAGTAGAATAATTTATAATCCTCTAAAATGCAATTAAAATAATAATAATAATAATTCTCAAAACTTAAAGGGAAAATTTTGTTAAAGTGACGCAGGAACCAACCTGAAAGGATTCCTCATGGCTAAAATTGGAACAATTTTGGCAATAAAATATTATTTTGTTCATAGCCAAAAATGTAAAAAATATATACATGAGACCATATTGATAGGAATAAATAAATAAATAGGGATATTGATAGGAATAAATAAATAAATAGGGATAGAAGAAAAACCTTTCTTATACAAAAATTCCAAATAATGTATGTAGTTCTTCCCACCCTTATTAAATGAATTTGGGTTGGACTTAGAGATTCTAAAGAAACAAGGAAGGAAGGTAAATGACCATACAGCCCAAAGTAATTTATAGATTCAATGCTATTCACATCAAGCTACCAGTGACTTTCTTAAGAGAACTAGAAAAAAACACTTTAAGTTTCATATGGAACCAAAAAGAGCCCGTATAGCCGAGACAATCCTAAGCAAAAAGAACAAAGCTGGAGGCATCATGCTACCTGACTTCAAACTACTACAAGGCTACAGTAACCAAAACAGTATGGTACTGGTACCAAAACAGATATATAGACCAATGGAACATAACAGAGTCTTCAGATTTAACGCCATACAGCTACAAACATCTTATATTCAACAAACCTGACCAAAAAAAAGCAATGGGGAAAAGATTCCCTAGTTAATAAATGGTGCTGGGAAAACCGGCTAGCCATATGCAGAAAACAAAAACTGGTCCCCTCCTTATACTTCATATAAAAATTAACTCAAGATGGATTAAAGACTTAAACATAAAACCCAGAACCATAAAAACACTAGAAGAAAACCTAAGCAATACCATTCAGGACATAGTCATGGTCAAAGACCTCATGACTAAAACACCAAAATCAACAGCAACAAAAGCCAAAATAGATAAATGGGATCTAATTAAACTAAAGAGCTTCTGTGCAGCAAGAGAGACCATCACTAAAGTGAACTGGTAACCAAAAGAATGAGAAAAAATTTTTGTGATCTATCCATCTGATAAAGGTCTAATATCCAGAATCTATAAGGAACTTAAACAAATTTACAAGAAAAAAAACAAACAATCCTATCAAAAAGTGGGCAAAGGATGTGAACAGACACTTCTTTAAAGAACACATTTATGCAGCCAAAAACCTGGAGAAAAAAGCTCATTATCACTGGTCATTAGAGAAATGCAAATCAAAACTATACCGAGATACTATCTCATACCAGTTAGAATGACGATCATTAAAAAGTCAGGAAACAACAGATGCTGGAGAGGATTTGGAGGAATGGAATGCTTTCACACCGTTTGTGAGAGTGTAAATTAGTTCAACCATGTAGAAGACAGTGTTGTGATACCTCAAAAATCTACAACCAGAAATACCATTTGACCCAGCATTCCCATTACTGGGTATATACTCAAGACACATGCACATGTATGTTATTGCAGCACTATTTACAAATAGCAAAGACTTGGAACCAACCCAAATGCCGATCAATGATAGATTGGATAAAGAAAATGTGGCACATATACACCATGGAATATTATGCAACCATAAAAAAAGAAAGAGTTAATGTCCTTTGCAGGGACGTGGATGAAGCTGGAAACCATTATTCTCAGCAAACTAACAGAAAACCAAATACTGCATGTTCTCACTCATAATTGGGAGTTGAACAATGAGAACACATGGATGCAGGGAGGGGAACATCACACACTGGGGCTTGTCAAGGGGTGGGGGGCAAGGGGAGGGAGAACATTAGGACAAATACTTAATGCATGTGTGGCTTAAAACCTAGATGATGGGTTGATAGATGCAACAAACTACCATGGCACATGTATACCTACGTAACAAACCTGCACATTCAGCACATGTATCCTACATAAAGTAAAAAAAAAAAAAGGACACCAATGACCTTCATTGGGGAAATGATAGACTTTTAAATGAAAAATTCTTGAGTGAAAAAAAAAAAAAAGGAAGGAAAAGAGAAAAACAAATTTTTCAGTGGGAGAAACCCAGCAAACACTAGCTTAATACATCATTAAGAATGTCATGTGAATAGCATGTACACCTGATAGGATATCATGAGCAGCATACTCCACTTTTAAGGTTTTCTTTTCTCAAACTTATAACCCCAGCATAATGAAAAGAGGAAAACAAACAAAAATTGAGGAACATTCTATAAAAACCTTACCTATACCCTTCAAAACCGTTAAAGTCATAAACAATTTAAAGGTCTTGAGGAACTGTCACCGACCAGGGGAGACTATAAGGACAAGATAATAACAATCGAATGCAATATGATATCCTGGTGCTGTGGCTGGAATATGTCTAAAATTTTGCATTGAAAACTTAATTGCCAGTGTAAGAGTATTAAGAGGCATGAGGTAGCGGCTAGTTGAGCCATGGAGCCTGGCCATGATGAGAACCCAGAACTATAGGGCCACCAGCATGCAATGCCAGTGTGGCAGAACTGCATTGGCTGAGCCCAGATGAGCCATAGGAGCAGGGATGTCTGAGGCCATAGTGGCCCAACCTTTACCCGAGTATAGCTAGAAAGTAGGACAGGAGTGAAAGGAGATTATTCTCCAGCTTTAAGACTTAATATTGTTTTGTTTTTCAGGTTTTCAACTTACTTGGGATTCATTACCCCTCTTTTCTTGCATATTTCTCTTTTCTGAAATGGAAATGACTATCTTCCACTTGTCCCATCATTGTATTGTGAAATTAGGGAACTTGGGTTGTTTTCACAAGCTCACAGACATAGAAATTTGTCTAGGGATGAAATGTGTTTTGAATCATATTCTTATTTGATTTAAATTAGACTTTTGACTTTTTAGTTGGTGTTGGACTGAGTCAAGACTTTTGGGACTATTGGGGTGAAATAAAAGTATTTTTCATGTGAGAAAGATGTAAATTTTGGGGTCCAGAAGTGGAATACTATGGTTTGAGTGTGTCCCATAAAGTTTGTATGTTGTAAACTTGACTGCCATTGTGGCAGTGTTAATAGGTGGGTGCTTTGGGAGGCAATGGATCATGAGGTCTCTGCTCTAATAAATAGTTTAATACCACCATTGATGGAGTGATTAGTTTTTGTGTTAATTCAGCCCATCTTTCTCTGTCTTATGTGCTTAACTCTTACCTTTCACCTTTCTGCCGTGGTGTGACTCTCACCAAATGCTGGTGTCATGTTCTTGGACTTCCCAGACTCTAGAACTGTGAGCTAAATAAACTTGTTTTCTTTATAAATTACGTGGTCTGTAATATGGTATGATAGCAACAGAAAAACAAATGAATACACCTGGATTGGATCATGGGAAAGAAAAAATATATTAATGGAAAAACTGATGAAATCAAAATAAAGTTTAAAACTCAATTAATAGGGGAAAAACAGAATCTTAGTGATCAGCAGAACTGCAAAACAGTTCTTCAGGTAGCCTTAGATGACCCAGTTCTCTCCCCTTTCTTACTTGTGGTTCTCAATAATACCTGTAGAATTTACTGAGAATGCTACATCTTGACTTAAGAAAGGACTGGCTGAAACAGCCTGGGCTCTATTCCAGTTTCATATTTAGGTCCTTCAACACTTTTTCCAACAATTCACATTACATTGAAGTTTAAAATCTAAGGTAAGCTGCTTTCTGATGTTCCTGCAAATGTATCATATGCAATTGAGTCTCCTTCACCCTGGGGAGATTTTCTGAGATGGGAGGGATTGGCTCACAGTGAATCATAGATTTTTGTTGTCCCTGGGTGTCTATTTATAAGCAGTAAACTATTTCAAGTAACTTGTTGCATGTGTGTGTATTCTGTCTTACTACACTCAGACAAGCTGGCAACCAGTGCACAGTGAATGTGCTTCATAATAAAATTACGTTTTTTAACATGTCTGTAACCTCCAATAGAGAGGAGAGAAATAAGGGAAAAAATATTTGCCTGAAGAAATAATAGCCAAACATTTTTCAAATTTGATGAAACTAAAACTAGAGATCCCAAAAGCCCATTTATTTACAAGACAGAAAGACATAAATAAAACTATGAAACTCACACCATAGCCAAATTGCTTAAAACTAATGAATAAACAAATAGAGAAAAAATGCATTACTTGCAGAGCTTAAGAAAGTAACAATTAAGAACGTAAGAAGGAATGCAAAACATAGCACAATGTAATGACTTTTTAAAGCACTGATAAAAGGATATATCCATCAAAAATTAAAGAAAAATGAAGACGTTTTCACACAAACAAAATGAAGCAAATACAGTATCACCAACTCTTTGCTACAAGACTTATTAAAGGAAGTTCTTCAGGCTGAATGAAAATACTACCTAAAAGGAAACGCAGATGTACATTATAGGAAGAGCAAAAGGAAATTTAAATATGTGGTTACATTTACAATATATTTCTTTTAAATTTTTTATAACTCACAATTTCTAAGAAAATAGACAACAAAGTATTTTAAAGTCATAAGACACATGTAGATTTTAAAAGTGTGATAACAAAAGCATAAACAGCAGGAGTAGGGGAAACAGATGTTTACTTCATTAAGATTCTTATATGACAAATAACTTATATTATTTGAAAGCAGATTATGATAAACTAAAGGTAGATACTGATGATACTGATGTTCTGGAACAACCAAAACAAAAATGAACACCCTGTAAGCTATTTAAGGACATACGATATTAAAATATATTCAGGCTGGGCACAGGGGCTCATACCTGTAATCCGAACACTTCAGGCCAAGGTGGGCAGATCACTTGAGGTCAGGAGTTAGAGACCAGCCTGGCTTACATGGTGAAACCCCATGTCTACTAAAAATACAAAAATTAGCTGGGTGTGGTGGTGGGTGCCTGTAATTCCAGCTACTGGGAAGGCTGAGGAAGGATAATCACTTGAACTTGGGAGGCAGAGGTTGCAGGGAGCCAAGATTGCACCATTGCACTCCAAACCTAGGGGACAAGAACAAAATTCCACCTAAAAAATAAACAGACAAACAAATGAATGATATATTCAATTCAAAAGAAAACATAAAAGAGGAAAATGAAACAGAGAATAGGTTGGGTGCTATAGCTCATGCCTATAATCCCAACACTTTGGGAGGCCAAGGCAGACGGATCAATTGAGATCAGGAGTTCGAGACCAGTCTGGCCAACATGGTGAAAGCCCGTCGCCACTAAAAATAGAAACAAATTAGCTGGGCATGGTGGTGATGCCTATAGTCCCAGCTACCTGGGAGGCTGAGGCAGAAGAATTGCTTGAACCTGGGAGGCAGAGGTTGCAGTGAGCCAAGATTATGCACTCCAGCCTGAGTGACAGAGCAAGATTCCATCAGAAGGGAAGGAAGGAGGGCAGGAGGGTGGGAGGGTGGGAGGGAGGGAGGGAGGAAATAAAAACCTAACAGCAAAAGGAAGAATTAAATACCACCTAAAAGAAAATTAGATTAAATGTACATACATGCTCTAAATATTTCCATCAAAGGGCAGAAGTCACCATACCAGATAAAGATTTAACAACATGTTGTCTGCAAAAATATACTTAAATATAAAGACAAATGTAAGTCAAAAGTAAAAGGATGAAAAAAGATATGGCATGCACATACTGCCTAAAGAATGCTAGAGTGGCTTTTCTAATGTTAGCAATACAGACTTCAGGGGAAAGAAATATTATCAAAGATAATAAGAGATCTTATAGATGATTAAAGTGTCAATTCATCAAAGAAACTTAGTAATCAAAATAAACATATGCTTAATTACCAAGCTTCAAAATTCATAAGGCAAAAGCTGACAAAACTTAACAGAGATGTGAACAAATCCATCATTAGATTGGAAACTTCAATACTACTTGCCCATTAAATAGTAGGGTAAATTTAAATAAGTAAAAATATAAAAATTTGAACATTATGAAACAAATTTAGTTAATTGATGTATATAGAAAATTATAATGAACAATGGCAGAGGCACATTCTTTTCTTTTTTTTTTTTTTTAAGTTATGGGATACACATGCAGAACGTGTAGTTTTGTTACATAGGTGTACAGGTGCCATGGTGGTTTCCTGCATCTGTTATCCCATCATCTAGATTTTAAGCCCTGTATGTATTAGGTATTTGTCCTAATTCCCTCCCTCCCTTTACCCCTCACCCATTGATAGTCCCTGGTGTGTGACATTTCCCTCTCTATGTCCATGTGTTCAACTCCCACTTTATGAGTGAGAATACGCAGTGCTGTTTTTCTGTTCTTGGGTTAGTTTGCTGAGAATAATGGCTTCCAGCTTCATCCATGTCCCTGCAAAGGACATGAACTCATTATTTTGTATGGCTGCATGGGATTCCATGGCATATATGTGCCAAATTTTCTTTATCCAGTCTATCATTGATGGGCACTTGGGTTGGCTCAAAGTCTTTGCTATTGTAAATAGTGCTGCAATAAATATATCTGTGCATGTGTGTTTATAGTAGAATGATTTATAATCCTTTTGGTATATACCCAGTAATGGGATTGCTAGGTCAAATGATATTTCTGGTTCTAGATCCTTGAGAAATCTCCACACTGTCTTCTTCCACAATGGTTGAACTAATTTACACTCCCAAAAACAGTGTAAAGGTGTTCCTATTTCTTTGCAGCCTTGCCAGCATCTTTTGTTTCCAGACTTAATAATTGCCATTCTAACTGGCTTGATATGGTATCTCTATGGTTTTGATTTTCATTTCTTTAATGACCAGTGATGATGAGCTTTTCTTCATGTATTGGCGCACATTATTTTCAAGTGCATATAGATTATTCACGAAGAGAAATCAAATGTTTGGTCATTTTATAAGACTCTGGGGTTTTACAGAGGTTATTCTCTGATCAAAGTTAAATTAAATCAGGAATCCGTAACAAAATAAAACATCTAGAAAATTATGAAAAACTTTGAAATATAAACAATATGCCCATGGATTAAAGGAGAAATCACAAAGAAAATTAGAAAGTATTTTTAAGTAAATGAAAATGAAACATACCATGAATCAATATTTGTGGGATTCAGAGAAGGCTGAAGACAGCACATCTTATAGCTTTAAGTGCTTATATTAAAAATGAAAAGAGATCTCAAAGTAAATTCGATGTTTCCACTGTAAAAATATTAAGCAAAAAGCAAATTAAAACAAAACTGAATGAAAGAAAAAAAAAAACAGAATGTTTGAGATGGACAAAAAATTTTTAATCCGAAAAATGTAATAAAACCTAAAACTTGTTCCTTAAAAAAATTAACAAAATTGATAAACATCTAGCTATAATAATGATTATAAAAAAACACAAATTACTAATATCAAGAATATAGGGTCTTTAAACCTTTATTGGACGTGAAGGGGATATTTTTAATAATTTATAAAAAATGGAATACATTTCTTAAAAGATATATATTACAAAAATCAAAAGAAAATATATATTGCTTTAGAAAATCTGAATTCCTTTATCTCTCTTAAAGAAGTTAAACTTATTACTAAAAGCCTTCCAAAATGTAAATTCTAGATGCACATGTGCTAACTGACAAACTTTACAAAATATTTAAGGAATAATTGATACCAATTTTATATAACCTCTTTTAGAAAATAGAGACAGAGGAAATACTTCCCAGTTCATTTTTGAGGCCATTCATATTCTAATATCAAAATGATACAAAGAAATAACAGGAAAAGACAATTACAGAGTAATAACAATTAGGAATGAAATCATGTAAGTCTTAAATCCAATGTCTAAAATTTAAATCTGTAATATATAAAAATTGTAATACCTACTGACTAAATGAGATACCAGGAATTCAAGAGAGGCTTAGCATTTGAAAGTAAATTAGTATTATTCTCCATACTGAAAAACTAAAGGAATGTATAGAATCATCTCATAAGATTCAGGAGAAACATGACAAAAATGCAAAACCTATTTATGATAAAAGCTCTCACAAACTAGGAATAAAATTAAAATTCTCAATTTTTGAAGAGTAGCTATAGAAACTGCAGCTGACATCCAAATTAATTGTGATCAACCAAACACTTTTTCTCTACGTATTCGGACAAGGTAAATAAAGATGGCTACTCCCATCACTTCTGTTCTGTGAGATACTATACATCCTAGCTATTGAAATAAGAAAGGAAAATTAACCAAATAAATTTACATTGGAAAGAAGAAATTAAACACCCTTTATTCAGAAGAACATGATCATATATGTAAAAATGTACAGAAAAGCTACTGAAACTAATAAGGGAGTTTCATAAGGTTACATTAGATACAGACCAATTTACATAAATCAATTGTATTTCTACATACTAGTCATGAAACATTAGAAAGAAAAATTAAAATAAAATCTCACCAATCTGAAAAGGCTACATACTACATATTATTCCTATTACAAGACATTGTGGAAAACACAAAACTATGGAGACAGTGGAAATATCAGTGGTTGCCAGGGACTAAGAGGAAGGGAGGAATGAACAGGGAGGAGGATTTTTACAACAATGAAACTACTCTGTGTAATAAAATGATGATAGATACATGTCATTATACATTTATCAAAACCCACAGAAGATACAACACTAAGGGTGAACCCTGATGTTAAGTATGGACTTTGGATGATAATGATGCACCAGTGTAGATTCATCAGTTGCAACAGGTGTATCACACTGGTGGGAGACACTGATAATGGAGGAGATCATGCCTGTGTAGGGGTAAGGGAAATACGTGAAATCTATGTACCTTCTGTTTCTTTTTGCTGTGAACTAGTCTAAAAAATAAAGACTTGTTAAAAAGATAAACTTGTTAAAAATTAAAATTAAAATTTGTTCTTAGGAATAAATTGTTTTAAATATATGAAATTATATTTTCTCTAAAATTATCTATAGACTTCCATGCAATCTCTCTAAAAATCCCAGGATGCTTTTTTGTGGACATTGACAATCCAATTCTAAAGTTCATATGTAAATGCAAAATATTTAGAAAATTAAAAACAATTTTGAAAAAGGATAAAAAAAGTCTACACTCACTAGAATGAAAATTAAAAATTAAAATATATGGCAATTTTAATTAATTAAAGGATACTAATTAATTAATGGACATGAAGCAATGGAAACTCTCCTGTAATACTAGTGAGAATGTGAAATGATATTTTAGAGTACTGTTTAGCATTTTCTTATAAAAGTAAATTCATCATATGACTCAGCAATTCCACTCTAATTTATTTACACCAGAGAAATGAAACTATATATTTCTTCATTAGTAAACTCATGCTTATAGAAGCTTTATTTATAATAGCCAAAAAAAGGAAAACCTCAAATCCTAAGAAGTGAACAGACAGACTGTATACAGTGATACAATTTACTTAGCCCAGCTCAGCTAAAAGCATGAATGAATCTAAAAAAATATGATGAACTAATGAATTCAGACACAAAAGGATATATTCTACATAAACCATTTTATGTGAAATTCTATAACAAACATATCTAATCTATAGTGCCAAAAAAATTATCAGCAGTTGCCTGCACTCAGAAATAGGGGAAGAGAATTGACTTCAAAGGGGCACAGAGAATTTTTTTAGAGCTAGAACTGTTTTAAATTTAAATGTATGAATATATCAAATATTGATTGTCCAATTTATTATGAGTAAATTATACCTGAAAAAAGAATTGAAAAGAGAGAGAGAATGAATGAGTTATTTCAGATTGGAGGTGTTCTTTAACATTGTCCCTCATTTACCCCAACCCTGGATTTTACTGACTCATGCCCAGAGGACCTACTTTTTAATCTAGATTCCACAATTAATTAGCTCTGTGACCTCAGATAAGTCACTCACTTCTCTTAGCTTCTTCCTCATTAAATGAGAGAACTAGACTAAACAATCCCCAAGGTCCATCCACTTCTGAAAAATCTAGAGTAAAAGAACATATAACTGATACCTTAATAGGGTCATTAAAATGTTATCTTTATCTTTGCTTTAATAAAAGATAAATAACATATAATTCTTAAAATGCATTTTTGTGACTGAGAATTCAATGCTGGAAGATTTTTTTTCCAACACTGAATAATGTTACCTGAAAGGACAGGAGGAAACCTCAGGAAGAAAGAGCAAACATGACTTAGGATTCCAGTGCCTTTAGCAAGGGAATCAGATACTTACTACACTCTCACTTTTAGGTTATTCACCAGGGATCTTAAAGATGAATAAAATCTTATTTTTTCTTCCGGATTTTTAGTCACCAAAACTAATCATTACCAGGTTTTTTTTTTTTTAAATGTGATAATTAAATTATTAAGTTCTTCTAAGGACACAGAAACTTCTATTGAAAAGCAAAATAGAGTCCCTGGCCTGATTATTGTGCTTGAAATGTAATCTGTAATGTGGTTGTATAATCAAATTCACCCCTGAATTTCCAACAACCATAACAAAAGCTACTCAAACTGTGCAGTGCACTCTTTATATGATTCTCTTTTCTGTCATACATCACTAGGACCTGGATTAACTCCAGGTACTGCTCCACTCTTTTTTTGCTAATTTAAGAACTTACATGATTCTAGTACATGTTTTAAGGAATTGAAATGTTCTAATTATAATATACTTCAGAGGCACCCTAATATCGAATAGTTTTGAAACATTTCCCACTCTTTGTTATACAACTGTACCATACAAGACAATTTTAATCTGTAAAGAGCCTAACCCACTATCTGGTGGAGTATGTGTTCAAGAATTTGTTGAATTAGGACGGGTGCCAAGAGGAGGCAATTGAGGCACTCACCTTAGGTGCCTTAGTACAGGAGGTGCCAAATCTCATAATCAAGATAAGTAACATTTTATACAGTACTCTGTATCTGCAGGTTCTGCATCTGTGTACTCAACCATAATATACCATTTCAAAAATACATATCATAACTATTTACATAGCATTTTATTGTAATGAAAATTATAAGTAATCTAGAGATCATTAAAAGTATAAAGGAAATGTGCTTAGGTTATGTGCAAATACTATGTACATTTTATATAAGGGACTTGAGCATCCACAGGTTTTGGTATCGCAGGGGTCCTGGAATCTATCCCCCATGAACACCAACAGACAACTGTATTTTAAAAATCAAATGTAATGCCAAAATTGAGAGATCAATAAAATAACAAAATGTATTCATTCCCACTGAACAAAACTCTGTTGTGAATGAGCTGCTTTATATTACCTTAGCCTTACAAGTACATTTCAGATGGATCTGTTAGAAAATAGATATAAGAAAATTCTATTTCATCTGCACTAAAAAGAAACAAAGTTTGAATTCCAAACTCAGAAATACAGATTCCTATTTTTTTTGTTAGTATGATATTAAATCATTGGGGGCAGTTCTTGTCTGTTGGTATGAATGGTGTTTGTGAAACATGAATAAATCCTATAGAATTATTTCAAAAGGTATTTGAATTGCATTGGCATTTATTTACTGACAGTGTCAAAATGGCATATTCATCCTTTTATTTTTTAGTAATATGCAATATGATCAGCTCAGAAAGACATCTAATAATTTTTTAGCCCCACTGTTAAGCCTCATTAAGGAGGATAAAACTGTCAGGGAACTTGTACATGTGCAGAAACTGTGAGTAAAGTAAAGGAAGGGAAAATATTATAACTCAGTCTACTTTCTGAAACCTACAACTATATTTCTTGTATTCTAAATTAACTAAAACTTGTTGTTTAAATGATGCTCATTACAATCATATTTCTTCTATATTTCAACATAGATGCTTTAATTATGCACATTACCAGGGAAATATAACACAATATAAGAAGCTTCTTTAAAATCCAATTACATAAGCACTCAGAAACAATTAATGTTATTTTACACCAATAACTGAAGTAAATCAGTCAATGATAATAAATTTGGATATTTCATCTCTTGAACATTATCTCAATTTGCAGCTGTCTCTGTGTTAAAAGTAATATATATGATGCACTCAGGATATTTTAAATAATACCTTGGTTCTGAGGTCAATAATTATAAAATAATGCCTAAAGCATAAAGTTATGATACTGACATTATGTCTAAGGCTGAGGGCCTAATATCAAAATAGAGGTAACTTATATGAGCAATTTTGTTTTTATATTTTGTTAGAAAATTTTATTTTTATGTTTAAGTCTGGTAATATTTTAATGTGAGCTTTAAATTGAATGACTCATATTTTCTATATTGCAGCCTCATACACAACGTGACCATCTCCTAATACAAGATGTTTTATATATACGTAACCACCAATAAGCAATAAAATCACTGTCTCAGTAGATACACATACATAAGCATATATATAAGCACAGCCTAGGTGGAGTGTTTATTCATACAATATCACTGCTTAGTTGTTGAATCTACCTACAGCTATTTTCTACCTGGATATAGATACACTTAAAATAAGTCACAAGAATAACTGGTGCAACTTTATAAATTATAAGCTTTTTATAGCCTTGGGGTAAAATTTTCCTGTCAGGGAGGTTAGTTGGTGATTTTTCCATTTGTCTACAGACACTTGTGCATAAAGCAGAATAGTGGATATCAATTCAAATTCTCCCCTGTCTAGCAGGCATATATGTACATAGAGGAGGTAAGTGTGAGAGAAAATGTCTATGTCTGCCCAGCCTAAAAGCTTGGTAAGGCCAGGTCACTGCCTGACTCAGGGAGGCACGTTGTCTCACATTATTTCATGATTATTCCTCCTACCTAAAGAAAAAGAAAAAGGTGAGTACCATACTTTCTCCACTATAACTATCACTGGAAGGAGTCTCCTTTATCTATATTATATGTGATGTCTTCTCTCTAGATTTGACTATGTTCCTGCAGGTAAAACTCCCCAAATCTGGGAGATGTTTTTCATGAACCTTATCTCCTTTACCCTAAGAATAGTTTTTGGAATATACTGTCATGTGTAACCAAGAGGTAAAAGATTATTAAATTTCCCTGAAATTTGTATAATTCTATATTGTATAATTTGACAATGATCTGAAGTTCAAGTTTCCAAAGAAAGCAGCAAAGACCTTACATCATTGATGGAACCATGTCAGCTCCATAAGAGCTATGGCAGACACCAATGCTTCATAAATGTCACTCCTACAAGATTAGCAGAGATTCACTGACATAGGCCGCATTCCTATGCTTAACAACCAATTTATACCTTTTTGAATTACCTCAAGAATGATTCTTCAAAAACAATATTGTTGACCATTGAACAACAAGGCTCTGAACTAAATGGATTCACTTACATGGGGATTTTTGCAAGAAATAGAGTTGGCCCTACATATTCATGGGTTCTACAACTAAATGTGGATAGAAAATAGAGTATTTGAGGTATTCAAAACTTACCAATATGGAGGACCGACTTTTTATATCAGCAGTTCCACAGGTCTGACTGTGGACTTCAGCATGCATGGCTTTTGGTATCCAAGGGTAGTCCTGGATTCAATCCCCTTGGGATAACAAGGTACCAACCAAAATAATTATATACTAAACAGGATTTATCCCAGGTATGCAAGGCTAGTTCAGCATTAGAAAATCAATCACGTCATGTACCATATCAATAGATTAGAAAGAAAAATTCATATGACCACATCAATTAACACAGGAAAAGGATTTGACACAATACAATGCTATTCAGGATGAAAACTCTTGGCTTATGAGGAATATAGAGAACTTCCTTAATATGATAACATCCACCAATAACCTACAATTAACACTCTATTTAAGGGTAAGAAATTAGGTATGTCCTCCCTCAGATCAGAAACAAGGCAAATATGTCCTTGCTCATTAGTCCTATTCAATACTATGTTTGAAATCTTAGCTAATGCAACAAAGCAAGAAAAAAAAAACATAAGTTTATAGATTGGAAAGGAACAAATAGGACTGTGTCTATTCACAGATGACAGGATTATCTATGGTAAAAATCCCAAAATCAACAATAACCAAGAACTCCTGAACCAGTAACTGAGTATAACTAAGTCTCAGGATACAAATTTCATATATGAAAGGGCTGGCAAAGAACAATTGGAACTTGAAAATTTTAAATAATCAATGCTTATATATAATCTGATTTTAAATGTATATAAGATTTATGAAAAATACAAAACTGGTGAAAAAACTTTAATATATGAAGAGAGATTCAGTGTTCAAGTCTTATTATTTTCATTCTCTTCTATTAACGAATTTAAAACTTAGCTTTTATTTTACATACAGTTTAAAACTAAAACCTGAGTTCAAATGCTGACTCTCCCATTTTGGTATCTGTGTGATTTTACTTTAGTTATTCAACTCCTCTGTTTCCCAATTTTTGCATCTGTAAATCAGAGATAATAGTACCTTGTAAATTCGTTTTCTGGATTGAATCAGTTAATATATCAGAAACGCTTAAATGGAGCCTGACAAATACCAAATGCTCTGTAAGTATTTGCTGTCACCTTCATTCTCATCACTGTAACCACTACGATGGGAAACTATACAGGAATTTTAAGCAGGGGAGACACTGGCTGCTAGGGAGCACATTGTATCTGTTTGTAAAGAGGGTAAGACAAAGTATAAACAAAGTACAGTTAGGGATCAGCACTTTTAAATGAATCTGCATCACCTGAGTGTTGTAAATTAGAAGTCTAAATTTGGTTGTTACAAGAGCAGTAAAACAAAATGAAGTTAAAAAAAAAAAATCATACTTTTACAAATGAAAATCCTGAGTCAACCAATGGAGAGACTAATGTTCCAGAAAAACAGGGGCACAAAAAATAGGACAAATAGGAATGTTTTATTATTTGATATTACAGCAAAAGAACTACAACTTCGTGGAAAAACTGTCATTCAACTTTCTTACACACATCTTACAATTTAATTTTATTACACATGGGAAGGTGGAGACAGAATATCTCCACGATTTTTATTGCTTTGGTCACTGAAGGTTTTAATCCAACCCTAGTTCTGAAGCTATTCTGTGATTCCTGATGAGGAAAAATAAAAGTCTATCACACATTTTCTCATTTAAAGTATATCACACCCATTGCTGTGCATGGACCTTCATGAATCATAGGGAAGAAAAGTATTAGCTGAGAGTTGCAACTATTGAGTATCCACGCATCATTCACTTTTTTCCATCCTTAATAATTAAAAACTCATTATGTAGGCAATTTTGTTCATGATGTTATTTTCTTTTTGTTGTTGTTGTTATACTTTAAGTTCTAGGGTACATGTGCAGAACATGCAGGTTACATAGGTATACGTGTGCCATGGTGGTTGGCTGCATCCATCACCCCGTCATCTACATTAGGTATTTCTCCTAATGCTATACCTCCCTTAGCCCCCCACCCACCAACAGGCCCCAGTGTGTGATATTCCCTTCCCTGTGTCCATGTGTTCTCATTGTTCAACTCCCACTTACGAGTGAGAACATGCAATGTTTGGTTTTCTGTTCTTGTGTCTGTTTGCTGAGAATGATGGTTATTGAATCACATTTTCTCTATTGTTCTAGTCTACTTGTGCTACTCTAACAGAATAACTGAAACTGGGTAATCTATTAAAAAATAACAGAAGCTTGTTTCTCTCAGTTCTGGAGGCTGGGAAGTCCAAGGTCAAGGCACTGTCATCTGCTGAAGGCCTTCTTATTACACCCTCACACAGTGGAAGGTGAAATAACAAGAGAGGTTACTGCTGTGTCCTCATGTGACAGAAGAGCAGAAGAAGAGCAAGAGAGCCAAATGCTCTGGGAAGCTTCCTTTATAAGGGCCACAATCCTAGGAATGATGGAGGAGCTGTCATGGTCTAATCACCTCTTAAAGGCCCCATAAAAATATTGGCTACACCTGAGTTTTGGAGGTGACACGTTCAAACCATAACATCTGTTGAAGTAATTATGTTTTCATCTAAGAGTTACTTGAAAGGATAATTCATTTGTACGAATTAATAAGTAGGCTGGGTGCAGTGGCTCACACCTGTAATCCCAGCACTCTGGGAGGCTGAGGTGGGTGGATTATGAAGTCAGGAGTTCAAGATCAGCCTGACCAACATGGTGAAACCCCGTCTCTACAAAAAATACAAAAATTAGCTGGGCATGGTGACACATGCCTGTAATCCAAGCTACTCAGGAGGCTGAGGCTGGAGAATTGCTTGAACCCAGGAGGTGGAGGTTGCAGTGAACCAAGACCACACCATTGCACTCCAGCCTGGGTGATGAAGCAAGACTTTGTCTCAAAAATAAATAAATATATAATAAGCGTAAATATTACAGTCAGCTAACTTGGAGGAACAGCGTTTGAATTCAGCTATTTCTAAAATATAAATAAATACATTTTCTATTTTAGCAATGTTTAAGAATGTAACCAACAGCAATTTGCCTAATTAATCTGTCTCTTCTTCACTCACAAAATGTACAAGTGTGGCTGCTTGTATGACTGATACCATGCCTGTTTTAACCATCCAGTTTATTTTTACACCATCCAATTTAATTTATATCATCCATAGTCCGTTAATGAAGGGGTACATCACAGCCTGTGACATCTGGCAGTGTAGCAGGCGTCAATAATCAATTACTCATGTGGCTAATTCTTGCCATACCCTCTCCACAGAAAGTAGAAACAAAAGGAAAGTGATAATTTACAGCAAGAAGAAAAGCCATTTAACAAGATTAACTAGCATCTCCCTTTCATCCTCTTCCTCTTACTCGCACTTCTCAATAACCTCCAGTGTCCCCCGCAACACACACACACCAGAAGTGACAGGGCTTGGCAATTATGCTGAATACAGAAGCAATTTTTTTTCTTTTTGAGACAGTTTTGTTCTTGTTGCCCTGGCTAGAGTGCAATGGTGCAAATCTGGGCTCACTGCAACCTCTACCTCCTAGGTTCAAGCAATTCTCCTGCCTCAGCTTCCCAAGTAGCTGGGATTACAGACATGTGCCACCACGCCTGGCTAATTATATTTTTAGTAGAGGTGAGGTTTCTCCATGTTGATTAGGCTGGTCTTGAACTCCCGACCTCAGGTAATCCACCCCACAAAGTGCTGGGATCACAGGCATGAGCCACTGTGCCCAGCCTACAGGAGCAAATTTTTAAATGACCTGATCAGTTTGACTGAAGAGGAGTGTGATCCACAATGCTTCCATTCTCAGGGAGGAAGGAGTTTCAACAGATATAAATGCCACCAATAAGATAAAGCAAAAACAACATGGTCCCTTCACCAGCTGCTCCACCCCGTTTCTATCCGGACAGTGGAGATGCTGTAGGGTCAGCTAGTGAGGCACTTTTTGCAGGTAGAATTGTTCAAGTTGCCCTTCTGAAAGGTCAGTGTTAGGTAGCAGTGAGTACTCCCTGGCTTTCCCCTTTAGTCATATTTAAATTTTACTTGGCTCATAGCACACAAGTAATGACTCTAGTCTTTATACTTACATAACATCCTTGTAAATAATGAAAATCAGCATGTAATACTCTCAGGTGAACCATGTTTTTAAATACATGAAAATTGAAAATAGATTTTATTTCTCACTCAAATGGTTGCTGTACTCTGGTACCTTATTATATCACCAGCATTACTGGAGCCAGAGGGGTATTATCTAGTGGAAAAATTTCAAGCTCACTCTCAAGAAATTTGTGTTCTATTCCTACACCAGGCAGCAAAGATGACAACGCTGTGGGACATTTACTGAAAGACACTGTTCTAAGTACTTCACATGTATTATTTAATGTACACAAAATCCCTGTGAGCTAAGTCATCTTATTATTCCCATTTTATATAGGAAGTAACTGGGACACAGAGCAGGTAAACAACCCACCCAAAATCAAGCATTACTAAGTAGCAGAACCCAGGATTCAGCCAGGACACTCAGACTCCATTGCTTCCCATGCACAGAAGCTACGGTGAGTTTTAAAATATATTTGTAGCATAAACAACAACCAACCAGAACTGATGCTAGTCTTGGCTCAGGAACAGAGCCCAAGAAGCTCCTCGTGCAAAGGTTTTAACAGTTGCTGAAGCACGGAGAAGAAACAGCAGTCCTGGTGTGGGACCAGAGCAGCAAGAGCAGACAGAGCCACATTTGGCAGGGTCTGCAGCAACAGCTACCTTCAAATCTATACAGAAATTTCTCAGTATTTTAATAAGAGACAGAGCCATATTGGTGATACAAAGTGAATATCAACCCTATGATATGTGCACCACAAATTAATTTATCAACACAGATTCTAGTAAGAATCTAGCAACAAATAGAAGCAACAGTCAAATTCAGGCAATACCTTTTAGTTTCACTGACTGCCTCTTTTTGGCCTCAAGCACATGAGAATGTGTTCATTTGCAATGTCAAAGTTGTTGTCATCTTAAGAAGGTGACTGATCATATGTGAAACACGAGATAGTATGTCAGGATCTGCATTCATTCTAATACCTTTTAAAAAAAGTATATAGCTAGAGAATATATTACGTGAACCCTATTTGGAAAATTTCAAGATCTTTTAAAAATATCTGAACTTTGATAAAATCACAAAGGAATAAAAGACATGCTCGGGAATGACTCATAGTAGCACAAAAGTTATTTAGCTATATAAGGAAGTTTCATGTTTGAAGAGTATTCACTTCTGCCAGTGATCAATGGAGAAAAAAAGTGCGTTCATTTGCTCAGAGCAGAATATGCCCCCAAATAGCAAAGCAGGTTTTATATAAGTCACTTTTCAAGTTAGCTAAGATTTTGTCAATCATTTGAAGGGTTTTAGCTTAGGGATAAATTTGAAGCTGTTATTTTTCTGGTGAAGCCAGCAATAGGAAAATGTATGCTGAGGAAAGGAAAGAAACTAGAAAATTCAGCTAACTTAATATAAATCTAACATTTGCTATTGCATTGAATAATTACTTTTTTCAGATCCCTTTGAAGATGAAAGGTTTTGTATTAAAATTTTTTATTACCCAGCTATCATGAAAAAACAAATCCCTACAATGTCTGTGCATTTCTTGTTTTAAAATACGCAAGTGATCTGTTGCCTATCTTTATAACAGTGGTTTCTGTTCCAAAGAGTCTTAATCTGGAAAATATATGACATAAACTTAAACAACTGAGAATATTTTAAAATGAGCTATTCAAAAAGACATGCCATTGATACTGTTCGATGTCATGGTAGTTTGTCCACTTAACAAAGAGAAAGGCAGTGTTATGTTGTGTATAGCTATGGTAACTTGGGCAGATGACTCACTCAAAGCCTTTGTTATACTATTTATGACTCACACTTAGTAATGCTCACCCAATTACCTTTCCTAGTATATCTTCATCATGTTAAAGTGTTTGAGAACTGCTTTGGAGATTCTATTAAGTCCAAATGAGCATTAAAAAGGAGAGAGAGAGGAAGAAGTATCTCTTGAGAAAGGTGAGTCCTTCCTATAAACTCTGGGTTTCATTATGGGCTTGCAAGCAGTACTAGAATCTGGTGTAATACATGATGACCAGATCTATTTTGTATTCAGGGCAGTCAATGAGCTCTCTAAGTGGCACGAAGCTAAGTACACCCACATAGTTTCTGAGTACATCAGTTCTTCAGTGTACATTAAACCTCTCCAGATTTATCCACAGAGGATGGCTGTTTGCCAGAATTCAGACTCTGCTCTGTTATGCAGTAGGCTGAGTATTCCCAGGTGCCAGTAGAGTTTTATGCCTAGTCTTCATTTAGTTTTTCTTAGGATTGCTTTGAAGTGTGAACAATCAAGTTGCAGCACGCTGCAAAGTTCTTTCCACATGAGCCCTTTATTTCACTTTCTATTACAGCTCTGAAGCCTTCTCAAAACATATTTATCTAAAACTATTACAATGCATTTGGGATAAATTTCTTATAAATACTTTGTACATAATTTTATTCTCTTCATTAATAAGATAAAAATATAAACAACCAATAGTATTCTTTCTCCACTACTCCTCTGCAAAAGTAGTATTTAGCAAGGCATTTGACAATTAATTATTAAAATTTACAAAATATTCTGTGGCTTGATACTTACAAGATGGGACCTGCAAACACCTTGTGTATAATCAGCATTGTGTATAATTTGGAATTCCTAACAAAGCTTCTAATACTTCTAATACTGATATGATAACCAACTTGTAGCACTAAATATCACCTTTTTGCAGAGGAAGTATCTATCATAGCTTCATATAAACCATGCTTAACATCCTTTTTCCTAACAACTATCATTTTCAGATATTCCAAACTAAATGCAGATTTTTTTGTTTCCAAGCCCTATTTCCCTTAAGATCAAAAGCTCTGACTTGAATTGTGTACACGGAGGCCAAAAAGCAGCCCAGCACCCCAATACTCTTTCCAAACACCACTCAGAGGTGACCAAAGGCTCAGCATCTGTGGATAGCCATTTGAAAAGCCTAGTGGGGTGAAATAGCCCCAGCAAAAAAAGGAAACAAGGGGCTTCCCCAGATGCTGGGTAATGAATGCATTTTTCAAATTTATAAAGAACTTGGCTTTCCCATTTAAAAGATGCTTTATGCCAGATACCTTTCATCTTTTTAACCCTGGATTTTGTGTGTGTTTGCCAAAATGTCACAGTCTACGTGACTTTTAAGTGGCCTGTAAGTGGTGGAGACAGGGTGGTACTAGTGAGTTGGATAACTACATTAAAGGGTTGCACCTCTGTGTTATGCTCTTCCAATTTGCAGCTCTAACAAACTTTGACTTATGGTGCCAAGAGGGCCCTGTGTGGATGACTTCTGTTCCTTTCAGAACTTTTAATCCTTATTTTTAAATGTCACAATTCTAAATGATTTTTTTCAGAATTAGCCCCAGAAAAACGGTTTCTGGGAAGACTGTGGCAGTGATCCTGAGCCCACTTGCACTTGTGGTTGATGGCACATTAAGCAATAATGCTGATAATGTGCAGCGATCAGTACCTATAGCATTTTCACCTGACCTCAAGATAAGGTTAATGCAGAAGATAAATAGAAGGGAAGCACACGCTCCACTTTTCCATCAGGCTGTTACATAAATAACAGATAAACATGCTTCTGTTCACACCACATCAGAGCGGAAGAAAATGCTGCCAACTTCAAGCCATCAACGACTTAAAAATGCTGTTGTCAAATCAATTTTTTACAGCAGACTGACCTGTTTGCAGACCATTTTTAATAGCAGAAGAAGAGTTTAGGACTTGGACTTGGAGTACACAAGTGATTTCCAAATGACATTTCAGATGTAAAATTTCAGTCTGCCAGCCTTTCTCTCCCTCTCGCCCCATCCACCCCCACATCCATATACATGCACACACGCCCCATCAACTTCCACTGACATTTCTTCATTACCATGAAAAAGCTCAGGCAGTCTTGGGGGATTTTGCAAAGCATCATTCCTCTTTTATACCCAGGCTCTCACTGATACCTCTACAAATGGTTTTCAAAATTTTATGCCCCAACAGGAGGTAGAGTTTGAGTTTTTAAAGTTGTAGAGACAGTGGCTTCTAAGTTTATTCCTTTGACTTCTCTGGTCATTATCACCCACCTAGTGTGTTCCCATCTCAGGAGCTAAAATGCCAAGTGACCTTTTTGGGTGAATGGTCACAAAAACTCATGGGCACATTTAATAGCAAGAAATGTGGGCTCAATAACATGGTGTGAGAAGATTGTCAGGAGTGTGTTCTTTTTTTTTTTTTTTTCTTAACCCAAACACAGCCTCTGTAGATTTTTTTGAATGTTCAAGTTACACCTTCCTCTTCAAATGATAAAAGCATTCAGTGTGAAATTTGCTTTCATAAACTTTTGTGAAAGGTTCTGTCGTTCTCATATAATACTTCAGGAGTATATATAGAGAACACATTCAACTGTTTCCCTTGATGCCTTAATGATCGAATCAGAGGAAAGGGCTGTATGGGTTCGTTCTTATTTCTTACTCAATTCTGTCCTCTGTACCACATGAGCTTGGATTATATGGACACCACTTTCTTCAGTAAAAATAAAAGCATGGAGTTATTTTTATTGTAAAATGTAGTACCACGGCAGCCAGTAAAAGTGTTGTCCACAGAAATCTGCCATTGCAAAATCAGGAATTTTGTAAAATGACAGTACTATACTGAGAAGTTCAAGTGGCAAATAGGGATGGTGTTTTTTCAGTTCAACATCCAAATCTATTAGGCTGTGGGATAAGCATTTTGTTCAGAATATTTTTACTTGCTTTCAAGATATGAGAGGCCAGATCAGAACTACATGACATATATACATACATATGTATATATATTCATATATATACATATATATGTATATATATTCATATGTATGTATATATATTCATATATATATGTATATACATATATATGTATGTCATGTATATATCTGTCATGTCATATATATCATGTCATATAGTCACATCATATAGATGACTGTCATGTCATATATATGACTATATATCTTGTCATATATATGACTATATATCATGTCATATATATAGGTTTGGATGAGCTGAAAAAACATGTCATGTCATATATATGACATGACATATATGACATATAGATATGACATGACATATACATGACATATAATCTATATATATAGATTATATAGATATAATCTATATATATAGATTATATATAATCTCATAGATATAATCTCTATAGATATAATCTATATCTATATATAGATTATATTTTAGAGATTATATATAATCTATATATATATAGATTATATATATATAAAATCTATCTATATATATAATCTATATATATGTCATGTGGTTCTGACCTGGCCTCTCATATCTTGAAAATAAGTAAAAATATTCTGAACAAAATGTTTATCCCACAGCCTATTTGGATGCTGAACTGAAAAAACATGTCATATGTGTGCATATATATGTGAGTCACATATATATACATGACATGACATATATATGACATGACATATATATAACCTACATTAGCCTAAAGCTGCCTCCTTTGATATTTTAGGCTCAGCCTAAAAGTTTCTCCATACGTAGCGAACTGATGCCTAACTGGATATGTAATCCAACTAACCTGCTCTTATGTCAATCTCTGAATTTTGACCAATTAAAGGTGGCCAACTGTTCAAACCATGTACAAATGCGGCAAATGCTGAGCCAAAAATAACCAATCCACTGTTTCTGTACCTCACTTCCATTTTCTGTGCATCAATTTCCTACTTCTGTCCATAAATCTTCAACCATGTGGCTGCACTGGAGTCTCTCTCAGCCTATTCTGATTCAGGAGGCTGTCCAATTTATGAATCATTCTTTGCTCCATTAGACTCTTTTAAATTTAAGCTTTTTATTTTAACATTATATTGTGACAATATAAGCATTTCCATTAAAAGACCTTTTTCCCTTTGTAGGATGTATTAATGTCCAGTAAAATTTGGAGATATTGAAAAGTTAGCACATAGCCTTGCAACTATATTTATTGCTGAAAAGTCCTCTTGGCTGTTTTTAAATTATAGTATTTCAACCACACAAAAAGTGGGTTTTTTTGCTATTTTATTTTATATTTTTGGCCTCATATGACTCAAGAACAGCTTCATTTTTAACCGTTAGCCCATGATGTTGGCTGGTGCCTTTAGGCAGTTCAGGGATAAAAATAAAATAACCAAGTTATTTTGTTTAGAAAAGCCACTTCTGCACATTTGCTGTATTTTTTTCAATAAATATTTCATAACTTTTGAAACATGGCCTTATCCTTTAGCACATATGGGAGGCAGCTGAATCTAAACCAAGTAGATATTCTAGAGCTCAGATTCCATTGCTCAGGACCCAGATCTACTTTTCTGAAGTAGCTCAATAAAGAGATAGGCATGGCAATCCCCTAATATCAGAAATTACTAATAGACATATTAAATTAAAAAAAATTAAATTATTGTGTATTCTATATATCATGCTTCAGGGAAAGGCTGAAATGCTTCTGTTTGGCTGGCTGGGATATGTCTCTCAGTTTCCATTTCACTAAGCCATATTTCTAAATTATTGGACCAGCCCATCCACCCGGCAGTAAAGCACATCATTCTTATCTTTCTAGATTGCGCCAACATGGGAAGATAGTGGGCATGTACAGAAGATGTTTGTTTGTTTAAAAAAGAAAAAAAATGTGTATGTGTGTGCATATATAAAAAGAGATAGACAAAGCAAATATAGTGAAATGTTAAATTTTAGTGTTTCTGACTAAAGAGTACACAGTGGTTATTTGTGCTATTCTTGCACTATTTCTGTAAGCTTGAAATTATTCCAAAATAAAGGTTAAAATATAAAAAAATAAAAAATAAGAATGAGAATCAAAGCTCCAATAATAAAGTATGATTTCTGAAAGTATCAAAGAAAAATTGCACCAGCCAGAATTAAACAGAGAAAGAAGACTGTATTCAAGACTATTGCAATACGGGTCAAGAATATTGCAATTGGAGAGACTAAACTCAACTTCATTGAGACAAGAAGGGAAGGTTTTTAAGCTTTGTGGCAATGTAGCAGAAAAGTTCCTGGGGGAACATTTGTCAATGTAATTAGGGCTTTTGTGTTTGCTAACTGGCAATTAGTTAGAAAAGTTAGCTTCCTGCTATCTTACAGAGAATGGGGATAGGGACCTTATCTTTCTTGATGATTCCATTTCAAAGCGATGGCTCTCAGGTCTTTGAGAAAGACTTCCTTAGGTAGTAAAACTAGCTAGAGGCTGAGAGAAGATTTACATCTCAAAGGGACAGAGAAAGAATTTGCAACTACAAACTTTCTAAAGTAAATATTCTAAGAAAAAGGATGTTCAGGGTCTTACAGGTAGGAAGAAATTTGTCTGAGGTGTAGTCAAGCCGAAGGGAATGTTAAGGCCTTCTTGGTCAGAAGTCAAATGTATTGCCTGTTTTGTAAAGATGGTAATAAGTTTGTCAAAAGCCATACTAATCTGGAGGGAAGAAAATCAAAGATTCAATAGCCAATCTTAAAAGATTTTCAAGTTTCTATCCATTCTTAGGTCCCTCAAACCCACAAAAGTTTCCTTCCTTTCTCTAGCAGGCTTAGATATACAGGCGAAAGGTAGAACACAAGGAGTACTTTGAGATTTTGCTTGTTTCTGCTGTAACACTTGTTCATTTCAAATGGCAATTTCTGCTTATGTCTCTTGCAATCCCACCCTGTATGATGCTGACCTCACCTGTGCTAACACACAGGCAATTATAGCTTTATTATTCTTCACCAAAGATAATCAAGCTCTTTTGGTTTATATCCTCTCCCAGGGAACTGACACAAAGACACTCTGCAGAGCCTGAGCCAAAAAATATTTGGGAGTCAGCAGAGTCAGCACACTTAAAACTGTACATCTCTCAAGAGACACTTTGAACTAATATCCCTGAAAATCCATCAGCCCCCTTCCACTCTATCACCTCTAAATCTGAGGCCTCTGTTTCCTTTCTTGCAATGCAGTATTCAACTGCTTACAATTTTACTCGATCTACCAGCTCTACCGACAACTATATTAAAAAGCATCAAGTACCTTCAGCAACTTCATAACTACAGAGTTTGTTTTGATATTGTCACCCTTCGCCTTTGTACAGAATTCACCATCTGTTTAGCAACCAGTTTGCTTTGAGCCTTTTTCTCCCCCCTTGAATTCTATGATAATGTGCTTTTCTGATTCTCTTCCTGCTTCCCTAATTTTTTCTTTTCTATGTCTGTCATGGGCCCTACTTTCTAGGTTTATATCCTAAAGGTAGGAATACTCCAAGGATCTGTCTTCACCTTCCTCTGGTCTTGATCTACACCTTCTTGTTGAGTTCGTTTGTCCACTTCCATAGTTTCAAGTACAAACTTTCTGCTGATGACTGTAACTACCATTTTCATGCTGATGACTCAAACTATCGCTTCTATGATATTGGCAAGTCAAATGGTCTTCTGTTTCTGTCTTTCTTCCTCAGCTCTAGGCTAAACACTCTAGGTGTTTTTTAGACAGAGGAACTAAAATTCTGCTAACATTTCAAACTGAACATGTACAAAACTCAATTAGACCACCCCTCCACACCTGCCTCACACCTCATATTCTCCAGTCTACATGTAACATTCTATTCAACTTTCTCTGATAGGTCTTCATCTGTCCTTCTACTTTCATCCCAGCTGAACTGTTCCATCCCTGCCGATGATTGTCCATGTTCCAATAGTAATGTGCGTTCTCCTTTCACACTCTTGATGTTTCTTCCATGGTGTTTCTTACACCCAGGTGTTGAAATGCTACAGCTTATTCCTGGTCTGGGGATGTAAGTTGCTTCCCAATTTCTCTTATTATAATTAATTTCTACTCAGCGCAACATTGTTTCTATCCATTACAACAACATTTTTCTTTGTGTTAAAGTTTATATACATATACACATGGCTATCTCTTTCACCAAATGAAAAATTCCTTGATAGCAGAGCATACATTCTACTCTTGTTACTATCCTCACAGTTGTCTTTCACAGAGTGTGTCTTCAGGGCAAGTGTTAAATGAAATAGTGCATTTTCCATAGGCAATTTGAATCGTTCTGAATCCCTCATGAAGGCCTATGTAAGTTGTCTGTAGGCACTAGAGAGTTGAAAATTTAACACATCCACCAGATCTATTGATTGGGTGAGGTTTGGGAACTGATAACTACATTTCAGTACATTTTCTGATATTTTGAACTGTTTTTATTCTGCTGACAGTAGTAACTTAGTATTTCATGTTTCAGGTTGTAAACCTCCAAGAGAGAGAAGAGAAAAGCACTCTGCAATCTCTCCTGGTCAAAGGAAAATGCCCAGCATTTGAAGATTGGTCTTCAAAGCCCATTTAAAAGATGTACCCAATGTAACCAAAATGTATTCATAAATGCTTTACCCAGCTGGCTCTTAGTAAATTCAACTTTTCATTTAGAAATGCGTGGCCAAAAAGAAAATTAGCAAAGTAATGTGACAGAAGTATCTCCTCTCAAATCTGAGCAAACCTGACCAACGTTCAAGGTGGTTTTGGAAGGTTTATTCCAGCCTGACTGGACCATCACCACCCACTGGAAAACATGAGATGAATTACCATGGAATATTGTAATCTAAAGTGGCTCCCAAAGCCTCTACCATTGCCGGTGCAGGAAACTTGCCTCAAAAATAGCACATTTTAAGAGCCACAGATTCTCCTTCATTTTGGGAAAAATGTAGATATAAGTACCAGTTAATCTTAGAAGCTGATAATTATGATTCTTGCCCAAGTAAAAGTGCAGTACTAAACCAAATAATACTCTTCCTAAAGAAACAGGATGTAGTTAATAATAGCTTCTTTTTATTGAACACCCACCATGGGCCAGATGCTTTATCTACATTTGTGTTTATTTTTACAACAGCGCAGCAAAGTAAGTATAACTATCTCCATTTTATTTTTGTGGGAACTGAGGCTTATATAGCAAACTAATGGGCAGACAATAAATCTGAACGTGAACTCAGTCAGGTTTTCCTGACTCCAGATTTTTTGCCTTTTCAAATCTATTTTGCTGTCTTAATGATAATTCATCAAGGCACTAAAGGATTATTTTCAAGATAATATGTGAACCTGCTGCTGTCATTTAAAGCTCTCCAATTCTTATAGATGTAAAATGGAGATATATCCAAAAAAGGTTTAGAAAAAAATGACACACTAGGAAGTATCAAAGATAGGATAACTGCCTTGTTCTTCTTGGACTTTGTAAGATACCAGTGTTGGTTAGGATGAACTCAGGACAAGTCCAGCCTATGAGAGCCAGGAAACAATGATCAAATTTATTTACTTAATACTGTTACCACTCTCTGAAAACCTGGAGAGGTCAATGCTATGGTAGGCTTGCCCAGGCATTTTACCCCTTTCTGTGTATCTCAAACAGCCCCTGGCTCCTTGAAAGCAACATGTGATTGACTTTTGGAATATTATTTAGAGAAAGGTCTGAAAACAATGTGCTGCTAACTTACCCAGTCCCGTTATCCCCCAGGAGTTCATAAAACCACTAGATTTCAGTTTAACATATGGCCACCAGGTGTGACAATATTTTTTCATAGCCCTTTCTTCCTGGGTGACTACTCTTTCCTTATGACTCCCTCTCTGCAAGAGAGATCATCCCTCTGGCTCTTGTCATTCTTTCCCTTGATTGTCCTTTCAAGATCTCCTGTGATCACCTATGACATTCCAATTCATGATCCACATTCTCACATGGAAATCAAAACATGGCAACTTTTAGAATTATTTTTTTGCAGATAAACTAACTTGACTTACCGCACACCAGACATCCCAAATGTTGAAATTAGCTTATTCTGGATTTGAGTTTGCCCAATGTCTCATGGACTTACGACACTGGAAGATCAAAAATTGATCTCTCCAAAGCAAGTCCTGTGAAAATGATTGTCTACCACCTACGTTGACTTCAACAAGTATTTTTTTTTTCTTTTTTGGCCCAGGCACTTTCTCTGTCTCCAGCCCTCATATACTATAGCATAATTTTTCTTAAGCTATTAAAATATTTGATAGATTAATAATTTTCATTTATTAAAAATTATTTCCTGGTATGTTTTAATCACTACCAGAATTTATTCATTTTATTTTTCAGTTTTTATAGATTCATACAAAATTTTCTAAAATTAACAGATTTTACAACCTCTGAAATAATTCATTATCAATTGGACAAGAATTTGAAAACAAGTGAATTAGGATCTGTATTCCAAATTCCTCAAACTCCTCACCCTTTTTTCTTTTTCCTTTGGCTAATTAAAGATTTCATAAAAGCTATAAGATAATTTGTGACTTGGATTAAAATGATTAATAAGTCCTCTACTATTGCAGGAATTATAAACTTTGGCTTGGAAAAGTACAAAATATTCTTAGAAAAGAAAAAAGTATAGAATACAAGGAAAACAATGATTAAAATGATTGCATGGATTAATAATGCTTTTAAATTAGGAAGACAGGGTGGGGAGAGTTTCCAACATCATTTAGCGGAATTAAAACTAAAATATTTACAGTCATAGAAGCAGTGACATCAGTTTATCTGGATTTCTAGCTAAATTTCAGAAAGGGTCAAAAAGGTAAATAGGTGTCCAGTAGTGAAGAGTTCCTTAAATCAACTCTTAGATCAGAAGCACCAGATCACCATCCAAATTTGTTAAAACTTGTGAGTGCTCACAGTTTATAAAGTGTTTTTCACAGCGCCTACAGAACATGAGGCAAGAGCAAATCCTGTTCCCATCTCTCTTACCCTTCATACTTCCTGCTGTGCATGAGTGTGTGCGTGTGCGTGTGTGTGTGTGTGTGTGTGTGTGTGTGTGTGTGTGTGTGTCAGGGGAGCGGGCATTTCCCACTATCCCAGTAGGTGGAGAGCCTTTCTTTAGTTTCTTGATTTTGTTTTGTTTAGTTTGCCCTAGAAATTCAATTTCCACCTCAATATTGTATAGTTTCCACTGGCAATAAAACTCTCCTTCAAGGAATAAGCATCCTTTGAGAGTGTGAAGCTATAGAACATAGATCAACAATCATGCACACATAAAACACCCTCAGAAATGATGTAACTTTTAAGGAAATATTGTAAATAGAAAGATATGACTTTATTAAAGAGTACTGGAAGTACTCATTTTTCAGAAATTTAGCTCTCCATAATTCTTTTATTTCTTTCACAAATTGGATAATTAATGTGAGTTAGTCAAAATCCTCTATGGTTACAATCTCTGTGATTCTTTAATATTATAACTCTATGGGCTCATTTCTCATTTTCTTCCATACCTCATTTAAGGCTTGAAGTCAGTGGGAATTACCTCAGGCAAGATGAATTAGAGACTATCTGCCTAATCACTTAAGGCAGACTGTCAATTTTTAGAAATTATTAAATACATCTACACCATCATATGAAAATGTGGGTTTTCATAAAAATCCACATTTTTATATTTCTAATACAGATAGGAAAATTCTTTTTAAAAACTTAAAGTCTCATAGGATCATAGAATTTTGAAACTGTGAGAGTTTTACAGACTACTTATTACTCATTTATTCAAAAAATGTTATGAGAATTTTGTGGGCCAAAAACATAACCTCTTTGTCAAATTATTTAAACTTTCCAGGCCTCAGTTTCTCGGTTGGTTGGATGAGAAAGGTGAAAAGGATGACATCTCATGCAACTCCAAGCTGTAATATTCCACAGTTCCGGGCTGGTAACTTGTCAAAAGTTACCTAGCTAATTAATGGCACAGCCAAGGCTACACTCCAGAAGCTGGAATTTTCCTGGTTACTCCTTTCCTGTCCTTTGGATTATAATACACTAAGCTTCTAAATTAAAAATAATAATTTTTTAATTCTAAAAACGCTGTTCTATATTTATAAAAGGTCATGTCCAGCTCTGTAACTTAGCTTGAATAGTTAACGTCTGAGCTATGTTAATTAAATGGCAAATATTGCATATTACGTCTAAAAATTCAAAAGCTAAACTAAGTTAAGCTATGTACAATTCATATTTTCCCTATTTGTTTTGCAAACGACATTTAGATATCACTTATACATCCCAACCCTTCAAGTACAAATCTAGTAGAGTGTGAGGCTTTTAGACATCTCAGGGTGTTTCTGGGCTGAGGTCAGGGGACACTTTGCAGGCTGGCATATTGAAGCCCTGTTTTATATTGCTACCAAATTGAAAACTTGTTAGTGAACATGAGACACAACCTTGAAAGTGGAAACTGTCTTCAATGCAGCCTGAGCCATATGCCATCCAACTTGTCTTATGGGCAATAGTAGGTCTCCTTTTCTCTGAGTACATAGGGAGGAACATCAGGTCTCTTGTGGTACCAGCCTGCCATGCCCAGAGCTGCCTTCTTCAAGTGCCTCATTCGGTCTCCAAATTGACTGAATGAGGCACTTTACTAATATTAACAACAGAGGGACAGACACATATGGAGACAGTCAGCAGTTCAACCACTGCATTCTAAGAATAATTCTTCCTATCAGCGTCATTCTATTCCATACAAACACCTCTCAAACTCATGATACACTTACATTTACAGCAGTGTGGCATAGTGGTTAGGGTTTAGCCTCTTGGGGTGAACTGCCTCTGCTTAAATTCTGAATCAGCCACTAGTTGAGTGTCCTTGGAAGCAAATTGCATGACCTTCTGGGAAATTCATCTCTGCATATGCAAAATTGTGATATTTGAATCCACCTCACAGGGCTGTTGTAAAGATTAAAGGATTTAGTTTTTGTACGCTGTTTAGAACAGGCTTTGTTAGCTTTTATTATTAATGTTTTCTATATTGAATATTTTTCTATTGTTCCAGTTACCAGTGCTGTCATCCTTACATGCTCTCACATCTAAAACTTAACATGTCTTTGCAGTTCCACCTCAACAATATCTTGTTAATGCAGCCCTTTCTTTATACTCCAGCTGTCTTGTATAGTTCTTACTATCTGTATCACTCTAGTGGAATTTATTATATACTACACTCCTTTGTATTGCTCACTGCTCATTCTTTTCTTTCATGTTTTCATTGTTTGGTTTCCCCTTGAGATCTTTTCTTATCCTTCTTTTTATTCTTTTCTGTACTTAATATTGACAGTGTGTGGTGTATAATAATATGTAATCAATATTTATCAACCAGAGTTCTGTTTTTTATTTATTCAACACATTATGAGTACCTACTGCATAATAGGCATCAGGTAAAATAACTGCAATACACCATGACAAAAACTACAATTAAATCATGAGGAATTATATTGGCAGAAAGGAAGCAGCCATAACTCTGCTTGCAAGAGCCAGAAAAAGCATTGCAAAGTATATTCTTCAATGGGATATTTATTTAAAAAGTAGGCATAATATTTAAATAAGTCAACCTTAGGCTGATTCAAAGTGGGTAGCAAAATAAAATTAGAATACAGGCCTCCCTTATTATTTTCTGGGACTCTGTTGTAGAAGACTTGAACTTATATGAGTTAAGGACTATGTGTGACTTTTTGTCACAGGTAGTAGAAAAGTATCCTAGGAAAGTTGCTAGAATATCATAAGCACTAAATAATCGTATCAAAATCTAGAATCTAAAGTTAATTTGCCTATCTGAAGCATACGACAATTTTCTTCTTTTTAATTGTTATTGGCATTCTGAGATTCTACTGGGACTTTGCTCACATTAAGATCTCTCTCTCTCTCTCTCTATCTCTTTGTTACAAGATTAAATACATACAGCTGCATGCTCATGACATATTAGTGGGCCGACAACAGAATCAGTGCAGAAATGGAGACCAATGGGCTGGGATTCCAATTCTACTTCTGTTTATTATCAAACCTATTACTCTTCTGAACTTCACTTCCTTCATCTGTAAAACTGGGTTAATATATTATTTAGGGCCACTTTGTGCATCTGAGACAATGCCCACCGATTGAAAACTTAGGAAGCTCTCAATTAAGATTAAACTTATTATCATTACTTATCCAGCATCATTTCTTCCATTGCCTGGTGATTCCTCTAAGCTCCCCCATGCTAGTTCACAGCTCTGAACCAATAAGCATATATTTTTTCTCTTTATTTATCCTACTACTCTCCATAAATCTGGATACAGAAACTGATTGATATGCTTCAAAAGTACTGTAAGAAACATATCAAGCTAGAAATCTTTTTTGTTTTCAAGAATCCTGATTTTTCTAATTACAGGAAATTTTCTGGAATATTATAGCATTTAAAATCTTCAATAAACTGATAATCAGCACAGAGTAGATTATCTGTGTTACACTAAGGGTAATCTGACTGAACCAGACAACAAATTCTGCTTAAATTAGAAGCTGTAAAGTTGCAGAACAGCCTTTGCTTGTTTCCATACTTTAACTTGAGTATAAGTGTTGCAGATGTATGTCTGTGTTTATGACTCTTTGAGTTATTCACTCATTCAACAAGACTTAAGGTGCCATAAGCTTCTAGATATCATCGACTGATAGTAAATGCTAATTAACAAGCAAGTAAACAGGAAAAATATCAATGGAATACCTGAGTGATAATATAGAAAGAAATAGAATATTTGCTTAGTAATATTTGTTAAGTAAATGAGTATTGTCTAATATAAACTGGTAGTGTATTCACTTAATACTTTTAAAGAAAAAATATCAGAAAAATACTTAGCATTTTACTACCACATTCAGAAAAATTACAAGATTAGTTTGAAACTTTTAAAATCTTTAACCATTGAATATAATTAGAGTTTGACATATGTAATCACTGGAATATATATTAGACTGCATACTTCATGTATTGTTTTAAGTAGCCTAGGCTAAGATGAGCTTTTCTGACTTTTTAGGTCTTCATACACATTCTGGTCAACAATATTAAATCTTGATACTAAAATACAAAAAATAAATGCTATATTTTTTAAATCTCCAAAAGGCTGTCTTGGATCTAGGTCAGGTGGTGAATACCCTGACACATGTGAATATACAGTAATACTTCCTTTCTCTGACTGTAGCTAGACTCACTCTTTTTCACTTTTGGGTCACAGTTATATCTTACATAATCCAGCAGAGGGTGCTTCCTTTTTAGGGTTGGATTAGAATTAAATATGATAGGCAAAAAGATAAAATCTTTTTATATTTCACCTCCAGTGATTGATCAAATCCCCTTGCAGTTTTGTATATTTTCAGAAGTTTCCTAAGCATAATGATCTTCTAGCAGCATCACGTGTTTTAACCAGCCATTACCTAACAACAGCGTATGTGTACCTTTGAAATGTTTTCTGTCCTATTCTTCTTCTGCACTAGAAGCTATGATCCCTACTTAAAAGTTCCAGGTATATTCAGTACAGGGACATTTTTGTTTAACAGTACTTCTTCCATTCTGGGAATATAAAAGAAGTATTGTTGACATTCACAAAAACTGTAAGTTGTGTGTGTGCATGTGTGTTTGTGAAGAAAATAAACAGCTTCCTTTGATAGAATTCTCCATAACAGAAGCATAGTTTCTGAGTATTCACAACCTCACTGGCCATGCTAAGAGTAGATGAAAATGTGTAACCTCTTCTCAATGATAAATGGCCAGTTTTCAAGAAATAGTTCATTTCCTTAAGTGTGTGGCTCTGAATTTCCCTACTGCATAAGAGTAGTTCCTGAAATTGTCATCTCAGGAGGATCCTAGTATTTTTTTTTTTTAATCCTTTTTCAGCAAGTCACCTAGCTCTGGAGTAGCTGGCCTTGCACAGAAGGTTCTGATAAGGAATGCGAAACACTCAAAATGGCTTTGAATCACACTGCTCAGAAGAGACAACCACAGGCATTACAAAGGAGAAAGCTGGAGTAGACTCAGCTATCAAGCTAGCTTCAAGAGATTTTTCCCTCCCATCATTTTATATATGGTAGTGCAGTCAAATTTAATAAATGGAGATATTTCCCTGAGTATCTTGCAAGCAGACAGATTTTGCTTTTGAATTATCTTCCATCTCAAATTTTTACTGCTAAAAGCTGTACACCCGTATGGAAGACAGGCATTTCTGGAAATACAACATAGTAGGAAATCTGTGTCTCTGAGTGCTGAGCTGGCCCAAACTGGAAGCAAAACACAAAGCTAAGAGAATGAGCTGGTTTTGGTGAACAAATGTTTTATAACTGCACACAGGGAAACTGAGTAGAGCTTTAACTTTAAATCCCATTAGAAAACACTGTGATTAACTGCAGGACCTCACTGATTGTTCAAGTAATAGATGAACATGCCACAGTGAAATATTTCCCCTTTTTATTTACAAACAAAAGAGGGTTTTCATGTGGGCAGAAATTAAAACATTACTGAAGTACTGGCTGCCTAAGCTTAAATTCTTTCACATTAGCATAAATCCTTTATTATGTAAAGTCAACATCTTTAATACTTTTGAATGGTTTGCATATACAATCTGTAATATTTTGTGATTTCCCTTAAAATGGGTTGGTTTCTTCAGAAAGAATTATGTACCTACAACATGAGGTAATTAACTAGAGAACAAAAGGTTTTTCTTCTGTTTCAGACAAATTTGCTTCTAAGACACAAGCTACACGTGCATTATTTTTAGGACCATCACCCTGGTCCTGGATAGTAATTTTGCTGTCAGAAATGTTTTTACCATTTTCTGCAATACCAAAATATCCTGACAAAATATTAATAGGACAAGAGAGATAAAATGTGCTATATGTTATGTTGCTTTTATAAATATTTTGGATTTGCCAAGATGATAGACTTCTGATAAATCATAATATTTCTACAACTAAAAACCATTAACGTCTACTTTGACTGATATCTATGTTAGGTAAGAACTACAAATTACATTGTAGATAAATGCCTTAGAAAAATCATATGCAAACAATTCAAAATATATTTAATTAAAATGCATTTTAAAAGTCCTTAACCCCCTCCCCCAAAAAAGTGTAATTTTTAAGAGTATTATCCCCACAATCCTTGGCTCACAGAATTATATTAAAACGAACTTCACTCTCACATTTTTCACTTCACAGTACATCCTATTCCCAAGTGTGAAACCCTTTGTTATACAAGACATGCCGCAAGAAATGAGAGGAGTAAAAGGTAAGAAACCCAAGGAAAAGTTCCAAAAATTGCAAACTGACACATTGCAACAAGACTTTGCCTCGTTAGCATATTTAATTAGCTATTTGATGTTGGCTAACATACTGCGATTTGGGAATTGGTTGCTGTGATGTATTATGGCCCCCAAAGATGTCTGTATCCTAATTGCCAACACCTGAAAATGTTGCCTTATATGGGAATAGGGATTTTGCAGATATGATTGAGTTAAGGATTTTGAGATAGGAAGATCATCCTGGATTATCAGGGTGGGTCTGAAGTAATAATAATGGTCCTTATGAGAGATGCCAGAGGAGTCACAGTCAGACAGAAGTAGATGTGAAAACAGAGACAGAGGGATGGAGAAAACTTTGAAGAAGTTATCCTCCCGGCTTTGAAGATACAAGAAAGGAGCCATGATCCAAAGGATGTTGGTAGCCCCTGGAATATGGCAAAGACAAGAAAATTGATTCTTCCCTGGATCCTCTGGAAGGAACTATACTGCATACTTATTTTAGACTTCTGACCTCTAGAACTGTAAGAGAATGTATTTGTGTTGTATTCAGTTGCTAAAATGTGGAATTTGCTATAGCATCAATAGCAAACTAATACAGTTGCCTATAATTCATCAAACTGAGAAGATCTCACATACAGATTCAGACTTCTTTGGTTTTGCTTCTGTTGAGAACTGGAAAATCTAATGAGGGCTAGTATCACCACCTCCTCTTGTCAATGACTGGTTAAAGCTGATCCCTTTAGAGGGTATACATTCTCTAGTCTACCAATGCTTTCAGACTATGTATTTTTTTCTTTTAAACCTCTGGTAGACATTTGAATTTGTGACCCCTGCTATATGGTCTTATATTTTGCATTTTACTTAATACTCATCTCATACTTAGCTTTTTAAAGAATTATATCTAATTATCCAATTTTTACAAATGGCATTCTATTAAACTATTTGTATTAGGCCATTCTTACACTGCTATAAAGAAATAACAGAGACTGGGTAATTTACAAAGAAAAAAGGTTTAGTTGGCTCACACTTCTGAAGGCTGTACAAGATGCGTGGTGCTGGCCTTTTCCTGGCTTCTGGGGAGGTCTCAGGAAACTTACAATCATGGTGGAAGGCAAATTGGGGAGCAGAAAACATCACATGGCCAGAGCAAGAGAGAGAGAGGAAGCAGGAAGGTGCCATACACTTTTCAATAACTAGATCTCATGAGACCTCAGTCACTATCACACAAATAGCACCAAGGGGATGATGCCAAACCATTCAAGAGAAACATAAACTCATCATCAACTACTTCCCTCCAATATTGGAGATTACAATTCAATATCAGATTTGGGCCACAACGCATATCCAAACTATATCACTATTGATCCTGAGAATTTTTATTCTCATTTGCTTGTTTTCCACCATCCACCTCTCTTTCCTTAAACTTTTTGAAGATTTTCTACTGTTGGTGAGCCATAATTACATTATTTGTAGCATAAGTAGTGTACTGAATGAGTGGAATTCAGGAGTATCTGGATGCAATCAGTGTGTTCTTTTTCACTGCCAGCTATCCCGCCTGCTACTCCTTCATGAAATCTCAGGCACATTGGGCACTCTCGCATACTAACAGTTTCATATCCCAGGTACTAAAAAATCCAATGCAGGTTAATATTAAAGTTGCCCATTCCCCCTCAGCGTTGGTGGGCTTTAAGCTGCAGTGAGGAAAAGGAGTGTATGTGAGAGACACAGTTAACTGATCCTCCAGAGGCTCCGAGAAAAGTTATTTCCTTCCTTTCCCAGCTTGTAGAGCTGCATTCATTAGCTCATGGTCCTTTCCTGAACCCCCTTCTAAGCCAGCAGCTTCGTGTAGCTTCAATCCTAACACTGCCTTTCTTTAGCCGTATCTCCTTCTGCTTCCCTCTTATAGGAACACTTGTGATTACGTTATTTGGCCCACCTGGATAATCTCGGCTACTCTCATCTCAAGATCCTTAACTTCATCACATCTGCAAAATCCTTGCCATAAAAAGTAGCATTCATAGGTACTAGGAATTAAGACATGGACCACAATTCAGCAAACTCGAGGGCCACATTTCAGCAAAGTACATTCAGCCTATAGAATTAAAGCCGTAACAACAAAAAAGATTTTACACTAATTGGAATTCTAACTACCAAATTTTATGGTCCTCATCCTACTACCACTCTCTGTTGCATTTAAGATGGCTAACCACCTGTTCCTTCTTTAAATAGTTTTCTCCATTGGATTTCAGATGCTGTCGTTCTTTTCTGCCTCTTCTGCTAGATTCCCTTCCCTTTCACCCAACTTTTTGACTCTGCATTCATCCCCACCCCCGTTTCTCTACACCCATGTCTCCCACTGTCATAATTCCTAATGAGTCACAAGTCTATATTTCAAGCTCCAGTCTCTTTTTCACTAGTATTTGCAACCACATTTTGGGCATAGTCCTCTGAAACTCATTATTTCCAAAAATGAACCCATTCTCTTGTCAAGCAAACTTGCCAGTCTTCTCATATTTTTTGTTTTCTTTCATTTTATTCTCACTGGCACTATCATTGTTTAGGGCCTTAATTTTCTTTTACTCCTGAACTGCTGTAGCTGCCTTTAATTGGTAGCCCTACCCTCAGTCTTTTCTCACTCAAATCCATTTTTTACATCGTGGCTAGATTAATATTTCTTTTTTTGGAGTGCCGTGGTGTGACCTTGACTCATTGCAACCTTCACCTCCCAGGTTCAAGGGATTCTCCTGCCTCAGCCTCCCAAGTAGCTGGGATTATAGGTGCGGACCACCACCCCCACTAATTTTTGTATTTTTAGTAGAGACAGGGTTTTGCCAAGTTGGCCAGGCTGGTTTTGAACTCCTAACTTCAAGTGATCCATCCTCCTCAGCCTTCCAAACTGCTAGGATTACAGGCATAAGCCACCTTGCCAGACTTAGATTAACATTTTCAAAACTCAAAAGTAGTCATATAATTCTATATGCGTAAAATGACAACAACAACAACAAAATCTTAGAGGCTGGGTGCAGTGGCTCATGTCTGTAATCCCAGCACTTTGGAAGGCCAAGGCGGGTGGATCCACTGAGGTCAGGAGTTTAAGACCAGCCTGACCAATATGGAGAAACCTTGTCTCTACTAAAATTGCAAAATTAGCCAGGTATGGTGGTGCATGCCTATAATCCCAGCTATTGGGGAGACTGAGGCAAAAGAATCACTTGAACCTGGGAGGCAGAGGTTGTGGTGAGCTGAGATCACAACATTGCACTCCATCCTGGGCAACAGCAGCAAAATTCCATCTTAAAAAAAAAAAAAAAAATTAGATAACCACTTCCATCCCCAAGATAAATTTAGAATTCTGACCCCTCACATTGAATGTCATTTTTAATCTGGCCCTGCTCTAACTCTTCATGTTCTTTTATTGTCACTTCTTTTCAACTCCCAGCCACACTAGATGAATCTATTTCCAGGAAACATCTTGCACTTTTAGAATGGCTGGTATTTCCTTTTTTTTTCTACCTTTTCCTAAATAGCATTCTGCTAAGATGAAACTCTCCTCATTTTTAAGGCACAAGTTCAATGTTCCTTCCTCCGAAATCCCTTTTCTATTTTCCCATAGCACTTTTTACGTATATTCATAATAATAAACACTGCTGTTTTTATACATTTGTATCTACCTAACAGTACGTTGTAAGCTAAGTTTCTTTAGAGCATAGTCTTCCATTCCTCTTAGTATCCCTAGTAGCAAGCATGGCTCCTATAATCAACATTAAGATTTTGCATCTATGTAACAAATACCTGAGTTTGACTGTTTAAGCTTTCCACGTCTAAATATCTTTACTTATAAAATGGGGAGGTGCATAACAGTACCTACGTGCATTAATTCTAATGAAGCATTTAGATAATGTCTGCCATATAATCAGGAGTATAAAGTGTTAAATAATAAATAAAAGCTGTGTGCTGCTGTGGGTAACTGTTGTCCCTGCATTAATTCTTATGAAACATTTAGAGTAATGCCTGCCATATAATAAGGAGTATAAACTGTTAAATAACAAATAAAAGCTGGGTGTAGCTGTGGGTACCTCTAGTCCCAGCTATTTGGGGAGGCTGAGACAGGAGGATCAGTTGAGGCCAGGAGTTTGAGGCTGCATGAACTATAATCAACACTGCAAATAGCCACTGCACTTCAGTCTGGACAATGTAATGAGAACTTGTGACCAAAAAAATAGCAAAAGCAAAAATAAAATGGTTAATCTTTAAAAAGTAAATGTTTGCTGAATGACATGATTATTACATATAAAACAAAATTTAAAACAAATTCATAAGAAGCTTACCTAATAGCATAAAAATGAAATAATTTATGCATGAGAAAGGGTAAAATTATTCAGAAAGCATAAACTCATACAAGATGTTTTTGTCATGAGATCAGGAGAATAGAAATATGAGGGCATTTCTCATCTTGTTCCCCTGATGCTGACTCTTAGCACAGTTACCTCCAAAAAAATAATAAAAAAAAAATACACCTCTTCCGTTGAATTAAGTCCATGGGACCACAGAGCAAAATGAGAAATTATCCTTTTAATTAGCTTCAGTGAGGTTCAATTAAATTATTTTCTGAGAATTAATAATAGTGGAAGAATTTTCTAGGTCTCCCTTTTAAAAGAAATATTCAAGTGTCTTTAAAAATCAAAACCATTACCATGAAAATTTCTTGACCAGAATGAAGAATTCTCTAGATATCTGCAATTTAAAAAATAGAATTAAGAAGTCTAACATTGGCATGATGTTTCTAAATTACTAAGATCATCATATAATTTGCCCAGCAGTCATTCTTTGAGCAAGCTCCTTTTAGAGCCAGAATTTAAGCAGGAAATTGAATCTGCAAAAGGAAGATCAATGAAGTATTATGTCTTCAAATACTTATAGATGAATGAATAAGGGTTCAAGGATAAGGAACTGTCAAATATGTGGAGATGAAGGGTAGGATAAGAGGCACTAGAATAAGAATCAAGAATGGGTTCTTGTCTGGATTTATCCTATACTTAATATGTGCCCAAGGCAAGTTATCTAAACCTTTTTAGATCTCAGATTCCTCATTTCTGAGGATGGCATAGGTAATTTATATGATCTCTTTGAGCTCTAACCAACATTGCTTCTACGTACAATAAAGAGTATATACATCCACAGTATTTAGGTGATGTTCTGACTAGTTTTTAAAATAACTATAACAGAGACGTTACTTTCAAACTCGTTAATGAATCTCTTTTCTCCTTCCAAGTAAATACTTGGCCTTTTTGGTCTAAAGCATCCATTTGCTTAGTGGGATATTAGGATTTGTATGAAAATAGTTAATCTTTCACTTTTGATGTTTGAAATGAGATTTTTCAGCAAGGCAACATACCAGCAAGCCATGCTATTATCTTAAGAGAGGATTCACTAAATCCTATCAGCTACCATTTATCATGATAAGGGCTCAGCCTATAGCTTTTGTCACATAGAGTTCTCACATCATGTAAAAAGCATACCTCTCCAGACCGTGACATATGGCTCTAGGGCTTACTGCTTTATGATATAAAGGAGACAGGATGTGGAGGTTTGAGGGAAATTCCAGACCTTTAGGCAACAGGAAATCTGAAGGTATGTGATCTGGTCATCTGTTTTTTCTTGGGTTCATCAAGAACTGGTTGCCCTTATTGTTGACTCAGTTTACCTCAGCTATCATGTGACTATAAATTCCTAAAATGGGACTGATCCTTTGCCCACGCAGCCTGTCCCATGGTGCTTGGCTACAGGGTCACCTTCACACCTATTTTCTGCCACCTCTGCTGACAATCTCACTGGCCTGCTGTATTCAGCTTTCCCCCAGGGCACACAGATGCTTCTACATCATTTCCATACCACAGAGAAATCAAACGGGGGGGGGGGGGGGCGGAGAGGGAGAAAATAGTTATTCAATGATGCCCTGCCACTTCTTCCTATCTGATACTTCCACCTGCAGGGCAGACCCTTGCTGACTCCCAACAGGAAGTGAAGCAAAACACTTTGCTCTCAACTCAACCTTTGCAGCCTTCTTCATTTCATTCTGGAAAAGGGAGGTCAACACAAGTATCTCACCACTTACTTCATTTTTTCTTCTTCCCTCAATCTTTAAAATATAGCTGTCCCTCACTTCTACTTTAAACAACATTTTTTTTTTTTTTACTCTTCTCACTAGTGAGGGATTTACCTTAGTAATATCTTCTTTCTTCCTTACTCTATTCGAATGGATTAACTTTAATAGTGGGCAGGGTGTAGAAAGAAAAATTGGCTTGCTAATAAGGAATCATGAAATTATTAAAATATTACATACATTACATAAGCTAGTGACTATGACTTTAATTCTCCATAAAATTCTGGTATATGTTATAAAATGGATGTTTCTTACATACTTAAAAGAATTTGGGAAATGAAACAAGCACAGTGTATTTTTAATTGTGGCATAATATAATCATAATATCTCCTAACATACTGTAACTTCTATTTTTTTTTAAAGGCAGAGAATGTGGACTGTGTGTTGGCACAGTTCACCTCAGTTTTTAAAATTATTGTATCTAAAAATATTAATAATTTTTTTAATTTGGCCAAAATGTATTAATGGTATATCATAGGTCACTTTTCCTGCATATTCGTCATCTCTATGTGTAATACAGAAACACTATTATTAATAGTAAGATCCAACATTTATTCAGCCCTTACTAAGGACCAGACACAAAGTAACACCATCTACACAACTTTTATTTCATTAAGTAACTAGCTGGCTCTTGGATGATTGTAGAAAAATTCAAAAACTTGAAAGATCAGAAACGTAAGCAGAAACTATTAAGATAAGAATGGTCCAAGGGCAATAGTGTTTACAACTAAATTGATCACAGGCAGTTAGATTTCCTTGTTCCTTCTCCTCTTCCACTGTTTCATTTGAATAATTTGTTTTTAAGGTGCATTAGTCTGTGATGAATTCAGTCATTAAGATGCCAGCTCAGTATGGTAAGAAATAATAGTCATTATAATTTCAAAAAGAATCAAGTACACTTTTCCCGCTGATGTGGTTTGGCTATGTCCCAACCCAAATCTCATTTTGAATTCTAGTTCTCAATCTCCACGTGTCATGGGAGGGACAGGTGGAGATAATTAAATCATGGGGGCAGTCCCCCATCCTGTTCTTATGATAGTGAGTTCTCATGAAATCTGATGGTTTTATAAGGAGCTTTTCCCCATTTTGCTTGGCATTTCTTCTTGCTGCCTTCATGTGAAGGAAGAGGTGTTTGCTTCACCTTCTGCCATGACTGAAAGTTTCCTGAGGCCTCCTCAGCAATGCAGAACTGTGAGTCAATTAAATCTCTTTCCTTTATAAATTACCCAGTCTTGGATATGTCCTTATAGCATCACGAGGACAGACTAATACAGTAAATTGGTACGGGGCACTGCAGCACTGCTGTAAAGATACTCAAAAATGTGTAAGCAACTTTGGAACTAGGTTAACAGGGAGGGGCTGGAACAGCTTGGAGGGCTCAGAAGACAGGAAAATGTGAGAAAGTTTGGAACTTCCTAGAGACTTGCTGAATGGCTTTGACCAAAATGCTGATAGGGATATGCACAATAAAGTCCAGGCTGAGGTGGTCTCAGATGGAGATGAGGAACTTGTTGGAAACTGGAGGAAAGGTAACTCTTGTTATACAAAGAAAACTGGCAGCATTCTTCCCTGCCCCAGAGATTTGTGGAACTTTGAACTTGAGAGAGATTTTAAGGTATCTGGCAGAAGAAATTTCGGAATGTTCAAGAAGCAGCAGAACATCAAAGTTTGGAAAATTTGTAGCCTGACAATGCAATAGAAAAGAAAATCCCATTTTCTGGAGAGAAATTCAAGCCTGCTGCAGAAATTTGCATCAGTAATTAGGAGCCAAATGTTAATCACCAAGACAATGGAGAAAATGTCTCCAGGGCTAGGTCAAGGGCTCCCCTGCTCTATGTAACCTCAGGACACAGTACCCTGAGGCCCAGCTGCTTCAGCTCTAGCCATGGCTAAAAAGGGTCAGCTTAAAGCTCAGGCCATTTCTTCAGAGGGTGCAAACACCAAACCTTGGTGCTTTCCACTTGGTGTTGAGCCTGTGGTGCATAGAAGTCAAGAATTAAGGTTTGGGAACCTCTGCCTAGATTTCAGAGGATGTGTGGAAATGCCAGGATGCCCAGGCAGAAGTCTGCTGCAAGAGTGGAAGCTTCATGGAGAACCTCTGTGAGGACAGTAGGGAAGGGATATGTGGGGGTCAACCCCCACTCAATCCCCACCCACAGTCCTCACTGGGACACTGCCTAGTGGAGCTGTGAAAAGAGGGCCACCATCCTTCAGACCTCAGAGGATAGATCCAGACAGGTCAACTGTGTGCCTGGAAAAGCTTCAGACACTCAACAACAGCTGTGAAAGCAGCTAGAGCAGGGAGTTGTACCCTGCCGAGCCACAGCGGTGGGGTTGTCCAAGGCTGTGGGGGGCCTACCTCTTCCATTAACATGGCCTAGATGTGAGACATGGAGTCAAAGGAGATCATTTTCAAACTTTAAGGTTTAATGACTGGCCTATTCGATTTCAGACTTGTATGGGGCCTGTAGCCCCTTTGTTTTGGACAATTTTTTCCACTTAGAATGAGTGTATATACTCAGTTCCTGTACCCCCATTGTACCTAGGAAGTAACTAACTTGCTTTTGATTAACAGGCACATGGGTGGAAGGGACTTGCCCTATCTCAGATGAGACTTTGGACTGTGGACTTTTGAGTTAATGCTGGAATGAGTTAAGACTTTGGGGAACTGTTGGAAGGGCATGGTTGTGTTTTGATTGTGACCACATGAGATTTGGGAGGGTCCAGGGGCACAATGATATGGTTTGGCTATGTCCACACCCAAATCTCATCTTGGATTTTAGTTCCCATGGTCCCAACATATTGTGGGAAGGGCCAAGTGGAGATCACTGAAACATGAAACTCACTATCCCCCATCCTGTTCTTGTGATAGTGAGTTAGTTCTCACATGATCTGATGGTTTTACAAGGGGCTTCCCCCTTCACTGGGCACTCATTCTCCTAGCTGCCACCATGTAAAGAAGGATGTGTTTGCTTCCCCAGATTGTAAGTTTTCTGAGGCCTCCACATCCATGCCGAACTGTGAGTTAATTACACCTCTTTCCTTTATAAATTACTCAGCCTCTGGGATGTCTTTATTAGCAGCATGAGAACAGAGTAATACACCTCCTTTATGATATAAACACCTTATGTTTATAATCTGGTAGGGAAACTAAGATTCAGAAAAACAACTGCAACTAGTTACAAAAAGTGAATAATGCTTTAAAAAGAAGGCAACCCTTCCAACCCATCACTGCACATTTTCTATCTGCTTATCCTTACTGAATCTCCTGAAAGAGAGGAAGGAGTTGCTAATCTGATAGGTCTAAGTACCTGTTGATGTCCTGGAGAGCCAGGGCTGCTCTCTGGTACATGAGAACTCTCTCATTGACTTATGCTCCTTTTAAGAAAAGATATTGTAATATATCTTTCTTTATAAGGAAACTTGATCATTCTTGTCTCAACATATAGATTTAAGTTAGTAGTGGGGAGAAATAGGAGCAATAACTCTGAAATTTCTATAAGATATTGAGGAGAAGCATCTGTCTAAAGTCCTTTCTTCATTTGAAGAATCCGAGGATATAGACCTAGAAGAGCTCCCAGAAATTGCCAGCTATAAGAGCCTTGGAAGAACACACTAACTCCTTGATAACAGATTTCTATTCACTGAACTGAAATTGTGCACATAAAATTTGTATAACTGGCACGCACTGACAGGGATTCTTGCTATGTAAAATCTGGAAGATTTTCTTTCATTTAGTTTTTCTCTGTCTACAATTCCTTCTCAGAGAAATAACTCAGTAACAATAACATTTGGCTTTAAATGTGGGTGTTGAACTGGTATTGTGATTTTCTAAGGTGCCCTGTTAAGCCTTTGGATCGTTGGGTCACAATGGAGCCTTTAGATTGTATTACCTGGAATTTAATGTTAAGAGGAAGCTACCTTTATTTCAGTTATCCTTTATTGGTCTAGATAAAAATAAATAGAAAAAGATATTATAAAGGGTAATGAAGATAATGTCTCTTCATTTTTCAGTGGGTGAAAGAAAAAAGAATGTGACAGGAGAAAGTAATATGCTAAAAGACTAAGAAACAATAAGGTAAACAGGAGTAACGAGAAGGATGGAAAAGTACAGTAGAATTTAATTTGAAAAAGCTGTATTTAAAAATGAACATAAATTAAGATTAAAATATTGGTTGCTACATTAAATGTAAACAAAATCTGTTTTCTGACAGCAGATGCCATCAAATTACATGGTATAAAACGTTTTACATCTTACAATGCAAGCTTACAGATGGTAGAACTAGCTATGAAATATAAGAAGACAAAAAGAAAATATGTGTAGTGATATTACTAATAACCAAGATAGAAAAAATAATAATTATGTAAAAATGAGGGCACCAAAATAAAGAAAGAAGGTAAATATTTAAAGCAAGTATTATTAAAAATTCATGAAAAACATTTTTAAAAATATACAAATGAAATTCAATAAAATAATGAAATATGATAAATAGAAAACATACATTGTAGATGTCCATGAATCACTTCAAAAATCTATTCAATTGGCTACAAAATAAAACCTTAAAGCTTATAATGTGTAACATTTATTTTCTCTGACCAAAATTAATATTTACAGCATTTTCTTTGATGAAAATAAATTATATTTAAAAACAAATATCGTAAAAATTACTAGGCCATCTTATTAGAAAATAAGAAACTTTACCCTAAAAATATGCTTAGTTCAAAGAGAATATTAAATGTTTTAATTTAGAGAAAAATAAAACATTTTCTACCAAATCCTAGTTTTATCACATTGCTAAAACTATTCAAAAACAGATTTTAAAATATCTTATTAAAAGGAAAGATGAAAGATAAATGGGATTATACCTAATCTCAAGAAATTATAAAAGGAACAAAAACTAAAGGGAAGATACTGAAATTAATAATATTTGAAAATTAAATAATAGGATACATTTTCTAAAAGTTGCTTGTTTTAAGGATCAGAAAATCAGATAAACTCTAGTAAGCCTCTTAAAGACAAAAAGGAAAATTTTGAAAATTTCAAGCCAGGAGCAGTGGCTCACACCTATAACCCCAGCACTTTGGGAAGCTGAGGCAGGCAGATCACAAGGTCAGGAGTTCAAGACCAGCCTGGCCAATATGGTGAAACTCTGTTTCTACTAAAAATACAAAAATTAGGCAGGTGTGGTGGCAGGTGCCTGTAGTCTCAGCGACTCAGAAAGCTGAGGCAGGAGAATCGGTTGAGCTTGGGCGTCAGAGGTTGCAATGAGCCAAGATCACACTCACATACCCACTCCAGCTTCAGTGATAGAGCGAGACTCCATCTCAAAAACAAAACTAAAACAAATACCAAAGAAGAAAAAGTAAATAATTTTCAGTTATGTTTATTTCTTTTAATCCGCATGAATCTTTGTCTTGACAATTACATGGTGGGGGTGACTCTAACTGGCTTCTGAAGTTAGGCCACAAAAGGTAAAACAGCTTCTGTCTGGCATTCTCTTTTTTCCTCTGTCTCTCCCTCCCTCCTCTTTTCTCCACATAGCTTTGGAGATCTAATTTTCATTGTAAAAAGTTTGGCTACCCTGGATGTTTAGTTATAGCTTCCTTAATATTATGGGTAAACAGTATGACAAAATGATAAAGACTCTGCCCTTTTTTGAGTATGAGAGATGATAAAATAAATAAAAGAATCTAATATGTCAGAAAGTGACAAGTCCTAGGAGAAAAACAAACAGGAAAGAGCTCAGAGAGTACCAGAGAGGAGTTGGAGTTTCAAACAAGGTGTTAGGGAAGGCTTCTCTATGAAGTGAATTTTAGCCAATACCTGAAGTAGATCAGGGACAAACCATGAGATTACGTGGGTTGAAGTTCTTCAGCTAAGGAGGGAATCACATGGCATATCTGAGGAGCCGCAAGTGGGCCACTGTGGCCATGACAGAAAGAATGAAAGGGATAGCAGGAGACAGCGTCAGAGAGTTAATGGAGATCCATTGGATGGCTTTCAGGTGAGGAGCAACATGAGCTGACTTCAATGTTAATAGGAACTGGAAGGTAGAGTATTGAGAGGATCATCTAAAGGGATAACAAAGTCATCATGAATTAAGTCATTGGTAATATTAGAAAAAATGTAAAGAGCCATGAGCTAGAGTTCAAAAAATAAGAAAGGGTGTGTAGTTAACTGCAGAAGGGATATGATTAACGTAACCCTCTGAACCTGAGATTTGGAAAATAAGTAATCAATTGGGTAAATAAATTAGAAGTATAACTCTATAAATAAAGCGGGAACTTTGGAGGTTTTTCATGAAGTATCACAGAAGAGATCAAAATAATGGTTTTAAAATTTGATTATTTAAAAAGACATCAAGACTACATGGTTCACAGTTCCATCTAACTTGTAAAATGCAGATAATGCCAATGTTTTGAGGCAATTCAAGTAGCAGCAAAATAGAAACAAGTTAATTAAATTTGATAAAGATTATTTAGCAAAAGCTATAGCCAAGCATCAATCTATCTGATAATACAAAGCCATTTATTTTAAAAGAAGGAACAAGAACAGGATGCTTGCTGTCTATTATTATTCAACATCTCTTCAGAGATTTTTCTGTCTGGAATAGAGAAGAAAAATTAATCAGTATCATTTTGGAAAATTATCTCTTTTGCTAATATTATTATTGAATATCTAAGAAAACCCAAAAGATTCTATTAAAAACTACTTGAATGTATGAGGAAATGTGGTAAGTGGCTAGATTTAAGACAAATATTCAAATATCAGTAACTTTCCTTTATACTAGCAAAAAGAATATAGACATAAAAGGGAAAATATTCCATTTGCAACAGAAACAAAAATTATAATGTATTCAAGAACACATTTAAAAAAAAAAAGAACACATTTAACATGGAGTGTACAGGATCTGTAAAAATGAAATGATAAAGTTCTCTGAAAGCCTATAAAATAAGGACAGAATAAATGAGAAGAAGGTATATCATGTTGTGGGAGATGGTAATTTCAAATAACAGCTGCAACAATATATATCCTATCTCACAATGTGACATGTGCACTCCTTTACAGCCCAGGCATGTAAGCAAGAAGCCTTTGAGTGACTCAAGCCCCATTCATCATCTGAGTGCCACTTCATGAGACCCCCAAGCCAAGGCCTTCAAACCAAGTCACTCCCAAATTTCTGAACCACAGAAATTGAAAGAATAATAGCTACTCATTGTATTTTAAGCCACAACATTTTAGGATGGCTTATTATGCAACAAAATATAACTACTGCATATGTTTTTGGATTAAAAGATTTACTATTATGCCAAATATATAGTCCCTCAAATTAGTGACTTAAATGCAATTTGCATAAACATCCAATAGTATTGTGCTTTATGTTGTACTGAGATAATATAAAATTTTCTAGGAATATCAAGTTCAGAATAACCCAAAATATTTAAAAATAAAATTAATCAAAATAGAAATAGATTATTGAAACATCAGGACTGAGAAACAGATTCAAAGGTATAAGGAATTTAATACATGACAAAGGTGATAATTCTATTGAGTGGGGAATTGTGATTAACTTTAAAGTATGGGAGGGAGGGTGGGGGGTGGGAAGCTGGGGAGAGATAGCAAGGGGAGAAATGCCAGATGTAGGTGATGGGGAGGAAGGCAGCAAATCACACTGCCACGTGTGTTCCTATGCAACAATTTTGCATGTTCTTCACATGTACCCCAAAATGTAAAATGCAATAAAATAAATAAATGGGAAAAAAAAAAAAAAAGTATTGCTGGTGTAGTAGACATCCATTTTGTAGAAAATAATGTTGAGCTCATTCTCATTCTAGATAAGGTAAAACCTTAAATGTAAACATAATTAAAATACAAAAATATGTATACATTTAGATGAATTTTTTAAATTAAGCCAGAAAATATAAAGAATAGACATATTGGCTATATAAAAATTAAAATCATAAAAGGCAAGTGATCATAAAGTAAAAAATGAGAGAATTATTTACAATATGTTAGATTATATCTATAGTATGCCAGAAACGCCTCAAAATTTATAAAGTGATTATAAATATTGTTAAATGATATGAATAAGCAATTCAAAGAAAAGCAAATCCAAATGCTCAATGGACAATAAAAAACATTCTATGTACATACAGGAAAATGCAAGTTAATTATTAAATTTTAGGTGTGGTGCTAGGGATTCAACATCAAGCAAAAAAGTAGAAAGTTACTGCTCTTATGAAGCTTATGTTTTAGTTGACGGTAGACACAATGAAAATATATAATCTGATGATAAGCAATACAAAATTTTAAAAATGTAAAATCTGGGTAAGGAATAATGATGAGGGAGCTTAGCTATTATAGGTATATTACTCTGGAATTACCTTAGTAAAGTGAATTTGTATCAGAATCCTCAATGAAGTAATAAAGCAGGCCAGCACATAACTGGAAGCTATCAAATTACACTTATTAGATTGGCCAATGTGAAAAAGTAAGTGGGAATATTTAATGCTGGGGCATTCAAGTAAATATGTCCTGTTACACATTACTGGTAAAAATGTGAACTGTTACAATTGATGTGAAAGCCTAGCAATATCTATTAAAATTTCACATCCTTCAATTCAATTGTCTTTTCTCCAGGAAATCTATCCCAGAGAAGTAACAAGATCAGCACATTAAAGACCTATGTACAGAAATGTTTAATAAAATATTAGTCATAGTGTCATATAGTTTATTGTTTATAGTTCACTCCATTCTAAAACAGTAAAGTCTTATATTTAAAATAAATAAAGCCTCGAAAATTCTGAAAGAATGTACATATAAGTTTGGGTGGACCTTTTTTGTTAAAACAGAATACTCAGTATACATTTAGAAAAAGATATTAACTACGTAAAAATTGAAATTATATAAGGCCCAGTTTTCATAAATAAAGAAAGTGAATAGTTGAATAAACTGTGGTATATCTCTCCCATAGAAAAGCCTGAACCAATTACAAAAAATAAGTTAGGTCTATACTTGTTCATATTGACAGATTTCTTTTATGTATTCATAAATGAAGAAAAGAATCAAAGAGGTGTATATAAATATGATTCTCTTTAAATGACAAAAAGCAAACCCACAGTCATGCCCTGGGAAGAACCCTTGTTTAGTATTAACATTTTTTCTCATGTTGAACAATCTTAAATTATAATTCCTGGGGAGGTAGAGTGCTATTCACAATACATTTGGGTAGAATATACTGGATATGTTTGACTCATCTGCACCATTTTGTTTATTTGGGATTTGAGGTCCTGTGGAGAAAAGTTCTCTGCAACTCCTGGCGCAGCTGTACCCCCTGGAGGAACTCTGTGCTAATCCGCCACAGCCCTTTTCTCTTGGAGTGGACCTGCTCACAGGCACTCCTGGTCTTCTCTGTTCCTCTGTTCTACATCTTTCAGAGCAGGCCTTTTGCCTCCCACATAGTTACACAGAATGAAGAACCTGTTCCAGCTGAGCAGCTCCTGCTACTGGGAGGTTAAGTCAGCCTGAATCTGAAATTAAATTTGCAGACCCATTGGCTTTCACATCTTCTAACTTAGCCTTGTGTAAACTATACTGTATTGTTGGCCTCCCTTTGCTACTTATATTTCTCAATTTGTTTAGAACAAGAAATGAAGTGAAAGAAGATTGCTCAAATTCCATCAAAGGGCCATATACAAATACTTACAGAAGATAATATGACCACAGATCAGGGATGAACAGTTCAAAGAAAAGATATGACAGTAAAGAAATTGAGAGAGGAGTAAGATAAAAATTTTACAATGCTATACTTTTAAAAATAAAAATCAAGAATAGAAGAGAATGTATGATGTGTTCCCATTTCGTGAAATGGTAATGATTATATATATATGAAAGAAATTCTTGAAAATTATCATCACTAAAACATTAATGGTGGCATCTAAGTGTGGTAGGATTTCAAGCAATCTTTATTTTCTCCCATATACTTCTGAATACTGTTTGATTTTTTTTTTAACAATATACATATATTTTGAATGTCTGTGGAATGAGGCAAAAGCCTTCCCTGTAAGACTCAGGCACAAACAAGTAGAGGAAGAGAACTAGTACCAGTTGTGGATATAGATGTGTGTGTGTGTGTGTGCGTGCGTGTGTGTGCGTGCGTGTGTGTGTCCCCTTCCCAGCCTTAAATTCACACAGAAGTGTGTATATGTATTTTTCAACTTTTAATTATATACAATTTAACATTTCAGTGTGAATTTAAGGCTGAGAAGGGAATTATGTTACTCAAACATGATTTATTCTTCATTGTATCATTTAAATTCATTGAATAACAACTTCTGTTAAGCTAGGTCAGAAAAGGGGTTAGATAAACCTTAGGTAGAAATGTGGAGAGAGGGTGAATGGTGTTTGTGATATACATTATAGCTTTAGAATTAACACTTTGTGTTTTGTGCAGACACATTTCAAATATATTGGAGCAACAATAAAGACGCAGATTCCATTGGCAAGGGGACAAGTATTACACTGCCAATAATGGTGGGTTTCGGGGAGACGGGGGCAGCCTCATAAAAGTCAAAGCAGGACAGCAGGACTCCCTTGCTGATATGGCTTGGCTGTGTCCCCACACAAATCTCATCTTATAGTTCTCATAATTCTTACTTGTGGGACTCAGTGGGAGATAATTGAATCATGGGGGCAGTTTTCCTCATACTGTTCTCGTAGTAGTGAATACTTCTCACGAGTTTTAATGGGTTTTTAAAGGTATTTCCCCTTTTTCTTGGCTCTCATTCTCTCGTCTGCTGCCATGATTGTGAGGCCTCCTTAGCCACATGGAACTGAGTCCATTAAACCTCTTTTTCTTTGTCTTGGGTATGTCCTTATCAGCAGCATGAAATTATCAGTCTTGGGTATGTCTTTATTAACAGCATGAAAACAGACTAATACACTTATGTAGTTTTGGAATCCTGCCTCAAGGGACACAACACAGTTTAATGGGTTAAATGAGAACACTAGCCCAAGGCAGGGAGAAGGGACTCTTCTGTTCTCTTTCTACAAACCTATTTCCTCTTACTTGATGCCTATTGACATTTCAAGGGTAGAAAATTTGCCGATCTGATCTAAGAGTCCAGGATGTTTATCAACCCTGAGTTTACAAGGGCTGCTATCCTCCAAAAGTCGACTCAACCCAGAACTCTTACCTTTTCCTACTGAGTTGACCCTGGGTGGGGCCATTCTCTGTGAGGCAGGCTCAGCCAGGTAGCTCCTTCTTTACCTCCTCCAAGCAATCAACTGGATAGGTAAGCTAGACAAGATTCCACACTGCAGACGCCATCCTGACTCTCCTTTCTCAACTAGATAGGCAACTATAGAGTGGAGATCCTATTTTTAATTTGTAGCAATGAAAAGGAGAACAGATAGTCTTGCTTAGGTCTACAGCCTAGACTACACAGGACTGTGCTACACTAATAATGAATAATAATTCTCATTTTTCTATTGCATGTGGTTTCCTCAGGCAGTCTGTGAAGTAGTAGTATTGGAAAGACAAAATTTGACCATTCCTGGGTCCCAAGTTATAGTACTTTCAAAATATCTTCAAAATATTACTATTAAAACCTAACAGTACAGAAAAACTATTGATGTGAGAGGATAAATGTAATCTCTCTCTCACTGAATTTTAAACATCAGCTTCAAAATATCAAAATAATAAAACATTAAAATCAGAATAGATGCCTCCTTACTCAATAAGAGTTTTTGTATTAAAAAACCTAGAGACTTTGGATGAACAAGATATAAATGGATCAAATGCATGCCAATTTAATCAATGTCTTATGAGACGGATAGAAACATGGTGCCCTGGAAAAAGATGTAAAGTTCTCACTATTCTCTTTAAAAATTTCAAACATTTATGTTTCATTTTTCACATTAAAATTTAAGCATATTGTTGAAAATGGAAATGCATGCAAAAGGGCTTACATTGAAACATCTTAGAAATCAATTTATGAGTTTATGGTTGAAGAATAAGGGTTATTTCTCCCAGAGGAAAAAAGATTTGGGAACCTCAGGATAAAGATGTGCAGGGCTAGATACAATTTAAAATAATTTACTTAATGTAACTCCCAAAGATCAGTGGGTAGCAATGTAACCAAACAGTATTTTCTTAATATAACATAACTTTCTATTCATCAGAGATCCTAAAAAGTAGAATGAGCTGTTGCTAAGTTAGTATTTCTCTGCATCTCTCTTGCATAGTGGCTCTCAGGGAAATAAAGGTATGCATATATACAGGCACACAGACCCATATGTGCATGTGTATATATTTATATACACACATACACAAGTTTACTATTTTTTTCTGATAAAAGGATGTGTAGAACCTAATTTATAATACTAGAATAAAATAAATAAAACTCTTTTTTGTAAATTTCATATAGCCAATTGATTTTCCAGGATGTCTTTACATTTTTGCCAAATGTATCTATAGCCAACACATGGTTGCAATTATTGAATGGGTACAGTTCCAACTTCAATGTTAGTTGATAATTTCATTTATATTAATAAAAGTGAAACAATAAACACATATTCATTAAGATTTGTTCATTGATTCAGAACTTTACTCATTTATCAACGATATTAATGACTATCTCAGTAAATCATATAATAGTTTTTGAATACTATAATAATATTTTCTCAATTTTTGGTGCCAGTCAATGTAACAGCTAAATATGGCATTTCATAAATTTAGATTGCATTAGTAACATTTTCTCCATCACTTTCTTAAGTCCAGGCAATCCACAAAACAATTAACCAATCCTTGATACGTTGTGTTTACCAATTTCCAAGGTTTGAATACTCCTACCATGGCCAATTTCAAGTTATAATATCATTAAAAATAGGGAAAAAAAAAAAAAAAAGGAAACACACAGTAGTACATTATAAAGTGTTTTCACCATACAGATATAAGAGATTTAAATAACATCAAGAGCACAGATAATAGTAAAATGTAATAACATAATTAGGATGTAACGACTTATGAGTATCTACTACTTTTAGTCTTAATTTCTTTAATTATGAGCTTATAAAATTTAATTTCCAATAACAATATTTTTTCACTTCTAAGATAAGGTTATAAGAAAACGTGTTTTTAACAACTGGCTAACAAAAATTTCTGAAAAATTAACAATCAGCTCTAGGGACCAGAACAGGCTGACTACAGCACACCAATAGGATAGTGGTACTTTTTGTACATGAAACTTTACCACATACAGACCAAAACACAGGCTTCAATGGAAAACACAGTGGAAGAAAAATTTAAGAGAAGCAACATATCTATTTCTGAGTGTACGAAAATCAGTTATAATTTATTGCTCTCTATATTTGAAAATCTCTATTAGTAGATTTCTTCACTAGCCTCATTAATTTCTATTCTTTGGAGTAAGCTGTAGAAAAAGGATTCCAAGTGGAGATTTGCAGATTTTAAATACCATTTAAAAAAGAAGAATCGTCAATGTTTCCCAGTGAATTTTCTAAATAGAGCAACAGTACCAAAAAGGAAACTATCTGGACTACTAATTTGAACTGTATAATAGGAAATTTAAGAAACGCCACATTCCTTAGTTCAGTATACCAACATATACTGTTTTGTTATTTCCAAACAACATAATAAAAGAGGGAAAAAACACCCAGTTCATAACCGGAAGTCAACGACATTTTCAAATTTGATAGTTTTCTCTGCCCCCAAATTTACAAAGCATTAAAAAACAATTTAATGAAAAAATTTTAAATAAAAGCCCTACTTTTTGCCATTTTTTACTCCCAACGATTAAGAATTTTATATTTCAAATGTAACTGGTACTCCTATAATTCAAATAAGATTTATGTATATATCCCAGGCACAAATGTAAATTTTCTCATGAATGTTTTGGTTATCTGTAGAATAAATGTGCTCAATTTTAACCTATGATTTTGGTATAATGCAGACTTAGACCAAAATATATTAATTCAGATTGAATCCTATAGATTTATGTAATAGACACAGCAGGAATTATGTGAAAATTCATGTCTAACATATTTTATATGATAAATTCAAATTATTATGAATAGTATACTGAAAATATTTACTTATTATTTCCATAAGATAATTATGTTCATTTTTAAGAGTTCCACAAGGCCATAAAATATGAAAATGCTAAATATCTTTCCTAATCGTACTAAAATTTAAATTTTACTGACTGACTTTGGTGTCATTCTACCAATAGCTTCAGCATAACATATCAATTTAGGAAAATAAGACTGGAAGTTCAAAGGCAGCCAAAAGTAAATCTACTCTTTAACCTCATACTTAAGTGGAATCTATTTTTCTTATATTCTTATATGCACACATTTTACTATATCTAAAAAGGATGGAAACTTGAAGCATTAACCTACATTTTTATGTTTTCAACCCTATTTGTCATACATTCCAATTAGTGTTTTCTCCAGCTACTTTCAGTTTTTCTATTGTATTTACCCACCTACAGTGGATTGTGAAGTTTGACACCTATTAAAGTAGAGAATATCAAAGGGGTTAGTTAGTGTCCTTATTAAACTCCAAGAAGTCATTGAAATACAAAGAAGAAATTGGAATTGTTTCATTCCTACTGAATTTATTGAGAAGCATCAGGATTCGGTTGGGATTTATATTTTAAATAGCATTTTACATATTTATTCCTTTTGTGTGTGTGTGTGTATAATGACATTTTGGATCCTTTGAAACTGCCTATTTTAAAGCTGGTTTCTTTAAAAATACCCAAAGAACTGATTGCTTGGATGTGTTAAATATGGAACCATACTGAATATTTCTTACACATATTAAATACCACCATCAATTCTTGTCTAGAAAATTTACTTCTACATGCAGTATCCATTCATATTGTTTGTTAATAAGAAAATTTTCCACAAATATTAATTTTTAGATTAATGATAAAAGACTTTTTTTATGAACATTTAAATAAAATATATGAAAAATATACATACATATGCATGTGAGTATATATACACATATACATACATACGTTTTGTATCATATATACACATATACACATTTAAGCATTTGAAGTCCTTTAAGATACTTCTTAATTCTTAAAAGATTTTCATATCTTGAAAAGTATTTTAATATCCTATTTTGTTCTACCTATTATCAGAATTTGACACATGAGCCTCTTAAATACTGCTTTCAACTTTTTAACAACCTTTGGTTTTTCCATATTTGGGTTACCTTATTATATGATTTATTGAAGGCTAATAATTATTAGGACATGTGGCAGGCAGTTATCACAAGGAACATCACACTACTAGCTCTATGTACAAGCTACAATAGGGCAAATGGTACAATTAGAGGCACATTCTTTGGTGCATAACAATAGAAGCCTTAGTGACACTGCAAGATTAAGAAAAGGCTAAAACATCTTTAAAACTACTCATTACCACCAGTCAAAATGTGCATATTTGACCTTTATGGTAATCAGAAGAATCTCTGCCAATGCAGTAGGCGGCTAAATAATCATCACTTTCGACACACAGTTTTCCTTGAAGTGACCTAAGGTTAACACAGTTGATCCTGAAGCTGACACAGACATTGAATCAACTCATCAGCGGTCACAGTGAAAGGCCACCATCTTCATCACCTAGGTTACAATGACAGGATGAAAAGAGTGTTGCAGATTTTTCCATGCAAGAGACAGTAGGACTTAAACGTTGACTGTTCTGTGTATTTCAAAGGTTACAAAATTACTTAGAAACCTCTCTCTGAGATGCAGATTCACTCTGTGGTTTGATAATTATGCAAGTTGCATAAAAACAATTGCTTAGTTTATTACCTTGTTGTCTTATGATATTAAAGCTTCATGCTGGATTCAGAAATCTATTACTGATCTTTATTTCTATAAGTCTACTATTAACCCTACTTACTTTAATTTGAATATATTAACAGTTGCAATGAAGAATCTCAAAGTTAACTTGCTATCTCCAAATAACATAAAATCTACGCTATAACTAGAGCTAATAGAGTAACTCTAATATCTGAGGAAAGATTCTTAATCATGTGAAATAAATTAAAAAGCTTCCTTAAAGCCCCTCCCTCAAATAGCACACCTGAAGATCTGGAAATCTGTAGCTACAGTGATACCTGAATAATCCACATTTAAAACCAAATAAAACTAATTTTTGTGTTGGCGAGCTCATCACTCTCCAATTTTCATAGTAAAACATCATATCAAGTAACTACAAGATAATTATGTCACAGATGTTATTTCCCTGATGGTTTTAGAGGAAAAATAATGTACCCTGTAGAAACAGAATAATTTAACAGTCATCAAAATTAAAGCAGGGGGTAAAAACTTTTTTAAAAGGTGGCCAAAATAAGAGGTTTCTTTTAAAGGCACAAAGCCAAAATTCCCCAATATCCCTGGCTTGGTTGCCACATACAAGTAGTTATTCATAATTCCTCATAATGTATACAATATTAATCTATGTGTACCTAGAAAATCTCACAACGTCCTGTACTTCAAAGTCATTGCCTTTGCTATGAGACCTAGAAAGTGCTTCAGGATTCATTATGACATGTGAAATATATAAGCAATAAGGCATGACAGGGAGTGTGGTTATCATAAGATAATCACACCCCTGGGTCATTACAAAGCAAGAGGTACAGTGGCGCACCTCTCATTCCCCCTGGGGTGTGATTATAGCACGATAAGCACACTTCATGCCATCACCTCACCGCTTTTATAAAAAGTCTTTGTTAAGAAGAAAAATTCTAAATTGTTTTTCACATAAGATAAAGTTGGCAGTTTACAATGTTAACAGTAGTTTCGGCTAAGACAGATAGTTTACTTGTATCAGTCTGCTCCTTTAAAATGTACAGCTGCCAAGGCCACTTAGAATTCACTCTAAGACAGAGCTCATTATGTAGTTGTGTGTTCAAATGATTCACCTTAGGATAGAAGTGTGCCATTAACACAAAATGTCTAATATGTAGAACAACAGTTGAAAAAAAAATTCTTTTAAATTGTTATTTTTTCCCAAAGTATGCTCTCAGAAAAGGTGTACAGGTTGGATTAAGTCAAATGCAACATAAAATAGTTGATATCCAAGCATTGGGCAGTAAGATATTTATAATTTCTAATGTTCTCCATTTAGTTTCTTTCTTTCAAAATTCAGACGACAACTCAATTTGAGGTACTAGATACATTTCCACATCTTACTGCTATCATTCAGATTATATCCTAAGGGCCCTATTGTGATCTTACAAATTGATGAACTCTTGTCTTATATAATGTGTTTTCTATTACTTAACATCAGTCCTCTTTGCTTTATCCAATATTCTACCCATCTTAAGGCAAACCTCAATTAATGGTCATCATATATAATCAAAACAATAATTACATTATAACATTGGATTTTCTGTATATATTTGGAACATTTATTTTCATAACATTTTTGTGAAGGAGATTATAGGTAGATGACTTTATTCACATTTTACAGAAGAATAAGGCAAAGCATTAAAAAACTAAGTTATATGATGAATTCAGTTAGTCCCAAAATTCATATCCTACTTCCAATAATAAATACTTAAAATTTTTTTTTAATTTTTTCATAATTTTTTAAAATTGTACTTTAGGTTCTGGGATACATGTGTAGATCATGCAGGATTGTTGTGTAGGTACATACATGGCAATGTGGTTTGCTGCCTCCATCCCCCTCATCACCTACATCTGGCATTTCTCCCCATGTTATCCCTCCCTAAAAAATAGGAGCATTTACAGAAAATTACTTTCAACAAATATCTCAACTACTTTTAGCATAAGGTTCCTCATTCATAAAATAAAAATGGGAAAGTAGATGGTCTTTATAATGCATCTCAAACCTGATATTTTGAGAATTACTTTTTTGAACAATAGTAGTAACTATTATGGGATAATTAACATTAGGCAATTACCTCTATCCTCAAAGACTAAGTCATCATACAGTCAGTAGTTTGGAAAAAAAGAGACATGTTGCTAATGAAAGAAGGAAATAGGTAGGAACATAAAACATTGAAACAGAGCAATCTGACTTCAGTTTTTTCTATTTCCACAGATAAAATTTAGATCATTGTTGTTGTTGTTGTTGGAGTTGAAGGAAAGGATGCTCTTTATGCTAAGATCACTCTTCATTCTCAAGAAGAAAAAAATATCACGTACACATTTTGGAGAAAGGAAACTGGGGGGTCCCTTCTATGTCATTTTTGCTTCTGCATAAAATGATAGAGATTATTAATTTGTCATCACCTTGGTGTAGACAATGCGAGTTCATGGCAGTGCCCCTTTTTACCTGACTTCAAGGCATTTGCTAACTTTACTAAGACCTGATGCTTTTCTCCTGAGCCCCCACTAGCATAAAATATCTTTCCATTAAGGAGAATATTAAAAATCTTCTAAAACACCATTTATGCCTATAGGTAAGTGGTCCTTGATTGGGGCTCTCCACCTACCCTCTCCACTGCTAGAATTTTCATATCATGTTGTTTTTTTATTTTCTTTTTGTTTTACTTTTGGATCCTAGTTTGTCACAGTACACTTTTGTGCATTGCTCTCTTCCCACCCCAAATCAGAGGTGGCCTTTGCCACCCTCTCCAGAAGCACACCCCAATTTCACACACCTATGTATCTTTATACCTCTGAGTTGAAGATTTTCTATCACTTAATGAGGAAAGAAAAATAAAAGAAGAATAGATATACCTCCCACCGCCAAAATCTGACACAAATACCTTTCCCTCATTGAAGACACAACCCTTTTATTATCTCTCTAACTTGCTTCATAATAAAAATTGGAAAGAATTACTCTGCCTAATTCAATGGGAACACTGTTACACTAATACTTTGATGGGATATTTTGCATGGTAGTGGATATTTCCCTAAAACTAGAAATAAATTCTCTCACGTTTCTCTAAAATTAGAAATGGAAGCAAGTGAAATATTTTTTCAGCTGTGAATAATGCCCACTTACTTCCACTTAATCTATTCAGTCAGTGGGTAACATTTGGATAGGAAAAAAAGTTCTTCACAGGCTGTATGTTCCATGTTTCTACATAATAGGAAATAAAGCCTACATAGTAATCATGTAAGAATTAGTTCATGAATCATTGGGTTCCTCAGACTGAAATCGATGGGCAGCCTACCAAGAGGCTATTTTTGCATGTAAAATTGAACGATGCTACATTTGGAAACACAGAAATCTTATGTGAGATACTAGAGTACCATTGCCCTTCACCTAGCTGGCTTATATCAGTTTACATACTCAGAGCTCCTTGAACAAAGTAGGCTAAAAGGGGCCTGCATTAATTGTACTGGCAAAAGGAAACACCCAGAACTTTCATGATTATGGTCCTTGCTCTGAACAGTCTCTAATTTCTAGGAATTCAGAATAGCAATACACAGCACTTAAAATGGAAACTTACCAGAATCAGGTGAGAAATACAATTTCAACCTGAATTTTGTTTTTAAATGGTAGCAGTGGAAGCTCATTTTACTTCAGGGAAACAATATCATGGACTTTTTGTGGAAATATCTCGGGGCACATCTGCCAGGAGCTCTTGGCCAGCAAGAGGGTTCCAACCTGAAAAGCGGGGTGCATGGAAAATAAAGAAGATAGACAGCTGGGGTCTGGAGGGTTGAGAAGTCAGTGCTTCACCAACAACTTTATTATGCTCAGGGTCAGTTTATATACATTTCAAACAAGTTGGCTTACGTCAGCCCAACAAGATGTTTGCATGAGATATAGGGGAACAGAAAATCTTAGAGTGGAATAACAAGCTACCTGATAGTCAGATAGAAACAATGGAAAGGTTAGATACACAATCAGGTCAGTCAAGTGGTTCTCATTATCTGGGTAGGGGGACATATGCTTACCTAGGTTAAAGTTTTACAGAAGTCACAAGTAAAGTCATAAACATGTTTGTGTAAAAGACTGTATAAGTGGACACAATGCATCTCATGACCACATGGCCATCTGGCAATCGTCTATTATTAGTTTTCTTTTAACTCAATCTTTCCTTCAGTTCCTGGTTTCCCATAGCTCGACTTCCTCCAACGAGAGGCCTGTGTCCAGGCTCAAGCTCACCATATGATGAGACCCAGTTTACAAGAGGTCTCACATGGGTGCATTCCCCACAGTAATATACATTATTATATCACCTTAAGAAAGAAATTTGGCATTGTGCATGAAATGCCTTTTTTAAAGTTTACGCACTCTTAGCATCTAATTATGTTTCCTGTAGAAATAATTTGAAATCACACACAAAACCTAGTAAGGATTTGACTCACAAAAATAATTTTATTTTAAAATTATTTGAAAGTAGCATTAAAAAAAACAATGATTCTAATAATTTACATTTATATCAAATATATTGGGATTATAAATGATGTCTTACAACTGTTTACATTACATTAACTGAAAAATACATCTACAACCAACCGATCTTTGACAAATCAAAACAAAAACAAGCAATGGGGAAAGGATCTCCTATTCAATAAATGGTGCTGGGAAAACTGGCTTGCCATATGCAGAAAACTGAAACTGGACCCCTTACTTATACCTTATACAAAAATTAACTCAAGCTGGATTAAAGACTTAAATGTAAAATCCAAAGCCATAAAACCCCTAGAAGAAAACCTAGGCAATACCATTTACGACATAAGCATGTTGCAAAGACTTCATGATGAAAACATCAAAAGCAATTGCAACAGAAGCCAAAATTGACAAATGAGATCTAATTAAACTAAAGCACTTACACACAGCAAAAGAAACTATCATCAGAGTGAACAGAATGGGAGAAAATTTTTGCAATCTACCCATCTGACAAGACCTAATATCCAGAGTCTATGTGGAATTTAGACAAATTTATAAGAAAAAAAAAAAAAAAAAAAACCAAACATCAAAAAGTGGGCAAGGTTTATGAGCACTTTTCAAAAGAAGACATATACATGGCCAGCAAACATGAAAAAAAGCTCAACATCATTAGAGAAATGCAAATCAAAACCACAATGAGATACTATCTCAATCCAGTCACAGTGATAATTATTAAAAAGTCAAGAAACAATCGATACTGGTGAGGCTGTGAAGAAATAGGAACACTTTCATACTCTTGGTGGGAATGTAAATTAGATCAACCATTGTGGGAAACAGTATGGCAATTACTCAAGGATCTAGAACCAGAGATAGCATTTGACCTGGTAATCCCATTACTGGGTATATAACCCCCCAAAATATAAATCATTCGACCATAAAGACACATGCACACATATCTTTACTGCAGCACTGTTTACAAGAGCAGACATAGAACCAACCCAAATGCCCATCAATGATAGACTGGATAAAGAAAATGTGGTACATATATACCATGGAATACTACATGGCCATAAAAAGGAATGAGATCATGTCCTTTGCAGGGACATCGATAAAGCTGGAAGCTGTCATTCTCAGCAAACTAACACAGGAACAGAAAACGAAACACCTCATGTTTACACTCATAAGTGAGAGTTGAACAATGAGAACACATGGACACACTGAAGGGAACAACACGTACCAGAGTCTGTTGAGGGGCAGGAGGTGAGGGGAGGAAACTTAGAGGACGGGTCAATAGGTGCAGCAAACCACCATGGCACATGTATACCTATGTAACAAATCTGCATTTTCTACACACGTATTATGGAACTTAAAGTAACAAATAATAAAACATAAAAAATAAATTAAAAAAAAAGAAAAAGTTGAATATGAAATTATCTATAAAGTTTGACTGAAAATGTATAAAAATGTAAATGTCAATAATCCTAAATTTGGAAGTAGTTATCTTTTGTATGACTACTAATAGAATTATAGATATTAACATGCTATGATTTGAATTTTTATCCCCACCAAAATTCATGTTGAAATTTAATTGTCATTGTAACAGTATTGAGAGGTGAGACCATTAAAACATAATTAGACCATGAGGGCTCCACTCTCAGAGATGGAGTTGGTACTATTACAAAATAGCTAGTTTGGCTCCATCTTGTCATCTCTCATCCTCTCACCTTCCACCATGTAATTATGCAGAAAGAAGGTTCTGGTCAGAGATTGGTACCTTAATAGTAGACTTTCCAGCCTCTAGAACTGGGAGCCAATGAATTTCTGTTTATTATAAGTTACTCAGTCTTGGTTATTCTGTTGTAGTAGCACAAAATGAACTAAGACATGAGGATATAATACATTTTCCCCATTTTCTTCTTTATCTTTTTCTACTTTCCATATTGTTTTATTTTTAAATGCTAATTTAAAATTTATTTGTGATGAATAGGAGAAAAAATTTAGCAAGATAGAGATGATTTTACATTTTATTACTACAAAAACATAGAACATTGATAAACCATGTATTTTAACTATATTACCATAGTCCATAAATCTGTAATAATGCTTTCTTCATTTTGTGTTGATTTACATCAATAAGATACTTTATGATTTCAAAGACATAATGTATGGTTTTGCAGTTTTTTCCAGAGATAACAAAACCCATATCTAAAATTTTTACAGATACAACCATATGAACTTTGATGCCAATCCATAGAAACATATACTCAACACTTACTCATGAGAAATGAGTAATAAGAAAAACACATATACAACACATAAATATTTTCACATAAAGAATATACTATTAAAAGTTTATAAAAAGTTTTAGTGAAATAAAAATTCACTGAAACTCTTAGTAAAGAAAGTAGCCATTGTATTAGTAATATACATTGGTTTGACCCTTTTGGAAAGAAATTTGATCATATATAAAAATAACCCCAAAAATGAACATCTGTACTTCTACTTCCAAGCCCAAGGAAGTAACATAATTCTGTTTTATTCTCTCATAATAAAAAAATATTGAAGAAACACATATAAAATATGTATTTCAGACAAGCAGACAGTGAAGAACCAAGATTCCTGGAAAAGGATATAAATGAATGAAGTCTACAATCATTCCAGCTTTCTACCTAGAGGTAATTTTCAAATCCCTTTGCAAAGGAAGGTAAGCCAAACAAAGTTCAGTGCTTTCTCTGAATTGAGAAAACAGATTGGATTTTAGGAAGAGTAAGATGGTGGATCATTGTATTATGGAGGATAGAGGTATGCAAAGATAGAGGAAGAAAATGGATCCCATTGAGTCATTGTCTGAATATCAATCTGTACATGAATTGGGTAAAATTTGACAAGGCCAAGCAAAATACAAAATCTGGGGAGGCACAATTTCTGCTTTACTAAAAGTCAAACAATTCCTAGAGGAAGCCAAAGAAATCCCACAACAAAGGAATTATTTGATTTCCAATAAGCCAGAATGAAAGTATGGAGCCTTCAGTAGAAATTCAAGAAGAATATAAACTAACTATAGATACAATATAACTCTTTATCTGTTCTTATAAGGCTTTAACATAAACTTGGAAAGAATCAAATTCATCTGCAAGCATGTTAGTGTCCAACCGGAACAAAGATATTCCTTTTTACAGAAATGCAAAAAAAAAAAAAACACCAGGCATCCTTCACCATAAAATACACAGTGTACACTATCTAGTTAAAAAATACTCTATATATACAGAATTAAAATAAATTATCCCAATAAAGAGTAAATTCAGTCGCTAAAATCAGAACCAGAAAAGACTGAGATGATGGATTCAAAGAAAAGGACATTAGATGTTTTATTAGATGTTTTATGTACTCAATATGCCCAAATATTTAATGTAAATAAGAATGTGATGAGGAGGAAAATGTAAAATATAAAAGAAAACAAATTGAAATTCTAGAGGCAATAAAATATCAAAATTGAAATTTTTGCTGGATATAATTAAAAACAGAATAGTAACCACAGAAATGATCACTGAACTTGACAACATACAAAGGAAAAAGGTAAAAGTGAACCATCAAGTGAAATAATGCTAGAAACATTATACAGTTTTAGTGATCTGTGGGATAAACCCAAGTAGACTAACATATGCATACTGGTACCACCAGAAAGCTCAGTGGAAGAGGAAGTATCAAGAAAAATATTTTATTGAATAATGACTGAATAATAAGCACATTAAGTCCAATAAACTCAGTGAATCTCAAGAAAAATGAGAATGAAAAATTACCTCAAGGACTATCATAATCAAAGTGGCTAGAAAATGTAGAAATGACAAAATCTTTAAAATTGCCAGAGAAATTCACATTACATACACAATAAAACACAGATAAGAATTTCAGCAGACTTCTTGGCAGAAACTATAAACACATAATGCAATGCAATAATATCTTTAAAATTCCAAAGAGTAAAGCTGTCAACCTAGAATTCTAAATAAAATGAAAATACATCTCAAAAGTAAAGGTTGAATAAGGATATTTTTCAGACAAATAAAGGCAGAGAGATTCATCACCATCAGATCTATACTCCAAAAAATATGAAAGTTCTTAAATTAGAAAGATATAGCTAATAAGTCAATAGAGAAAATATTTTAAAATATATGCAATTAATCGAAAATGAAGTAGGAAAAGGATGAATAAAACATTGAATAGGAAAAAAAATGGCAAGATAACAGATTTGAACTCAGTAATAGCTGATTATACTAAATGTAAATGGCTTACATGCCTTATCTAAAAGACAGAGACCATCATGTTGGATATTTAAAATCTTACGATGAGATTTTTACAATAAAATAACTTGAAATATAAAGCAAAGATAGGTAAATGTCAAGAGTGGAAAAGAATATGCCACCAAATACTAGTAAGAAAGCTGCTGTGTTTATATTAACACTTTATATCAGAATATATAGAATTCATAATAAATTTTAAATATTTCCAGGGACAAAAATCGATATTTCACAGTGATAAAATCTGCATATCAAGAAAACAAAAATTCTTTATTTGTATATCCCTAATAATATGGCTTTTAAATATATGAATTAAAACAAACAATTGACAGGAGATTTCACGAATAATCAGATAAAAAATCAAGGATATAAATTTATGTCAAGGATATAAATGACTTAACCTCTCTCAAGAAAACTGATCTTACTGACATTAATGTACCACTACACCTAAAAACAGCCTGTTATACACATTTTTCAAGTATATATAAAACATTCACCAAGATAATCAAAATGAACTATACAATATACCTCAATAATTTTTAAAAGATTAATATGAAATATTGTTCTTACTTTCATGACTTTTTAATCACTAAATCAGTATTACATTTTATCAAATACTTCATTAGCATAATCACATTATTTTCTCCTCTAGTTTACAAATGAGGTACATGAAATTCTTTGATTATTTAATTTTTACACAATTCTAAATTTCCAAAGTAAACTCTACTTGGTCTTGATTATGTACACACACACATTTGCTTTTGTTGAATCTATTGTTTTCATCTCTATTATTTATTTCCTTCTAATTTCTTTAGACTTAATCGCTATTAACTTCTAAATTCTTCAGATGAAGGTTTAAATCTTTGATCTGCAGTCTTTCATTTTTTTCTATTACATGCATTTAAGGCTAAAATTTTTCTGTTGACATAGTTTTGTCTTTATACTACAAGTTTCTGTAAGTAACATTTTATTTTTATTCACTTGAAACAATTTAATTTCTTTTGATTTCTTCTTTGAAACTTAGGTTGTTTAGATGTGTTTTGTGATTTGTGTTATAGGACAGTTCTGTGGTTATCTTTTGTTTTTGATTTCAAGCTTAATTCCACTGTAGTTGCAGAATATACTTGTTATATTAATGCTTTGAAACTTGTTGAAACTTGCTTTATGGCCTAGCACATAATCAATTTCAATTAAAATCTATGTGCATTAAAAAATGTCTATTCTGAAGCTGTTGATTACAGTATTCTATTAATATATGTTATTTAGCTTTGGGGGGGGTAAAAATCATGGTAAGTCTGTCTTACCTATGCTACAGTTTTAATTTGTTTTGATCAACATGTTCCATCTGCTGCTGCTAGAGTAACATGATAAAATCTGACACTATATTATCCTCACCAAACCAACACAGAAACAGAAAACCAAAAACTGCATGTTCTCACTTGTAAGTGGGAACTGAAAGATGAGAACACATGGACACAGGGAGGGTAACACCACACACTCAGGCCTGTCAGGGACAATGGGGAGGAGGAGGGAAAGCATCAGGAAAAACAGCTAATGCATGCTGGGCTTAATACCTAGGTGATGGGTTGATAGGTGCAGCAAACCACCATGGCACATGTTTGCCTATATACCAAACTTGCACATCCTGTACAGGTATCCCCATAACTTTAAAAAATAAAAATAAAAAATTATGGATTTGTCTATTTTTCCTTTACTTCTCTACAATTTTGTTCTATAAAAATTGAATGTTTTTGGTACCTATAGATTTAGAACTGTTAATCTTCCTAGTACATCACATATTTCTCATTAAAAAGTGTCTATTAATCCATGTAATTCTTAAAATTCTATTGAATAGTATGTCTTTACCAACTTTTTCAAATTAATATTTAACATAAACATTAATTTGAAAAAGCTATATAATTTACATAAATTTCAACATTTATCATATTTCTATTTGATTTCTTATTTGAAACACAATGTTTCTGCTAACACTGAGGACATGCTAACACTCTACCTTCAATAGATTACTTTAGTATTTTTAGAATAATGAAGATCAATCTACCTTAATAACAATACGATTACCTTAACTTGTAGAGGTGCCACAGTTGAAGAATTAAGAGCATGGATTCTTTGAATGCAGGAACTGCTGCCCACATGTCTAGGACAGTTATTTAGCTTTTTGTGTCTCAGTCTCTTTAGGTGAAAGAATAGCTATTTTACAGGGTTGTTGTGAGGTTTAAGTGATTTAATATGTATAAGAGTGATAAAAACTGCCCAGTATTCAGTACAGACAAATCTGACATACTGAGGATTCCAGACCACTGCAATAAAGCAAGTATTGAATATTGAAATAAAGGTAGTCACATGAAATTTTCGTTTCCCAGTGCATATAAAAGTTAGACTGTACTGTAATCTAAGAAATGTGCAATAGCATTATATCTAAAAAAAACAATGTACATACCTTACTTTAAAAATACTTTATTGCTAAAAAATGCTAATGATCATCTGAGTGTTTGGTGCGTCATAACCTTTTTGTTGGTGGAAGGTCTAGCCTGGATGTTGATGGCTGCTGACTGGTCATGGCAGTAGTTGGTAAAGATTGGGGTGGATGTGGCAATTTCTTATAATAATGTAACAATAAAATTTGCTGCATTTATTGCTTTTTATTTCATGAAAGACATCTCTATGGCATGAGATGCTGTTTGGTAGCATTTTACTGGCAGTAAATTCCTTTAAAAATAGGAGCCAATCTTCTCAAACCCTGTTGCTGCTTTATCAACTAAGTTTACATAATTCTCTAAATCCTTTGTCATGTTAACAATGTTCACAGTATCTTCACCAGGTATAGATTCATTTTTAAAAGTTTATATAAATGGACTAACAGTTATATAACCTTTTAAAATTGGCTTTTATCATTTAATTCTCTTGAGATTTATCCAAGTTGTTACATGTATAGTTGGTTCCCCTTTTCTTCTTGCCGAGTAGTCCACAATATGGATATATCACAATTTTTTCTTTAACCATTCACCCCTTGAAGGACATCTGGGTTGATACCTGTTTTTGGCTATTACAAATAAAGCTGTCGTTTAAAATATATATATTTGCACAGGTTTTTGTGCAAGTATAAATTTTCTTTTCTCTGGGATTTGTGTCTAACAGAATTTTATGGTACAGGGTCATATGGTGGTTGCATGCTTCATTTTTTTAAAAAGCTGTCAAACAGTTTTTAAAATGACAAACCATTTGCACTGCAACAATATATGAGTGATTAAGCTTTCTATGTTCTTGTCAACATTCTATGTTATCACTATTATTTTCGCCATTCTGATGGATATTTAAGTTATATCTCGTTTTTATTTTGAATTTCCCTAATGATTAACGATGCTGAATGCCTTTTCATGTGTTTGTTATCTGCTTGTCTGTTTCAGTGAAATGTCTGTTCATGTTTCCTGTCCGTTCTAATTGGGTAGTTGTTTTTCACTGTTGAGTTTAGAGTATTCTTTATATATTCTAGATATTAATTCTTAACAGGATAAATAGTTTGCAAATATTTTTCTCTCAGTCTGCAGTCTCTTATAGAGCAAAGTTTTCAGATTTTGATGAAGTAAAATATATCACTTTTTTATTTAATAGATTATGCTTTTGGTGTCAAGTCTAGGAACTGTTTGCCTAACCCTAAATTGTAAAGATTGTCTTCTATTATTTTATCCTAAATAGTTTTATGTTTTACAATTAAGTCTGTTGATTCATTTTGAGTTAATATTTGTATATGAAGTAATGGTCAGGGCTTTTTTTTTTTTAATTGCCTGGGATATCTAAATTGTTTCAGCACTATTTGTTGAAAAGACTTCCTGCTATATTGAATTGCTTTTGAACCTTTATCAAAAAATTAGTTGGCCAAACTCGTGTGGGGCTATTTCTGTGTTCTCTATTCTGTCCCATTAATCTTTGCCTATTCTCACACCAATATCACATAGTATTGATTAATGCAGACATGTAAATCTTTAAAATGGGTAGACTGATTCCACCTAACTTCTTGTTTTAGCTATTCTATTTTGTTTTTCTCTACAAATTTTAGAATAATCTTTATTTCTATAAAAAATATTACTTGGATTTTGACAAGAATTATGTTAAACTTGTATATCAATTTGGGGAGACTTTAAACATTTACTGTGTTTAAAAATGTACTTTACATATAACACACTATAATATCCTGTGAGCCTACATTTGTAAAATAACTTCATTTTAATAATACAGTAAACTCAAAATCTAATCAGGCCATGACATACCCAGATAAAAACAAGATAGTAGTTAGCAGTATGCCAGAATATCTCAAGAGCACAAGGTAAGTTCCAGATGTTTGATATAGAAAATAAGGTTTTTCAAACTTCACTTCCTCTTTGGTTGCACTGCCTTTTATTCTTTTCATGAACATACCAGATTATTTTCTGCCTTAGTGCATTTGTATTTGTTAATCCCTAGAAAACTTCACTCCCAGACTCTACGTGGTTGGCTCTTCTTATATTCAGTTGTCAGTTCAAATGACACTTCTTCAATGGAGTCCTTTCTGGTTATCCAATCTAAGTAACCCTACCACTCAATCTAACATCGACCTATCTTATTTATAGTACTTACATTTATAGTATTTACCACTATCTCCTTTGTTATAAATAGCATATCTGCTGTCCCCCAAAATTGTTCACTAGAACCTGATGTCTTTAAGAGTAAGGACCATGTTGTTTCTGTTCACTACTAAATCCCTTCCTCTTAGCACAGAGCCTGACACACAGTGGGTGCTATCTTTCTGTCAAATGTGTGAATGGATGAATGAGTACAGTTTAAGGCCAAGAAGACAGAAGGCAATTTGAAGCGACCATGGCTTAATCAAAAGCTTGAAGGCAAGAATAATGCTTTGAGCTCCAGTGAGCAAAGCAGTATAAGAAAGAAAAGAGATTTTAATGGGAAAATTGTGCTCGATTGTGGAGAGCTTTGAACCTCTAAAATATGTGCTTTTACTTTAGCTTGAAGGTAATAGGCATGCTTTTAACAAGGTTGATATAACAACATACTGTTTTAAAAATATTAAGAAGGAATAATATAACAAATTAGGGTGAGGGCTGGAGAACTGAAGCAGAACCAGGATATCAGTTGGGAATAATTGTGATATTGCTGTAACATGAGAAGACCTAGATGGTGGTGGTGGTAGTCATCATAGAAAGAAAACTCAGCTTAAAACTTGAAAGTTGAGCCTTCTTCAGCTACACCTGCTTATCCGTCTCATAAGTTAAAAGCAATAGTGCTGAAGAATATGTGAAATAATTTTTAACTCAGAGTCACATTTCTTTTATTTTTGTTTATAAATATGTCCCTCTGATGTTAAGAAATTTTAACAGGTAGACTCATTCTACCTGTTAATGAGGCTAATTTCTTCCAGTTTAGTTGTACTCATAGTCATTTCGTGTTAATAAACTTGTTTCTCCACTTTAGAACAGGAGATATTTGTTGAATTGACCTAGAAAAGAATATTTATTTGAAATAGAAGCCAATCATATGAACCTTATTTACTTCCAGGCACTCCACTGTGTCATACTGAGAATGTTTTATACGTTTAGGCCTTATTCTATTTTAGTGCATCATTTGATTTAAAATGGGAAATAATGCTCACTGGGGTCCCTGATCTTCTATCCCAGGAGGTTTTGTGGTTCATTGTTCATTTCGCTCAATATGTGCTCCTGCAGTTGTATATGGCAGTCTTATAAAGTGGGGTCAGCCTGGGATAGCAACAAAGGGCTTTTCTTGTGAAGGGCTGCTCTTAGCTCATCTGTTTTACTCACACCCCAAACAAAAATTCCAAAACCATCCACTGGCATCAGGATTTCTAGGCCAGAGTCTTTTTGCTGTGAATAATTGCCATGAGTTTCAAGGACTGTTCTATATTCTTTTCAGTCAATTCTTAAACCTGGCAAAATACTGTTCTTTGATACCAAATACCAAGAAGCAGTTGCTATAGGAAAACCAAATAGTCCTGACATTTCTACTTACCATGTTTCACTTACAGTTCATTTCAGACTGTGACAATTAGAAGCAACAAGGAAGGGCTTTGTTTTGTTTTCCAGGTTCATTTCAAGGAACACTACACACAGCCTGCCTACATGGTTGTTTGGTTAAAGAAAATGTTTCCACTCATACTCCAGCTGCATTGTAATGGAAAATTGCTCTGGGTGCCAAACCCACCAAAAACATTAATATCAGCAAAGACGACCTCTGCACTTGACTACTGTACATTTTTCCTTACAATTTTTCAGCCACAAGTTATAAAGTGTAACAGGCCTCTGGAAGTAGGACTAAAGCAGTCAACTTCAATTTATCCCCACTCTCTGTTGATAAGCAGCAAGATGCTTTTCGAAATGTAAGGTAAATATCTTCACAGGGAAACAAAGCAAGGAAATCCTTTCAGAATTTGGCTGACTGGCCTGAGATCCACACCTTTGCACTGAGGTTTGCTCTACAGAATATTTGTAACAGTTATTAAAGATGACTTGGAGGGTTAAAAAGACCAACAGAGACACTGTAGCTTCTAGGGCTGTTTTGACATTCCTTACTAGAGTTTCCTATAAGGCAGTATTAAAGATATTATTACTCGTACATATTATTTTAGTTAAATTACAGTATACCTCTCATTCAATTTTACACTGGAGAAATTTGAAAACTTATAACAGACAAGGAAATTATTGTGTAAGAACTTGCATGTTAAAAACTAATCCAAGAAATGAATGATTCATTTAAAATATGCATTAAAGACATCATATTATTAGTCTAATACATAAATAACAGAAATGAATTACCTCATATCTACATGTAGCTTTATCTGAATATATCAGCTCCTGGGATCACATTTATGAGTTCATGGACATAATATAATTAGATGATATTCATTATGGTTTCATTGTACAAAAGTGGTAAAATTATCTCGATACTTAAACTTTAAGGTAACACCCTCAGTTCAATAAAAAGGTGTTGGCTTTCATTTTAGAGGGATTTACAGTGCTCATCAGTGGATAGAGTTCACATTAGCATCCAGTGACATTGCTTTGTCTGTATATATTCCTAGCTGTCAACAGAATGTCGTGAGGCAATTGCATCCTGATTCTATAGCTATCTTCTATTCTTTTATAATACACAAGGGTCTAATTTTCCATCAGCAAAGCATGAAATCATGTAAGAATGCCACATAACCAGCATGTGCAAACAAGTAGCACTTTTTCTACACATAAAAATGCTTCATAAAATAACAAATTAAATCTTCTTGTTCAAGTAAAGAGCTTGGAAATCAAGACTTTTTTATTAAAAAAAATACAGGGTTTTTTTTTTTTTTTTTTTGCAGAGGTGACACTGCCACGTAATTCAACTAAATTTCTTCACCACCTTACATGTTAATATGTGTGACTATTTCATTTTTCTTTGATTTACAGTGAAACTGTTTTATATCAGGACCATTTTATGGTTATGAATAACAGGCACGTTAACTTCATTAAGATCAGTATTTAGCAATTATCAAATTAGCAAAGTGATGACTGGAGGATATGACTTGTATCCAACTATATTAGCTTTAACAGTCATTCAACACTGTGCGTTGAAAGGACATAGAAACCAAGTATTCCATCTTTATTTATTCATATTTTGGGTACAGTGGGACAGGCAGTCAAAGTAAACATGAATCCTCAAAAATGACATTATAAAATATACTAAATGATGCATTCAAGATTTCCCTTCCCTCTCTGGAACATATCTAAGTTTGACAAACTGTTTGAAATTATCAATTCAATGATGCCCTTAAAAGGGTTAGCTTTGGCATATATTTAAAATACATTCAAGACATATGTCTCTTCTGCTGGAAGAACTACAGAAAGCTCAGTTTAACATCAGTGAGATGATTGAAACTGCTTAAATTATCATTCTCTATATGCATCTCATATTTCTACAACTTCAGGGTATTTTTAAACATTCTTTCTACATAATGTACAATTTACTTAGCACGTGGCATTCATATGTCTAGCTGTAAAATAACTTGTTGTAATTTAAGCAAACATGTTTTAAATAAAAGGTAGCTAAGGCTTCTAATCTCTGATGTATTGAGTGCAATGAAAGCTTCCATAAAAATGGATTTCCTGGGCAGCCAAAGACCATAGAGGCTCCCCTTAAGAAATACATTAATATATGATTTACTCTCATGCATTTCAATAAATCTGACCAATTTAACCAATGATGTGATGCCATTAAAAAACTAGACTAAAAACAGAGGAGCAGGATAAAGTAGGGCACTTATTTTTTCCTATGAAATCATTTTCATTTGCTTCTATTTTTCAAACAGTAATCTATGCAACAGTGATGTTCCAACTGTTTTAAAAAAATAGATTTAGTGAGTTATAATTGACATCAAATACAATGTATATGTTTAAAGGGCACAATTTGATAAGTTTTGACATAATTGTACATTGGTAAAATCATCATCACAATAAAGATAGTGAATATATTCTACATCTTCAAGAGTTTCACTGTATCACTTTATAATTTCTTTCTTCCTGTCCCCCCTACACCCCCACTTTGTCCCCAGGAGTCGAAGTAGCAAATCTTTCACAAACGTGTCTCTTACATGGCATGTAGACAATGCATTGCACAGATACCAGTTTTCCGATACTGTTAGTTTGTATTTTCCAGAATTTTATATAAATGAAATAGAGTATATACAATTTTTTCATCTGATTTATTTCACTTTCCATAATGTCGAGATTCATTCCTATGGAATGGAAATCGGAGCAAATATCAATAGTTCATTTTTCTTATTCTTGTGTAGTATTCCATTTTATAGAATTACCATGATCTGTTTATCCACTAACCTGTTGAAAGACAGTGGGTTGCTTCCGCTCTGGAGCTGCTAAATGAAGGTGTTATGAGCATTCATATATAAGTCTCTGTATAGGCTTGTGCTTTCATTTTTTTGGGGGGTGGGGTAATTGCCTAAACATGAAGTAGCTGGATCATATGTTAAATGTACATCTAACTTGAAGAAAATGTCAAGCTATTTTCCAAAGTGATTGCAACATTTTACATCCCTCCAAGAAATGTATGAGAGTTTGTTTCTTTATAGCATCACTAATACTTGGTATGGTCTCTTACTTTTATTATTCCAGTAAGTGTACACTGGTATCTCACTGTGGTTTCAATTGGTATTTCCCTATTGATTTTGGGCATTTTTCTATCCATTTACTTACCATCCATATTTATTTGGTAAAATGTATGTTCCAATCTTTTGCCCCCCCCCCCCCCTCTCCCTTTTTTTTTTTTTTTTTTTTTTTTTTTTTATGTTGTTTTTTTTTTTGTGTCTGTGTTTCGCTCTTGTTACCCAGGCTGGAGTGCAATGGCGTGATCTCGGCTCACCGCAACCTCCGCCTCCCGGGTTCAGGCAATTCTCCTGCCCCAGCCTCCTGAGTCGCTGGGATTACAGGCACGCGCCACCATGCCCAGCTAATTTTTTGTATTTTTAGTAGAGACGGGGTTTCACCATGTTGACCAGGATGGTCTCGATCTCTTGACCTTGTGATCTACCCCCCTCGGCCTCCCACAATGCTGGGATTACAGGCTTGAGCCACCACGCCCGGCCTCCATTTTTTATGGGGTTGTTTTCTTACTACCTTTAAAAGTCCTCTCTGTATTCTGGATACAAGTGTTTTTATCAGAGGTATGACTTGTTAATATTTTCTTCTACTATGTGGTAATGAAGAGAACTTTAGCCCCACACCATGACAAGGTAATCTGGGAATGTTTTTAAATTTTAGTCTTTGGCAGGAGAGTAAAGTCAACTTTCAATTAAAGGAATTCTATAATTGAGCAAAAAACCACTTCCTGCCACCTACATATCCTGGAAAGAGACCCGAAATAGCTGATAACTACTCCATCTTTAATTTTTAAGTTGGTCAATATCATAATCAGATGAAATAAGTTGTAAGGTTTTTAAATTTTCCCATCCAATTTTCTATATACCTCTATTAAAAGCTTTTGTGGGATTGTGATAGCTTGTTTCCACATCTATAGTCCCACTGTTCTTGTATTTCCTGGGGCAGACACCTTGCTTCTTTGAACTTCGCATCTCCACAATCTAATACAATGCTTGACACTAGAAATTACTCAACAAGCATTTAGTGAATGAATTAAAAGACCCTTATTATGTATTGTCAGTGCATATGGCAACAATCAATTGACACTTTCAACTTTTTCTTTCTCCCTCCAAGCTGTACTAAGTTGTATCAGTCCCAGCCACTGAGTGATAACCTAAGAAAAAGTAGTAATCTAGAGTTCAGAAATAGCTGTTGCTATGATTGCTAAATAAAGAAAACACATGTTTAGCTCCTAAATAAGTACTGACCTAGAAAATAAAGTGCCACAGACTTTTTTATTCTGCACACCAGAATTAGGCTGGTCTATGTCAAAGAATGAGTACGATTATTTTCTGTAGAGAAAAACAATTCTCTGGAGATTGTGAAAATCATCTTTCACAATGTCTAGGCATTCTGGCTACCATCTTCCCTTACATCTATATTTTCTCTAGGCCACTGCTTTTACTTTTTTGTTTGTTTGTTTTGCTTTTTTACTGCAGGATTTGTTTTCATGAATGGGCATTAAAACAAATGCCCAGTGGCCTATTCTTTTGACAAGTGAGGTGAATTGGCTCATATAGTCCTTTATGCCCATCCAATAAACCAAATTCTCTGAGTAGGGGAAGCTTTGAAATGACAAGAGATTTGTTAAGCCAACTGTCTTCTAAGTTGACACACAGAATAGCAAAATAATTGCATATATATGTTTTCAAATATATAGGTATAATTGAGCAAAAATTACCACACTGAAGCCATTTCAGCAGTGAGCCACTGGATAAGAATCCTTTTGGCTCTTGGTTACATTGTAGCCTGGAGATAGTGCCTGATTGATCTGAATATTCCAAGTGCCAGATGGAGGGCACGAGAGAGAAACAGATCACTTCCTCCCTGCCCAGGCCATGGAGCAGGGCAGCCCCCTCCGTTACCTGTGGATACCTCAAGTGCATTTCACCAGGAGCTCCACCATCACCTCTCAGGGCTGTTCACTGTGTTCTCCACTGGGGGAATCTGAGGATGAATTGGTTGTCCAACTCTGCCCAGCTTTGTCCCCCACCTTCAGGGCTGAGGCAAAAAGCTCAGGCCACTGTGCATTCCATGGACCAGCCCAATGTTTGAGGCAAAAGGTACATTCTCCCAGCAAATAAAAGTGAAGCATATACCCATCTGTTACTCTTGCAGCTTCCTTTTACCTGCTACTGACTTGGGGGTCAACTGCACAATCCAATACAAACTTTGCTAACACAAGTACACTGTGGTAGAGAATGAGATAACCTCTTGAGACCTCTGCTATCCTGGCCCTGAGGAAGGAAGTGAGCCTGCTCATTCACCTACTATATCACTACTACACCCAGCATTTGAGACAAACACTAAGCCTATCTATAACCCAGAAACTTATGCAATGTCTTCACCACTGAATACACCTATAGGCAAAGCCAAATGACTACATAGCATACATTATAATTACAGCTTGAAGGGAAAAAATCCTATCCAAATGAAATTAAAAAACAAGAAGAGATAGTTTTTCCATATGAGAAAGAATTGACAAAACAATTCTGGATGAAAAAAAAAAAAAAAGTGTATGACACACACTAAGTCTCTAGCTATTGATCCTCACCGGAATGAAATCTTAGAAATACCAGATAAGGGTGCAAAATATTAATTTCAAAGAAGGTCAGTGAGATCCAAGAGAAAGCTGAAAACCAAGACAAAGCCAGAAAACCAATGCAGGATATGAATCAAAAAATTATCAGAGACATATATTATACCAAACAGAAATAGCTATGCATATATCAGATAAAGAACTGCTAGAAATAAAAACTTAATTAAAAGAATGATAATATACAGTTGAAATCTTTAGCAATAGATAGGACCAGAGGCCTAGGAGGTAAATATGTTTTTTATAGCCTGGGCCCAGAGTCTCCATGCTGTGTGCAGCCTAGGGACTTGGTGCCCTGCATCTAAGCTGCTCTAGCCATGACTAAAAGTGGCCAAAGTGCAGCTCAGGCCATAGCTTTAGAGGGTGCAATTCTCAAGCCTTGGCAGCTTCCACATGGTATTGAATTCTATGGGTACACAGAAATCGAGAATTAAGGTTTGGTAACCTCTGCCTAGATTGCAAGGGATGTATGGGATTGCCTGGATGTCCAGGCAGTTTACTGCAGGGGTGGGGTTGTCATGGAGAACCTCTGCTAGGGCAATGTGAAAGGGAACTGTGAGATCCGAGCCCCCATACAGAGAGTCTCTAATGTGTGGTGACCACCTACTGGAGCTGTGAGAAGAGAGCCACTATCTTCTAGACCTCAGAATGGTAGATCCATCAACAGTTTGCATCATGTACCTGGAAAAGCTGCAGACACTCAATACCAGCCCGTGAAAGCAGCCAGTAGGGAGGCTGTACCCTGCAGAGCCACAGGGCTGGAGCTGCCCAAGACCATGAAAACCTACCTCTTGCATCAGTGTGATCTGAATGCAAGACATGAAATCAAAGGAGATCATTTTGGACCTTTAAGATTTGACTGCCCTGCTAGATTTTGGACTTGCATGGGGCCTGTAGTTGCTTTGTTTAGGCCAATTTCTCCCATTTGGAATAGCTGTATTTACCCAATGCCTGTATCCCCATTGTATCTAGGAAATAGCTAACTTACTTTTGATTATACAAGCTTATAGGCAGAAGGGACTTGCCTTGTCTCAGATCAGACTTTGAACTGTAGACTTTTGAGTTAATGCTGAAATAAGACTTTGGGGAACTGTTGGGAAGGCATGATCAGTTTTAAAATGTGAGGACAGGAGGTTTGGGAGGGGCCAGGGGCAGAATGATATGGTTTGGTCATGTCTCTACCAAATCTCAGGTTGAATTTAACTTTCAAAATTCTCACATGTCATGGGAGGAACCAGGTGGGAGGTGATTGAATTATGGGGACTTATATTTCCATTGCTGTTCTCCTGTTAGTAAATGGGTCTCCCAACATCTGATGATTTTAAAAATGGGAGTTTACCTGCACAAGCTATCTCTTGCCTGCTGCCTTGTAAGATGTGGCTTGCTCCTCCTTGCCTTCTGCCATGATTGTGAGGCCTCCCCAGCCATGTGGAACTATAAGTCCATTAAACCTCTTCCTTTTGTATGTTGCCCAGTCTCAGCTATGTCTTTATTAGCAGCATGAAAATGGAATAATACTATGGATTAAAGACTTAAGATTAAAATTCTAGAAGAAAACCTAGGAAAATCTCTTCTGTAGATTGGCTTTGACCAAAAAAATGTTATGACTAAGACCTTAAAGGCAAATGCAACAAAAATAAACATAGACAAATGGAATTTAATTAAACTAAAAAGCTTCTGCACAGCAAAAGGTATTATTAACAGAGTAAACAACCCACAGAATGGGAAAATATATTTGCAAAGTAGGCATTGAACAATGGACTAATACCCAGAATCTGCAAGAAACTCAAACAACCTAACAAGGAAAAAACAAGTAATTTCATTAAAAAGTTGGCAAAGGACATGACTAGACCCATTTAAGCTGTTTTTAGACCTTATTATATGTGAAGCTGTCTTAAGATTTTAGATAATGCTAAATAAATGCCATGTACAAATGGTACGTTTGGTTGGAAACAAATATATGCCAACCATTCTTAACTGAGTCCTAGTTAATTTGGCACAAATGCTATGAGATACAGATTATCTTGTAATCTTTGGGAAAAAATATGGCATTTAAAGCAGATTAGGTTAAAAGGGTTTAAGCATTTTACAGAATAATTTATTCATCAATTAATGAATCAAAATATGTATTAGCCAAAAATACTAATTTAGAAATCTATTATAGGCCTTGAACACCAAAAATAAAATCTTGCATGTTTGAAGTTATGCTTTCCCCATTTATTTTTATAAACGTTTAGATGTACTGCCCTACTTTTGCTGTATATGAGGAAATGTGCCAAGGAAAAAATATGCTCAAGAATGGTTGTAAGGCCATAAGTTTTCAAGTTGTGAAGAATTTAAATTATTTTAGCAAGTATAGAACTGTTCATGAATAGGACAAAATGGAAACTATTAAGAATATCCAAGAAAATTTCCTTCATAAATTTTGAGAATTCCATCAAAAAACTTAAATGAATAATGTAAATAAGAAACCAGCTGAGTGAAAATCCTAAACTATGGTGGAAACTATGCAAGCACCAAGAGTTACTCTACAGATGTTTACAATATGCAAAGGCAGCATGTCATCAAAATAAGTTGTGCACATCTCACCACGTTTTTCATGGATTTCTATTAGTCAACCACAGCAAATCCAAAATATATTTTCAAAGCAGATTACTGATATGAAAGAATTACTTCAACAAGGTAACAGTAGAAATAGAATGAGAAAGAAGGTGACCAAAAGAATTGAAATAAGGAAGCAGAAAGGCATAAACTCAAATTCAAATTTATTTTAATTTGTAATCACTCTTTCCTTAAAATTGGCCTAAAATTATTCACTCATTTTGTTTCTTAACTTGTAAACAAAGAAGCTGTCTAATTTTTAGTCTTTAAGTCAGCAGTCGTCAGCCTTTTTGGCAGCACCAGGGACCAGTTTCATGGAAGAGAATTTTTCTGTGGAGGGCATGGAGGAGGTTTTTGGGATGAAACTGTTCCATCTCGGGTCATCATGTATTAGATTCTCATAAAGAATGTGCAATGTAGATCCCTCAACATATGCAGTTCACAATAGGGTTTGTGCTCCTATAAGAATCTAATTCCTCACTGACCTGACAGGAGACAGAGCTCAGGTAGTAATGGTTGCTGGCCTTCCACTTGCTTCCCTGCCATGCAACCTGGTTCCTAACAGGCCACAAACTGGTACATGGCCAGTGGGGATCCTTGCTCCAAAGAATTGCACCCTCATTAATTCCAAACTTTTCTTCAATTTATGGAAGCATAAAACAAGAGAATGCCTACTTGCAGCCTGAAGTGGGAGGGAGACCATTGATGGCACTTGATAAATTCATTTTTGGAAAGCGAGTCAGGTGTCAACAGCTACACGCCACTATTTCATTTGGAAAAGGGAAGGAAAAAGGTACCCATCTTTTCAGAATGCCCTTTCACCTCACATTTGCAGTGCAAAGGTTAAAAAGAGATGGCAACCACACAAATACTACCAGACTACTGATCGCCTGAGGGAGCGATGTCCATCCAGGAAACTAGATGGCTATAGGATTATTAAAAAAAATACTTAAATCCTTGCATACACTAAGTTATTTCTGCAGTTGAGTAAGTCACAATATAATTTAAATTCATGTGAAAGAGGTATTCAGCCTCATAAAAAGGATGACTGACCAATTGATGTTTACCACATTCATTGGTGGAGGGTATATTAAACTATTGGGCCTGTAACAAAAAGATGGATTGGATACAATCCCTGCCACCTGGAACACTAGTCTGCTGATAGGCTCCTGAGCATGTTTTTGCCAGTGAAGAATTAAAGTCTCAGCATACTACACTTCTTTCTCCCTCCATTTCTTCTCTAAAGGCAAAGAAAAAGTCTTCATTCCCCAGGTAGATATATTCTATTTTTTTTTTCTTTGAAATGGAGTCTTGCTCTGTCACCCAAGCTAGTGTGCAGTGGCTCAATCTCAGCTCACTGCAATCTCCGCCTCCTGGGTTCAAGCAACTCTCTGCCTCAGCCTCCTGAGTAGCTGAGATTACAGGAGCCCACCACCATGGCCGGGTAATTTTTTTACATTTGTAGTAGAGACGGGGTTTCGCCATTTTGGCTAGGCTGGTCTTGAACTCCTGACCTTGTGATCCACCCACTTTGGCCTCCCAAAGAGCTGGGATTACAGGCGCGAGCCACCATGCCCAACCCATAAATCCCATTTCTTGTGTCTAAGGACAAGTAATCTCATGATTGCATTAAATGAAAATAATGCAGTAGTCCTTTCCAGCTTGCTACTGGATAACAGATAAATGTTTCTTCTCGTTGTGATTGTTATTTTTGCTTTTGCACAAGTTGATATTCTACATACTTTTCAGAAAACATGATTTGAACTGCAGAACACTAACATTCCTATAATGATGAGATTTGTTACATGGAAGCCCACCGACACACTGCTAAATATTAGTATATTTTTCTCCCTCCAGATAGAATGTCATTGGCAAATGAGAATCAATTGTACTTCAAAAAACTCTAATTCAAAAAATTCAAAATGTCCCTGAGTAACTTCTCCAATTCTATCCCAGGCAGGAAATATCTATCTTTAACTTCTCATGTTTAAGTTATGCCTTTTTCCTTCTGACCATATGGCTTTCAAATGGCAAATCACTCTGTAATTTATGTCTTTAAAAGCATAAAATATAATCATATTTACTATGTCCCACACAAATGCAATGATAATTAGTATCTCAGTAATGAATGACATTCAGAGATATCTCAGAATTCAGGTACATTTCTTTACAGTTGAGTATTTCCATTTTAGAGAAGGGGAATTTTGCCTTAACTTCAAAAGCCTAGGTAGTTTTCTGTAATTTCTAGATGAGATTTTTTCAAAATTACATGTAGAATGCTAGGATTAGGAAACTGAAATTTAGGAAACCTTGTATTTGTGAATTTGATGATAACTGTAATTTTTAAAAAGAGTTTCACTCTATAGATTCAAAAAGATTATAAAATGAGTTTCTTTTTAACCACCTGATAAATGAAGAAATTATCAAGACAACCAGGAATCTAGTTCAAAAACTTCATTCAAACCATAAATTATGTGACTTAAAAATATACTCTTTAAAATAATTTGTGGTGGAGATAATTTTGTTAAAAAAAATCTTACATTGACTGTATGAATTATTTTTGAAAAACAAAAGGACTATTATAAACACAAATAGTTAACAGGAAAAACCTTTTTCCTCATTCAGCTCTCTTTATAAAGGTATCTTAACGATTGACTTGTGAAGTTGATTGTTATCGTCATGTCCAAGAGGAGGTCTGACATTTTATCAATATCACAGCATTTTAAAGGAACATAGAAAATAGCCATGTGCCACTTCCAAAGATTTTTTATTAAACAGAGAATTAAACTGACAATTAACACATAAACATAAGCTGATGCTCATAACAGTTTGGGTCTAGTCAAACTATTCTGAGTGTTTATAAGCTATTGATTCATAGATGTATACGTATTTTCATAATTTGCCATTTTAGAGACTATTCACTTTTCCTCCTAATGTTCTAAAATCTTGTGGCAGGCTTTTATTATATGCAAATTAGCAGTATTTGATTAGGTCCTGAGGCGGCTTCACCTGGGTGTTCAGAGGAATAGCAATGGGAAGTGAGGAAGAATATTTTTTCACTGAAGTGTGTTTTCCCTGGGGGACACCACCATTTGATTTTGACATTTATTTGTCCTGTGCTATAAAGGACAAAACTACAGTTACACCTTTTTTTTTTTTTTTTTTTTTTTTTAATACTGTGCAGTGGGCACCATGTCAGAAAAAATTAAATCAAAATCATGTTTGCACACAAAACAAGATCCAAGACCAAACTTATTAAACAAATCCTGGTTAAAATCATAGTGCATTAAAAATACTATTTGACTAATGCTCAATGTTGAGTGTATATAAAAAGAATCCATGAGAAACCAAACTGAAGAAACTGGATTATGCTTACATAGCTGTTTTGGCTCTCTATAACAAAATACATATAAAAATACAGGTTCAGTACTTAAATACCTAGTTCAGGTTTGCCTTACCCCATTTTTAGAATCCTGAAACAAATTTGCCACCTGATAGTTAATGACTATTATAATGAATATTTGCCAAATTTGTTTTATTGCATTTTAAATTTTGCAATCTTTTTAAAATTTGAAATCTATATCACTTTATATTTTCCTGTCAATAAACAGTTGAGTCACTTTTTAAAATTTAACTTGATCATATTAAAAGCAATTCTAAAATATATTTTATTTGTCCATTGATCAAAATATAAGAACCATTGCAAATTACATTGAACAAGAAATACAAGGGAAAAGACTAAGAACAGTCAATGAGAGCTACAACTTTTCTTAAGCATGGAGTTAGCTTTTATTCTCTAATTATCCTTACATATAGAAATTTTAAACCAGTGAAGAACAAATTAAAACTTTTTCAGAAATATTCTAAAATTTGTCCTTTTCCAAATCTACAATTCTCTAAAGCATCTCTTAACTGAAGAAAATAGTCACAAAGCACCTTCCTGTTTTGACAACTAAATAAAACTAAAATTATCAGGACACCAAACATCCTAGAATTGATGCATTTCTGTGGATTCTGGGGTAAAAAAAGTACCTTTTTCTGTTATATCTTATATAAAGCCAATATATGTTTTTTTCTAAATATCATAAACTTAAATATAAATAATATGTATGTATCTGGCATGTCAAAAGATGGCTGTGATGTCAATAATGCCAAAGAGAAAACTGAAACAGCAATATGTGCTAATAGCAAAAAGTGAAGTGAAATAGAATCCTCTCTAATTAAGGCAATCTTAAGTCATGAATGATGTAGCTATCATGAATTATTAAGGGTGGTCCCAGTAATTTAACTAAAAATAATCCTTTTACTATATTCCCAAAAGCCAAGTGTTCTAATAATTTAAAGGTTTGAAATCTTTCCTTTACTTCGAAGGGAAGCAAAATTAAGTTATCTTTTAAAAGGCCAAGTGTTGAACCATAAACTCCTTTTTATCCTTAAAAGTATTCCTTGTTTAGTTTTAATTGGAAATATTTATAAGAAAATTTGAAATTATTCATGTGATGAAAAGAAGCGTTTTACATAATGAATTAAATGGTAAGCCAGACAAGTCTTTATATTCTTCATTTGATTTTTTTTCCCCCTTATGACAGAGTGAGCTAATTTATCATGTGTTTTCTATAATGGCTCTAAAGAGGGGACTCCAAAGAAGGAAGAATTAAAGAATAATTGGAGCCCTTTGGGAGGCCGAGGCGGGTGGATCACAAGGTCAAGAGATCGAGGCCATCCTGGTCAACATGGTGAAGCCCCGTTTCTACTAAAAATACAAAAAATTAGCTGGGCAGGTGGCATGTGCCTGTAGTCCCAGCTACTCAGGAGGCTGAGGCAGGAGAATTGCCTGAACCCAGGAAGCGGAGGTTGCGGTGAGCCGAGTTCGCGCCATTGCACTCCAGCCTGGGTAACAAGAGCGAAACTCCGTCTCAAAAAAAAAAAGAATTGGTCCAGCTCTTTATAAATTAATAGATGGTTAATGGTTAAAACAACTTTCTTAGAGATGGTTAATTGTTAAAACAACTTTCTTAGATTATTAATTCATGCAGCCAATGTACAACTACCACACAACTGCTGCTCCACGATCAAGCCAGTTCTTTTTTCTCTTGTTCTTTTTGTTGTTCTTGTTTTTAGGACAACTTGGTTCAACTTATTTCTATCTAGATGATGTGTTCAATGGGCTTAGAAATTGATTTCTGTTAACAATGCCAATGAATAAGTAGCCAGTGATAGAGCAATCCTACAAGGATCGGGTGAGACATTGAATGTGACTAAGCTTTATGAATAGGCAAGTACAAAACCAACGTAAGATGTTTTTATTGTAAATTTAAGAGATGTAAAAGATGTCGAGAAGAGGTTGGAAGTCAAGAGGGAACCAGATGCATGTCATATAAGCTAGTGAATCTGTGTAATTTGAACTTCATTTCCCTGCGAGACCGTAAAGTTCTTGTGAGCTGAGAAATATCTCATACCTCCTACAGTGATTTAAACATACATGGCCATGACAACCACCCTGTGGTCCTGGGCCACTTGGAGCTCTTCAGAGCATCATGCTTATAAGACTCCTGAGACAAAGAAAAAAAGCAATTGTCGTCAAAAGCTGTATTGATGTTATGACCAGAATTTTGGCAACAGCTTATCCTGCGGAAAACTGAGAAATGCTATAACGTAGAGAAACACTAGTTATTGCCAGCACGTGCAACAGGAAAAACGGAAGTGAATTTTGCTTTGGTATGGTAAAGAAAACATTATTGTTGTCCCTGCCTTTTCTCATTTGGGCATTTCGCCTTTGATCAGATTTGCCACTGTTGACATGAGAGGCGCTCACTAAATTCTGATAGAAGAAAATTGATTAGGCACACAAATGCCCTTTGTTCCTCTCCAGGTGCTGTTTAATGTGTTTACTTAAGAGTCAGACAATTTCCTTAAGGAAATCATGTACATTCCATACTAATCCTGGTCCTAGCCCAAGTTAGGCCTAGATTATGTGGCCCAGACTTGCAAAAGGAAAAACCAGCACAGCAGTGGCCTAGTGAAAACACAAAGTGGATGCCAGCCCCTGGTAGACAGATACCACAACACCCACCACAGGAACTTCTAACCAGTCTAAGGTGGGGGATATGTTTGTATCTATGTTCAATGTTATTTCTAACTACAGCTCTAGAATACCAAATGTTCCACCTGTATCCACCTAAAGACTCAAGGAAAGAATCACAAGTATAGTTAGATGTGAATAACCTGCTGAGAGCCCAGTAAATTGTCTTTAGAAGCTTCAAATGATTTTTATCTTTCCTAAAAATAAAAATCTATCTTCAAAAAAAACCATTTGTGGGGAGAATTTACAAATAGTTTCTCACCTTCAGCCTTGCCATTCACTAGTTCCACTGTGTCTCCAGGAAATATAATCCATCAATTATAATAAAAAATATTTTATCCAGGTATTTAAAACTTTTAGTAATGATAGAATGCTTTTTTTCCCCCCCAGATTAAAAAGTGATCATAGGCTGGGTGCAATGGCTCATGCCTGTAGTCCCAGCACTCTAGGAAGCCGAGGCAGGCAGTTTTCTTGAGCTCAGGAGTTTGAAACCAGCCTGGACATGGCAAAATCCTGTTTCTACAAAAGGTACAAAACATTAGCTGGGTGTGCGCACCTGTAGACCGAGCTACTCGGAGGCTGATGTGGGAGGACTGCTTGGGACTGGGAGGTCAAGACTGCTGTGAGTCATGATAGTACCACTGCACTGTAGCCTGGGCAACAGAGCAAGACCCTATCTCAAAACAAAGAAAGAAGCAAACAACAACAACAACAAAATGTGAACAGAAATGTAAAGCGTCCTTTTGTCCATTTTTCTTGAGTTACATTTTATAATACAAGTATGTACAGAGAAATGAAGAGAATTGGTTAATCAGGTTTAAAACATCAAACACAAATAGCTCTTTCCTCTTGAAGTCTTTAATAAAAACAGACCAAAGATATCAATTATTGGTTAACTCTAAAAGACAGTGTGATTAATAGTTTGAAAGAATGTTAGGCATAAGTAATGACATTTGTAAAGTAAAAAAGAAAAATTTGGTACAAGTTTATCAAATATTTGCTGAGTTTCAATAATATGGTAGGCATTGTGAAGCATTTAAATGTGGTTCCTCTCCTCCTTTTATTTTTTTTAAACTACTCTAGCTTTTTGTTAACAGATCTGGCTAGCTCCTGCAGCTTTCAAAAAGAATTTAAAGACAGTAAATTTCACAAATTGTAAGCAAGAAGCATATATTAGTTCTTCAAAGCATATTGATTTTTTTTTAAAAAACACGGATTTTAGCTTTCATGTGATAAAACTTTTAGTGATTTTCTTACCATGTCTTGTTAAGGCTTAAGTTCCTCATTTACATATTTGATGTCTCTCAGGAGACAGACAAGCTTCAAGTTAATTATCTATGTAGCTGTAAGAACTCTTGTTTCCTGGTTAAGAACTCTTCAAAAGAAAACTAATAGTTATTAAATGTTACACTGAGTCACCAAAAGTAATCAGGATACACAATGAGAGGCACTAAATAGACACTTAAGTTTAATAAAAACCAACTTTTTGGAAGATAAATGAAATAAAAATCAATTAAATCTCTTACAGTAATTTTCAGGGAAAACAGCCAGCAGAAACCAAATAGCTAAAATCTCTGCTCTAGAAAGTGATTAGGCACTGCTGGAGGCTTAAAGAAATTATTATAAAATTCTGAAAATAGACCCAGTGAATGTGGATCTGTAATAGAGTTGTAACTAAAGAAATGCCAAGTCAAAAAAAAAAAAAAAAAAAAAAAGCCTGGCATCTTTTCCACTGAATGTCACCACGCCAGGGTATGGGTATGTGTGTGCATGTATGTGTATGTGTGCGTGTGTGCATGTATAATACATAATATGTAATATAAAATACATATACATACTTTGTGCTGTTTGTAGACAAACATATGCTTTATTTTATATGATGACACAAGAATATATGTGGAGAGAAATCATAATCATTGAATCTGAAAGTCTGTTAAAGATCAGTTTCATTTCATAGAATAAGAAAAAGAAGGGCAACCATAAGACAGACTTGAGTTGAGTTGGGAAATTGAAACCACAGCTATCAGGTGAGTTAATTAATCTGGGTATCGTTCAGTAAATGAAAGTGTGCCATCTATTTCACAAGGGCCCATTGTGTCTTGCATGTGAAATAAATTTACCCTGTTTGATTAAGGATTACTGATTGCCTCCAATTTATTATATGTATCCTATAATTAAGTCACAATGAGTTCGAATGAAATGGGGATGCTCTCCTCCACAAAGAAGACAACAAGCTCATTCTAGGAAGACCTTGGGGGTCATTCAAGAAGCAATTAAATGTTCTCTAGGGTACATTAAAAGGAAAAGAGCTTGATGGGCTGAACGGCCTCTCCTTATATTCATCCTTCTCAATATTCTCCTGCTCCTATGGAGACAAATGAAATCATGTCATAAAATAACGCAAGGCACTATCACCAAGGAAAACAATGCTGTCTGCTCTTATATACTAAGGAGAATACTGTTTAGAAAATAATCTATACTACACAGAGGATAAAGAGGAGCATGAGCTAAAGTGATAAGCTGTCAGAATCTGTTCAGAGATGGGAGGGTCTAAACAAATCAATGGACTCTGGAGGGGTGTACATGATCCTTGAGAATTATACTTTTTTTCCCCCTGTTTGTCAGTAGCAAATACCCAGAATAAATGCTTTTTGGAAGTGAAATAGAAAAAGCAAGATCAGCAACTGTGCCTACAAATATATTTCTTCATAGTTTTAGAAAGATTCTTATAAGTAGACACCATGAAAGCAAAATTACACTGATAGCTATTGAAAATGGCAAGGGAGACTTTAATATGATGGCAATATGGAAGAGAGACCTGAAGTCAAGTCCACTGAAACCAAAGGTAGGGGAGTCTTTAAGCACTTGGGTGAGGTATAGGAAAGTACTGGAGGAATTTAAAGGAGAGATTTGTGAATTTGATTATGCATTGGTATTTGCTGATCAGCACTTATGAAAGTTAAGCTTCTACCTTCCCACAGAGACTGAGAGAGAGGGACCCTATCTTTCTTGATAATTATATTTTTTGAGAGGATTTATATTTCAAAGGACCAGAAAAAGAATTTACAATTGCAAGGTTTTTTTCAAAGTAAATAAGAGGAGGGAAGTCAGGTGCCACAGTCAGGAAGACACCTGTCTAAAGATAATTCAGGTTTTAGAGTGTGGGTCCACTACTCTGAAATCAGTCTGGCCTCACATGGAAATGGAAGCAACACCACTTGAACTATTCCCTTAATAAATGCATCTCTTTGAAAAATACAAGTCATAAAATATGCTAGTCTGCAAATAGTTATAAAATATTACTGAACTAATTAGATCAGTTATATACATTAAACAGTTAATTTTGTTTACATACAAATCAAATAATAAAAACCTTATCCTAGTATATGACCCCAAAATTACAAAGACTTTTTTTAATAATCCCAGAATGAGCACATTTGTATGTAGAAGCCACCTGTTATTTATAATGCAAAAATAAATATAAAAAAGAATCGGAAGAGCACAGCCCAATCTCAGCCACATAAGTCATTTTTTCCATAAGTTTAGGTACATGATTTACCTTCTCTGAGATTTATTTTCCTCATCTTTACAGGAGAAAATCTGCTCTGCTTACCTCACTGGAGATGAGAGAATGATGGAAAAACATGTAAAATGTATAGTCAAAGGTGACACCAGAGAGAAAAGCAGAGATCAGGTCAGAATGGCTTTAAAAGCTATATTTAGGAATTTGTTCCAGAAGTCTAAAAGCAGTAAGAAGACACTGAATTTTTAAGCAAGAAAGTGGCATTATATGATGTTTATATGAGGAAAACATACTTTAATGGAAGTATGGAGAATGGGTTAGTATAGCACAATACTGTAGACTACAGAACATGTACTCCTGTGGGCACATCCAGGGGTGGTAGCTACTGAGACTTAGACAATTTGGAGGGGTTCCATAAGATTAAAGAAATATATAAAATTCTAAGACCAGAGGATTTTCAAAGGCCTTTGGAAATGCAGAACCCTAAAGCTAAAGCATCGTTAGTACAGCAATAAGCCTCTGAAGGGGCTGTTAAATACCAGTATGGACCTGATCATGGTAAACTGATCCAGAATAAAGTAGGGATCGAGAGCTGGACAGATTCAAGAGATGGTAAAGAGGTAGAATCACTAGGACATGATGCTGCATGTCAGGATAGAGGAGCAGGTTCTCTGGCTGAGTGGATTCAAACACAAAGGTGACAGCATCAGCCTCAGGCAAGAGGGAACGCCTCTTCTGCAATAGGGAAGATGGAAAGCTTGGGTAGAGATAGATGGGCATGAATTCTGTCGGCAAGTTGAAGGGTTCCCACATCCGATGGTGAATCTTTTATGAAGGGATTTACAGTACAAGAGGACACTATTTTAGCAAAGAGGGAGAAGGCAGAAACATCCTTGTTGCACAGAAGGTAAGGAGGATGAGCGCATAGAAACATCTCATTTCTGAAGGAACCACTACAGCTTTGTAAAAGAGCAGATTCTCAGTGTAACAGTGAAAGGAAGAGTGTGTGATGGGAAAGTGAACAGAGTGTGCAGCGAGTTCAGCCAACTCTTTAGAGATTTCTGCTGATGAGGGAAAGAAGAGTGATGGAACCATAGTGAAAGAAGAGCATGGGGTTGAGGAGGGTGTTTAAAGAAGAGATGAAGATGACTAGGTGAAGAGGTTGAAGATACATGCAAGATTAATCATCTTAACAGTAGAACTACATAAAATGATGGGACTCAAAACACAATGGGTAGGGTAGTCCTCAAGTAGAAGGTGACCTTTCTAACAGAAGAAAAGTAAGAAATGATAGTTGTTCATGCAGTTAAATCAGTAGGGAAGGGAAAATTAGAATTTTTTCTTTTCTTTTTTTTTTTTTTTTGTCTTTTGTCTGACTCTAGAGTCAAAGTTATGTGCTGAAAATGAGATTATGAAGTGAAAGGGGTGGAGGCAGAAGTCAGAGGCTAATGGAGAAGATTTGAAATAGGCACCAGGGGAAATAAAGGAAAGCTAAACAAAGTCACTAGAAGAAGTGGCAGGCAACACTGATGACCAGAAGTAGTTAGAAACCAAGAATTCATGCTGGCAACAAATCCATGCAATTGTATATCTCTATGTGTGTGTTTCCAACAGTTCATCAAGTAATGTGTTGTTATGAAGAAAGCATATAACTGGATTGATCCAGGGTTGAAATTATACCTAGTAGATGAGACAGAAGGACAATGGTTTAAGAATTCTGAGGATATAGACGCAAGGTGGTTGCAAGAATGGAGTACCCCATTCAATCAGAATAAGGAAGAAATGAAAGATAGATGTAGACTGACATATGGGAAATAAGTAGAAGAGTAAAAAGACAAGATGTCCCTAAGAAAGTGAAGGTCAAGAAGAGAGTCAGGGCTGGGCACCATGGCTCACATTTCTAAGTCCAGCAGTTTGGGAGGTTGAGGTAGACGGATCACTGAGGCCAGAAGTTCAAAGCCTGGGCAACATAGCAAGACGCCATCTCTTAAAAACAAAAACCAGCCAGGGATTACAGTGCATGACTGTAGTCCTAGCCGCTAAGAAGGCTGAGGTAAGAGGGTCACTTGAGCCCAGGATTTTGAGGCTGCAGTGAACTATGATTGTGCTACTGCACTCCAGCCTGGGAGATAGAGTGAAAGTCAGTCTCTAAAAAAGTAAAAAAAATAAAAAAAAGAAAGGGCAATTTGATGAAAAGTTAGACAGAAAGTTGTTACAGTACGCAGGGTTTCAACACATTAGTCAACAGGAGGAATCATTACAAGTATTCCAATGTCCAGAATGTGGTTACAGAGGTACCTGAAATAAACTGGATATAAAGTCACTAGAAGGGAGACAAAGAGGAAATGTGCTAAAATGTATTTAAACATTGATGTGAAAATTTACATCATTCCAGATGATGGAAGGAGTTGGGTTGGTAATGAAAATAGTATCTTAGATCTAAACACCTGACTGACTGGTAGTCTATAAATTGGTTGAAGCAGGCCAGGCATGGTGGTGACTCACATGTGCAATCCCAGCACTTTGGAAGGCCGAGGCAAGCTGATCACCCAAGGTCAGGAGTCTGAGACCAGCCTGGCCAACATGGTGAAAATCTGTCTCTAGTAAAAACACAAAACTTAGCTGGATGTGATGTAAGGCACCTGTAATCCCTGCTATGCTGGAGGCAGAGGCACAAGAATCACTTGAACCAATAAAGCAGAGGTTGCTGTGAGCCAAGATCACATCATTGCACCCCAGCCTGGATGACAAAAGTGAAACTCGATATCAATAAATACATAAATAGGTTGAAGCAACTAAGAGCTTTAAAGGACTCAGGATTTCGATTTTTGTGGTGGGGGGATTATCTGGATGGTACACTGGGAACTGGAGAAAATGCTTATCCCACCCTAAGGCATTTGTGGTGTGAAAGAATGTGTAATCTCACTCAAAGGGGCAGCCCTGAAACCTAACGGTAGGGACTGCTAGGTCTCTCCAATGAGTAGGAACGAAAGGAAACATTCCATGAAGGGTTTAATGATGCAGGAGCAACAGGATTCAGATGGCCAAGTGAAATGTCTCAGGAGAGAAGTACAGGGGAAAGAGGAGTCAGGCAAGGTGAAGCACGGGGCAGTATAGGAAGGAAGGTACAGGGCAGAGTAAAGGGATTTGAGTATCCAGTGACAGCAGAAATAGTGGGTTGGTTTGTTTCCTAAAATGTTCTGAAGAAGTACCCGTGGATAGCTGGACAGTGGGCTAATCCCAAAGGCATTCAAATCATTTCCAGTAGAAAGGAAAACAGACAGCAAGGAGAAAATTAAAATTGGGTTTCTAGAAAAAAGATGACAAACAGATTTTGGGTTCCCCATTTGGTTTAGGAGGATCCCTGGCTGTCATCTATACCCAGCCTTTGTTATTTTTTGTTGAGGGGGAACTCAAATAATAAAATAACGGTCTCCGATTTTTGGGTTTTCTTCTTTTTTTGAGATGGAGTTTCACTTTTGTTGCCCAGGCTGGAGTGCAGTGGTGCAATCTCAGCTCACTGCCACCTCTGTCTCCTGGGTTGAAGTGATTCTTTTGCATCAGCCTCCTGAGTAGCTGGGATTACAGGTGCCCACCACAATGCCTGGCTAATTTTTATATTTTTTAGTAGAGACAAGACTTCACCATGTTGGCCAGGCTAGTCTTGAACTCCTGACCTCAGGTGATCCACCTGCCTCAACGTCCCGAAGTGCTGGGATTGTAGGTGTGAACCACTGTGTCCGGCTTGTGTATACTTTTTAAGTCAGGCTTTTCATAGGTTAGATCTAAAATCGATGTCAAGAAATATCCACTCACTTGTCCTTGTCACACAAGCTCTTGTCCTCAACCTCTTACATAAACTCATTCATTCCAATCACCATGGTCTGTTCCTTGGCTTCAGAACATATCCTCTCTTTCTTTTTTCCTGGTCTAGAATACTTGTTATTGTCTCTCTGCTTTTCCAAAATCTACCTTCTTTCAGGATCAGGCTCTCGCACCCATAAGCCCTTCCCCTGAAGAGGAGCCCTCAGAGAATTTTTAAAGTCCTATACATGTAAATAACTTAGACATGTAAATGTAGTGATCTACATAGTTGCTCCCTTATTATTTTACCTTCAGTATATGTCCCCTACCTTTCCAAACAGACTGTAAAACCCTCAAGGGCAGGAGCCTTATCCTATGCCCATTCACATCTTCAGTTCACATCATGGTGCTCTCCCATAGCAGGGTTGCAACAGAATGGCTATGTTGCAAGAAAATCTGTGCTTGTGCATTGGGTAGAAAAAAGGCCTTAATGAAAAGAGAGCTTCTCAGGAGGAACTTTGGTTTCACAACAAGCTAGTGAACTATTTAGGAGCAGAATGGTCTTTTTATATCCTTTAAATTATATAAGTTATAGGACCAGCCCTGTCAGGAGGTAGATTATCATACAATGTATATTTTAAAATAAGAATCTTTGTTTTGAAAATTTGATTTTGGGTCTTGCTAATAGTAACCGTATGAGAAAATATCCAAGTGAGTATTGCGAATTCTTTTGAGTGATACCATTAATATTTACTAAATTAATGAAATCTGAAGATTCATTCCTAATAACAGCGTAAAAGTTGCTTTTCATCCCAGGATGTTCTTTGAACAGCTGCCTCACATCTGAGCACACATCTGTGCCAACAAAAGGAAAAAATAAAAGGGAAGATGAGTAAAGAGGCCACCTGCCTGAGCCGGTCTGGACATGAGCACTCTGTGCTGAGCAGCTGCTGTAGAGCTTCTTCCTCACAGCTGGAAAATGACTGTAGATTAAGAGGGTGATCGTGCAGCTGGCTCGGGAGGTTGCTGTGTCAGTACCCTCTAGTCCTCTCCCTGGGCTCTGCTTACTTAGCTCTGACTGTATCAGGAATGGCAGGTGCATGAAAGAATCAAACTCCCTTGAAGACAATGGTGAAATCAACTGTAAAAGTCTGCCACATATATCTAAATTCTCTATACTTTCTTCAGGGCATAGGCTAATACCCCCAGTAATTGTTCTTCCCAGGCCACATTTTTAAGGTGAGATGTAGGATCAAAAAATAAAATACAATATAAAATTAAAATCCAAGAAACTTAGTAGTGAATTAACATCTAAAATTGGGAAATAGGTTGTTTCCTCTGGGGCTGTATCCTCTGAGTTTTTTGACACAAATTTCAGGCAATAGAAAATAAATGGAAACTAATAGAGCTTAATTTATAAATTGGGTTAATTTAATAACTTAAAGAGACAACAAATGCACAAAAAAAATCAAAATGTGGGACAAAATATGTGCTCAGTTTTCATGAAGCCACAAATTTAACACTGCAACAACTCAAAAATATACAGCTATTATGTGAAAGACACACAGAAAGGGGGCTAGAATAGAATGGAAATGTTTAAAAATTAAATTATGATTCACACAACAGGGAGTGCACTTAAACTCCTGCTACATAAAGGGATTTCTACTATCCAAGAAAACACAGACATCTGTCTCTCTGTTCTAAGGCTACCTGTTTGAATGCACTTTTGCCTCCAGACTACTGGCACAGGATCAGGTCAAGAGCTATGAACACTTATAATTTTTTCTTCCTGTTTAAGGAAAGTGAAGATATTGTCAAAAAATCTCCCTCAGACTTCAGTTTTTTAAATCTAAATTTAAGTTAAACCTGAAAAACTGGTTTACTCTCACAATACACTTTCTGCCCAAGTGTTGGTTTACTACATCGTGTAGGTATTAAGACTTGAACTCTGAGGATAGGACGTAATAGTCTCTAAAGTTCAGTAAAATAATGTTTTCATGGGAAAAATTAGTGGAGGAAATATAAAGCTAATAAAAGCAATTATAGGTAAAAAACTTTGTGACTTTGCAATGAGGAAGGACTTCTTAAGATCCAAAAAGGTCAGTGGGGCAAAGATTAAACCAAAATTTAGAATTTCTGTTTGTCAAAATTACCATAGACTAATGATTGACAGACCAGGAATGTGGAATACTTTTTAAAACCAAGAGTTAATTAGGGATTGATATTAGCACCCTAAAAGAAACTCTTGCAAGAAGTCCAGAAAAAGGCTGGAAGCCTGATAGAAAAAAAGAAAATGAACAGAAGACAGGAAGAGGAATTTATAGATTGGAATGCATATAACTGAACAAATATTGAAGAAATGCTCAACCAAATTAATAGAAAAACGTTCATATTAAAATACCCCTTTACATCCAGAGTCACAAAAATTAGAAGTTGGATAACACCAAGAGTTAGTCAAAATGTAGAAATGAAACTAGCACAGTCATTCTGGAGAACAATCTGGCAGTAGTTAGTGAAAATCAGAGTGGTATAACCAATGACCTAGTAATTTATCTCCAGAGTATATCCAGAAAGAATCACTCACATGGTTGCCAAAAAACACATAAGTATGGTAAATGCATACCATAAAATATTATGTCTTGCTTAGAAGCAATGAACTAGAAATACAAATAAACATGGACAGATCTTAAAAACAGTTTTCAGCAAAAGAAAAAATTAAAAAAAAATGATCTAAAGTATCATATCATTTATACAGGTTAAAAATGCATAAACACATAAAATATAGTATATAAAAGAAAAAGAGGCAGGGAAGCAGTCACTCGCAGCGAGGGCAGTCAGCGGCAGGGTGCAAAGTTGAGGGCAGTCCCTAGTCTGAGCCTTTCTGTCGCCCTCCAGCACCACCAGTACCACAGACTCCACCCTGCTGCGGCCCCTCGGTGACACGGTATAGCGGCCACTTGACCAGGTATTTCAGGACAGTCAGGCGGGGTTGCACGTCCACCTAGAAACGGAGCAAGAGTATCTGTGCTGAGCTCCGGCGTCACGAGAGAGTGCACGAACCCACCCCTGACCAACTTCCCTCTGAGGTGCCAGAAGCATCAAGGAGCTTTATGTTCTTCAGGGCAGCATGAAGGTCATGTCAACTTGGTGTTGTTCATTGCATATACTCCCATTGACTCTGGAATGTCCGAAAGCAGCTCCTAGAAGAAACATGTTTCTCTAAGAAACAGGAATAACCTCATCATCAACAAACAACATCCACTCAGAGACCCAATCTGAAAGCCAGCAACTACAAAGACGACAGGTGGATGAATCCATAAAGATGGGAAGAAACCAGCACAAAAAGGATGAAAACACCCGAAACCAGAACACCTCTCCTCCTAAAAGGGATCACAACTCCTCACCAGGAAGGGAACAAGGTTGGAGGGAGAACGAGTGTGATGAAATGACAGAATCAAACTTCAAGAGGTGGGTAGTAAGAAACTTCTGTGAACTAAAAGAACATGTTCTAACCCAATGCAAAGAAACTAAGAACCTCGAAAAAAAGATTTGACGAAATGCTAATGAGAATGGACAACATAGAGAGGAATGTAAGTGAATCGATGGAGCTGAAAAACAACACAAGAACTTCTCGAAGCATGCACAAGCATCAACAGCCGAATTGACCAAGCAGAAGAAAGGATATCAGAGGTCGAAGATCAACTCAATGAAATAAAAGGGGAAGGCAAGAATAGAGAAAAAGGAGTAAAAAGGAATGAACAAAGCCTCCAAGAAATGTGGCACTATGTGAAAAGACCTAATCTACATTTGATAGGTGTACCTGAATGCAATGAAAAGAATGAATCCAAGCTGGAAAATACTCTTCAGGATATTATCCAGGAAAACTTCCCCAATCTATCAAGGCAGGCCAATATTCAAGTCCGGGAAATACAGAGAACACCACAAAGATATTCCTCAAGAAGAGCAACCCCAAGGCACATAATCGTCAGATTCACCAGGGCTGAAATGAAGGAGAAAATACTAAGGGCAGCCAGAGAGAAAGGTCAGGTTACCCACAAAGGGAAGCCCATCAGACTCACAGATCTCTCAGCAGAAACCCTACAAGCCAGAAGAAAATGGGGGCCAATATTCAACATCCTTAAAGAAAAGATCTTTCAACCCAGAATCTCCTATCCAGCCAAACTAAGATAAGTGAAGGAAAAATAAAATCCTTTGTGAGCATGCAAGTACTCAGAGATTTCATCACCACCAGGCCAGCTTTATAAGAGCTCCTGAAAGAGGCTCTACACATATAAAGGAACAACCAGTACTAGCCACTCCAAAAACATGCCAAATGGTAAAGAGAATCAACACAATGAAGAATCTGCATCAACTAATGGGCAAAACAGCCAGCTAGCACCAAAATGGCAGTATCAAATTCACACATAACAATATTAACCCTAAATGTAAATGGACTAAATGTCCCAATCAAAAGACACAGACTGGTAAATTGGATAAAAACCCAAAACCCATCAGTGTGCTGTATCCAGGAAACCCATCTCATCTGCAAGGATACACAAAGGCTCAAAATAAAGGGATGGAGGAAGATTTACCAAGCAAATGGAGAGCAAAAAAAAGCAGGAGTTGCAATTCTTATCTCTGATAAATTAGACTTTAAAGCAACAAATATCAAAAGAGACAAAGAAGGACATTACAGATAAAGTTAATTTTAATACTGTATTTAACTCATATTCAAATACAGTCATGTGTTGCTTAACCATAGAACCACACTTTGAGAAATGCATGGTTAGGCTATTTTGTCATTACATGAACATCATAGAGTGTATTTGCACAAACCTGAATGCTATAACCTACTACATACCTAGGCTATATGGTATAATCTATTGCTTCTATGCTACAGACATGAATAGCACGTTGCAGTGCTGAGTATGGTATTATAACACAATGTAAACATTTATGTACCTAAACATAACTAAACATAGAAAGCTATAGTAAAAATACAGTATTATCATTTTATGGGACCACCATAGTATATGCAGCCCAATATCGATCAAAACATCATTATGTAGCACATGACCGTACTACTAGAAAATCTGTCTTACAACAAAAGCCAAAATAGACAAATGGGACCTAATCAAACTCCACAGCTTCTGCACCGCAAAAGAAACATTCAATAGAGTGAATCGGCAACCAACAGAATGGGAAAAAATTTTTGCAGTTTATCCATCTGACAAAGGGCTGATATCCAGAATTTACAAAGAACTAAAACAGATTTATGAGAAAACGCTAACAAGCCCATTCAAAAGTGGGCAAAGGATATGAACAGATACTTTACAAAAGAAGACATACATGAGGCCAACAAACATATGAAAAAATGCTCATCATCACTGGTCATCAGAGAAATGCAAATCAAAACTACATTGAGATACCATCTCATACCAGTTAGAATGGCGATCATTAAAAAATCTGGAGACAACAGATGCTGGAGAGGATGTGAAGAAATAGGAATGCTTTTACACTATTGGTGGGAGTGTAAATTAGTTCAACCATTGTGGAAGACAGTGTGGCAATTCCTCAAGGATCTAGAAATAGGAATTCCATTTGACCCAGCAATCTCATTACTGGGTATATATCCAAAGGATTATAAATTGTTCTACTATAAGGACACGTGCACACGAATGCTCATTGCAGCACTGTTTACAATAGCAAAGACCTGGAACCAACCCAAATGCCCATCGACGGTAGATTGGATAGGGAAAATGTGGCACATACACACCATGGAATATTATGCAGCCATCAAAAACGACGAGTTTGTGTCCTTTGTAGGGACATGGATGAACCTGGAAACCATCATTCTCAGAAAACTGACACAAGAGCAGAAGATCAAACACCGCATGTTCTCACTCATAGGTGCATGTTGAACAATGAGAACACACGGACACAGGGAGGAGAGCACTACACACTGGGGTCTGTTGGGGGGAAATAGGGGAGGGATGGTGGAGGTTGGGAAGTTGGGGAGAGATGGCAAGGGGAGAGATGCCAGATGTAGGTGATGGGGAGGAAGGCATCAAATCACACTGCCACGTGTGTACCTATGCAACAATCTTGCATGTTCTTCACATGTACCCCAAAACCTAAAATGCAATAAAATAAATGAAAAAAAAAGTGAAATCTATGGCAATAAATGCATGTCTTTAAGAAAACTGCAAGATTTAAACATTATAAATTTGAATTAAGGTTAAGCTTACATTTAATCTTAAAGCAGTATGTAATTATATTTTATCACATTCTCTACTATATAGGAAATGTAGAGTGGTAAGCCGTATTAGTTTATAGAGCACATTCTTTCTTTAAGGAGAAGTAACAGCTCTTCCAAGACCAGCATTTCTTGGGTCACACCTTTCTCAATTCTCCTATAGGAAAGCAAAAGCTAAAGGTGATCTGAGTCTGGGACAGGGTTGAATAGAAGCTTTTCCTCCCACTTTCTGTAAAAATTTATCATTCTGAAATTTTTTGATGAAGTTAGTAAAATTTATTAAATACCCATCATAAAGTCTGTAAAATAGGAGTTACACCACTTTATCAAAACTATGCCTATTTTGACAAAATAGGAAGTTTTTGTCACTACAAAAACTTTTTACATCCAATTTCCATATATAACAAAATTTTAAAATTTATTAAATTTATGTTAAAATAAGCCAACAGTCTGTATTGTAAATAGACATGCCATAGAGTACAAAGCTGAAATGCAATAAAATTAAATACATAAAGACATAAGAGGGCTTACACAGAAAGCAGTTAAGTGTAACATAGCCCCGTAATGCATACAATACTGACTGCAATGCAATAAACTATTACGAATCAATCAACTACATAGAAATAAAGCCACTTTTATGATTCTATCCCATACTTTATGCACATAAACTCCAAAGAGGTATTTGAGCTTAAGAAAAAAGTTTGAAGCAATATTCAAATTCATTCATATAAAGTGAGGTAAAAGTTGCTATACATTTGAAAAATAAGAAGTACAATAAAATTTAATAAGAAATTTCCCTTGAACATTGGTGCGTAAGGTAAATTAAATTTTTAATTATAAAAGGGAGAGACAGAAGATGTCATTATAGATTCTGAAGAGGATTCAAGATGTTTTAAGGGTTGATGTCATTGCTTCCCCATACTGCCTAATTTCACTACAAAAGGTAAAACTTTCATTTTATTTAATGAAGACATATCATTAGCTTTATTCTTGTACTCACTTGACTGGGATCATATGGGATTCCCAACTAGCAAAAGGGAGAATAAAAGATGAAATTTTTCTGTGGCAATAACAGAAAAATCCAAAGGAAAAAATGGAAAGATTGAAAACGCTTAAGAAAAAAGTATGTGGAGGAAATATAAAGCTAATAAAAGCAATTATAGGTAATTTTGTTTTAGAAAGCAGGTCCCTAAGTCAAAGGATCAACCCCATCCTTCCCCCATTGATTAGAACTTCAGCAAATTATTTAATCCCTAATGCCTAGCCCTGCATTAGCTGTTTCTAGAAGAGGAGAATGCAGGCTGGGAGATACCCTTCTTTTTTCTTTTAGATTCTAACTAGATTGTAGTAAGTGTGGTTAAATCCAAATATCTCATTCCTTCACAGAGTGTTAGATAATATATTGGTGTTACATTTTCTGACTTCGTGTGCTTTTTTTTTTAACATATTGATCGTGAGTCATTTTTATATCAATATACTATAAAATAAATTTACTTAATTTAAAATAAATGTGAATAGCAAAGAAAGAATAGGCAATCAGCAATTTGAAAGCAATTAGAACTTAATAATATCATAAAATGTTTGGCAAGCATAAAGAATTGACTTGGAGATCTTTTACAAACTAGATTGTAGTTAGTGTGGTAATTTTGTTGGTTACAATTTTGGCATAGGAAAGGAAAAACATGGTTGAGCAGCACTCAAAAACACGTATAGAGCAGTTCTCTGTACAAACACTCTCGGCCAAGGCAGCAGGGGAGCTGAGTGCAGCCCAGATTTCCCGGGCCAAATTGTACATATGCCTCAAAGGTGCTTCATTTTCGAATTCATTCAAAACTATCACAGAGAGCAATATACACAATGCAATATATAGTGCAGTAGTCCTGTTTCCCACTTGAATTCCAGAAGATAGTTTCTAAAATTCTCTTTTTCTTAAAGGGCTAGTAACCACTTAGCCAGAAAATCTCCTCCCTTGCCAAAGCATAGGCATTAAATCTGAGTAAGTAGCCCTTTTTCTACTATAGTTACTGTTGGAAAACGACACAAGCTTTCCTAGGCTCAAGGATGCCTCAGCCCATCAGATCTGTATCACCTCAGCCTCAGTTTCACAGTTGTCTGAGGTCATTGAACTGTACCTTAGGCTGCTAATCTTCGAGGTAAGATAATAATCACTCCCAACCACTGGAAGATGCCATTCTGACAATGGGCTAATTCAAAGTAATGGTACCCTCCCACCCCAGCTTCTAGGAGTTATTCCCAAAAGTTTTATTAGTAATAATTTTGTTTGATAGCAGATAAAATTTCTCAGATGAATTTATAATTTTCTTCTCTCAGTATTTTAAATATATTCTGGACCTTGGCTCAAAGTAAACTCTGAATCTGACCTCCTCCTGATCTGAATAATGACTTCAAGCTCAGCAGTCTTTCAAATCAACCTAAAATACATACTGAAGTTTCATTCTTTCCCATAAAAATGTGGAACTGTATATTTTCATGTTATCATGTTTCAATATCTCTACCAATGTATAATACATGTAATTAAACAGAATATTATCAATCCAAATATCCCATGCCCTCACAGAGTTTTACACTGGTTTTATATTTTTGGATTTATTTCTTTTCATTAAAGCTTTTGGTTGTTAAGGACTTTTCTCCGGCGAGTTCTTCTCCAGTGTGGTCACAGTTTGAAACACTACAGATGATCAAGCAATGCATGACACAATGGCTGATAGCAGCAGACGCTTTGGAGCCAGAGAAACCTCTGTACTTAATAGTCTAGACTCGTAATTGACTTAAATAAGCAACTTAATTAAATTTTGTAAGCCTTAGTTTCCTTTTCTCTAGAATTAAAAACATAAACCCTAGGGCCAACAAACAAAGACCTTGCAACAGACCTTGGCACAGTTTGTAGCTGTTTTACCCCTAGAGACAAACACCCCATCTGGACAAAAGTGGCTACAAGGGGTACTGGCAGAAGTGAGAATAGTGGTGAAACCAAAAATTATTTTTAATTCTCAATAATTTGGAGAATAGGTCATTCAGTAAATTGACTTTTAGCAAATTAACTTTAGGCAAATTGGTCATTTGGCAAATTGGCTTTCAGCAAAACAGTTGTCAGCTAATTGGTTTTCTGTGAATTATTTTACTTAAATTGGTCTGTTTCCTCTCTAATGTTTGAAATTAGTGGGCATTACTTCTCACAAAAGAAATAATCAGTGGCCTCAAACGGTTGAGGTTTAATAAAAATAGTATATGTCAATAGCGACAGCTCTCTAGGGATATCACAAAAGAAGTCAGAAGTATATCTGTTTCCTTTGATTATCAGCAACAAATTTTGACGGGAAGGTTGTCTCCTGCATGCTTGAATGCTTGAACCTGATGGAAAGGTATACCACCTGTGGATCCCTTTTCCCCCAGATTAAATGCATAAAAGTATACCACCTGGAGGTCCCTTTCTCCTAGATTAAATCATAAAACTACAACACCTGAAGATCCCTTGCCCCAGATAAAGTAGCATACACTCCACAACACAGGTGAGCTGGGTCACAGCATGATTATTCTCTATATTTAGGCCACCTTCTTACTCAATCCTAACTCAATATTACCATCAAATGAATCATGTTACTATCTATAGCAATTAAGATGGTCAAAATAAGTGATTTCTTCCATTTCTCCCAGATAGAAATAGCCAGTCTATGTTCATTTTTATTCATTTGTTTTGCTCCTACTGTGTTGGTAAACTAGCTATTTTAAGCAATTAATCAATTTCTGATGTTAAAGCACTTGGGGGAAAGGTGAAAGTGAGAATCAAATCAGTCTTCAGGGGAACAAATATTTAGCTTCCATTGTAGTGAATTTTGGTTTTGCTTTCTGAAAAGTTATTATAGATTTTCTTTTCTTTCTTTCTGGTTTTTTTTTTGTTTGTTTGTTTTTTTGTTTTTTGAGGGCCAGCAAAATTCCTCACCTTCCCCTTCTTTTTCTGGTTCCAGACCTTCTCCCAAGTATTTGGAACTGACCCTCAGCAGTGATTGTTCCAAGGCGTAGGCCATGACAAGCAAAATTAGCAGTACTGGCCTAGAGTAAGTGAAAACTGAGGCAAATAAAAATCCTTTTTTACCAGGAGAGCAGAGAGAGACTGCATAGAGAGTGCAACCAAGCAGAGAGCTGCAGAAATGGGAGATGAACAGAACAAGGTTAGATCACGTAGTACTGGATTCCTGGTTCCAGTCCTTATTGAATATTCTTTGTATTAGTACATTTTCCTGTTGTTATAAGGAAATATCCAAGACTGGACACTTTATAGAGAAAAGAGGTTTAATTGACTCACTGTTCAGCATGGCTGGGAAGGTCTCAGGAAACGTAGAACCACGGAGAAAGGAGAAGGGGAAGCAAGACACCCTCCTCAAGGAGCAGCAGGAAAAAGAGTACCGAGTGAAGGGGGAAGAGCCCCTTATAAAACAGCTCCATCAGAACTCTCGAGAACTCACTCATTATCATAGGGGCGGTTCCCCCCAGCTGGAACAGCACGGGGAAACCGCCCCTATGATTCAATTACCTCCACCTGCACTGTCCCTGGCCATGTGGAGACTATGGAGACAATAATTCAAGATGATCGTTAACTCTATCAGTCTTTAAAAGAACAACTATCTTAGTATCTTTCCTGGCTACATAAAACATTTCCTTCTTCCTTAACGTGGTTAAGTTTGGTATATATAAACGGCAGTTAAAAGAGTTAATTAATACTGTTTTTAAGGAAACAGAGCTTACCCTGCACTCACTCCAAAGATGGCAAAAACCTGATCACAGAAAAATCCCCATCTCCCATGGGGCAGAGAGTACAGGAAACACCTTCAATAGAGAGTAGAGCCTTAGAAAAGGGAGAAAATTCGTGCAACATGTCAAGTCCCGTGGTTTGGAAGGAACAAAAGATGACTATGTTGCATAGCTATACAAACATTTGTCAAGATCTTTAGTTGGTCTGTCTTGGTGCAGGCTTGGAAAAAAAAAATTACCCTCCTCACTATGGCAAAATCCCTCCCCTCTCTGCCAGCAGATAGCAAGAAATATGGGTATCTCACTGTGATGTAGAAATGAAAGGATTTCCCAAATGGGTCGAAAATGCAAAACATGGACCGTCTTCTACGTATGTGCACATTCTGTATGCTTGTGGAGGGTAGGGACGAGATTACTAAATAGTTCTCCTGTGGCAGCTGCAAGTTATGAGCCTGCATCTACGGAAGGTGAGGTTTCTCCTAAGCGGTCCTTTGTCAATCAATCACCAAGACAAAGGTCTTTAGACAAGAAATGCGAAAGCAAAAAGAGGCAACTTTATTTCTACCTCTAGATTGTTCTGTTGACTTTGAGAGTTCTAGATGTTCCTAAAGGTGTTTCCATAAAGCAGTAATCAAATATATCTTCTGTTATTTAAGGACAGGCATGTAGGGAGCTACAAAAGAGCTATGGTATCCCTGTCAGAAAATACAAGCTGAAATTACGTTCTGCCCCAGAAGCCAAATAGTCTAGTTTATGCTATTTTTAAAATTGTATTTCCACCTTGTTATCCTTTAATTAAGTTCTGACTGCCTGATTTCAACTGCACTGGAGGTTATAAAGGTAAAGATCACACGTTCACAGTTGGATCAGAGTGGAATTCCTGGAACAACACTACATCCTCTTCTCAGGACAAAATTAGGATAAGAGTAAGAGTTAGAGTTATGAGTACAGTAGGGATAAATATGGAAAAATCCCCCAAAGAAGACCATAAAATCCAGCTTCCACTATTCAGTAACTGGGTCTATTTCTTTAAATCAACCTTGAAAAAATTTGGTTTTCCTTTTTGTAAAAGAGAAAAATGGGCCATTATTCGAAGTGAAGTAACTCAGAAATGGAAAGCCAAATATTGTATGTTCTTACTTATAAGTGGGAGCTAAGCTATAAGGATGCAAAGGCATAAGAATAATATAATGAATTTTGGGGACTTGGGAAGGTGGAAGGGGAGTGAGGAATAAAAAAAGTACATATTGGGTACAGCGTACGCTGCTTGGGTGACAAGTGCCCCAAAATTTCAGACATCACCACTAAAAACTTATCCATGTAACCAAAAACCACTTGTAGCCCAAAAACTTTAAAATAAAAAAACTTAAAATCTAGTAATTCTTGAGACACAATACCAGGCAAGTTTACAAAGTTTTTAAACAGAAGAGCACTGTAATTCAACATATTTTCAGGTACTTCGGATATATACAGTGGCATAACTTAAGAAACAACTCTACTACTATTTGTTAGACTAAGAAAAATAATGGCTAAAATTTTGTTTAAAACATTGTAGTAATTTTAAACCACTGTAAAATAACAAATAAAAAGCCTTTTAATGAGTTCATTATGTTTGGGGGTATGTCAAATGTTATTTTCCAATTATGTAATTAGAATTAAAAAGTCAAGTTGCAGTGCAGTTACTCCATTATTATAAATGAGAGCTACAGTTGCCATTGGCTTTGGTAAAGGTCTCTTAAAAAAATTAATATTCTAATGCATCATAAATTACAGAAATTCCTCTATAATTAATACTTGAGGATGCAAAATTGTATGCATTCATTAAATCTGAGTAAATTATGTATATTATATATAAATTTCCCTTTCTGTTATTGTTTTTGAAAGGGAAGAAAAAACAGCTGAAGTCTTGCTACACTGGGTTTTTAACTCCATCTGCTATGCAAACATGCACAGGCATTTTCTAAAAAAAATAAAATGAAAGCAAAATAGGCATTTTCTGGTCTAATGAGCCATTTCCTTCTAAATAAATTCCCCAAATGGAAATATTACATGTCTCACACTAAGCCTAACAATAATGCTTTAAGTATTTTCATGGGCGTTGCAATATCTCACCAATATATGAACATTTGAGAGTCAAGCATAAAGCCACATCAAATGTTCTAACAACTGGATTCTTTACTTCGAATAGGAACGGCACGCAGGAGCCCTTCAAACAAGCAACATGAATAAAGGCTCAGGGGGAAAAAAGAGAAGTTCAGCAACAGCTGAGTCTCCTACTGCTGGAAATAACAGGTGCTCTCAGTGGGTTGGGTTATATTTGTCGTATAATGTCTCAAGTTTAGTTATTTCAGTAAGTTAGGAGACATTCAGGTGGATTTTGTCTAGGTTATTCACAAAATACCCTGCCCAAATGTCGTCATGAAAGCAGTGAAAAATTGTATTGAATAAAGTGATATTGTTTACCTGATTGACTACCTAGACCTACCAATCTCCCAGTGGTGTTGTAAGGATCAAATGAAGCAGCATATACTTAAAGAGTTAGTAAACATTTCAGAAATGCCGTCAAAACCAGGCCCAATGAGACATCAGGATGCTGTTGTTGGGGGTGAGCAGTCACTGGAAGGACACACAAGAATATCAAAGATGCTCATAACATTTTATTTCTTAATCCTGATGCTGATTATGTGGGTGTGCAAAAATTTAGTGAGGTGTACACTAATGTGTGCACACCTTTTGTCTGTTATTCTTCATGAATTTTTTTTAAAAACATGATTACTAACATGAGATGAGCTTGTCTTTCAATTGTGTCAAACTCGAATGCCTACAGGGGCTAGCCAGAACATGTGAATGAACATGGTGGCTGGCCTCCAATGAATGGATGAACAAATGTCCTATCTAAAGGAGCACTATTGCTCAGCTCCATCCTTCATAGTCATGTGGGACCCATGTGCCCTGTGGTGCTAGACTTTCAAGAAAGGACCCAAATTTAGATTTTGTATGGTGAGCACCTAGGGACAAAGAGGCTGGCTGCTCTTGACATCAGTGTTGTCAGCACTAAGAATCAGCCTCTGTGGTATAAGTCACCAAGTGTGAAGTGGCAAAAAGGGTAAGTCATAGGCAATACCCTGACACTAATCAGTTATGCAGCCAATGAATTTCCTGAAAACCATCTGCACAGTCTCTCACATAGTTGTTCTGCCAATATTATGATAAATGGAAAATCTTTGTTCCTGGGCTTATGAACTATCACTGGACAAAAAGACGTAACAGGTGACACTAGATGATTCCCCATCCTACTTCCAAAGAAGTACATGTTTTAGCTGCTTTTCTAATGAATATCATATCATTCAGAAATATCATGCAAAGCAATATAAGACCAAAAAAATCGTGAAGTAGGGAAACATTGTCCCAACAGTTCCTTTATTCTAATAACACATGAATTTTATATTTGAGATGATAAGGATGTGATATTGACAAATAAGAAAGAGAGGGAGATGAGAAAGAAAAAAGGAAGGAAAGGAGAAGGAAGGGAAGGGAAGAAAAGAGGGAGGGAGGGGAGGCAGGGAAAAGCTGACCCTAATCAAGTATATTCAGAGCGTGGTTATGGCAAAGGGGATTAACGGAATGCCAGGCTCTCAAATAGGGAGACTCTGGAGAATGCTTGGAGAAAGTAGTATACCAGATTTTGGCCCAGCACTTGTGAAGATAAGGAAGGGATATAGTATTCTCTCTTTATCCATGGGTAACACTTTCCAAGCCCCTACAATGGATGCCTGCAGCCCTAGATAATACCAAACCCTATATAGTCTGTTTTTTCCTATACACACATACCTATAATGAAGTTTATTTCATAAATTAGGCACATTAATAGATTAACAATAATAATAACATAGAGCAATTATAACTATATACTTTAGTAAAAGTTATGTGCATAGGGTCTGTCTCTCAAAATACCTTTTGCTGTGCTATATTCACCTATTTTCAGACCACGTTTGATCACAGGTTACTGAAACTGCAGAAAGCAAAACCACAGATAATGGAGACTAGTGTATTTTCTGGAGTTGTCAGAGTTCCACCCTTTCCTGCTCTACACCACCCAGTCCCTCTGCACGCTTTGCTTGAGGTGATGGAACTTTCTGCACTCAGTGCCAATTTTTAGTTAGATTAGTTTTTCCTAAAACCATTTTTGTGGCAAACAGTAACTTCAGTGTTTTATTTGTTTAAGGTGTGAGAGTTTGAACTTTTAAACTATTAAAACAATCCTTTGAAGGTAAGCCAAAATTTTTGAAAAGGAGCCTGTGAAGGCCAAATAAAATAAACCTCCTTTGTTGATCTGAATTACTGTACTCTTTGAGAAGATGCAAACATTCCAGGCTCCCTTCTCAAGTTATGCATTTCTCCTTTTCTCTTCTCTTAATTTAATGGGGAATGGTTGAAGAGGTCTGTAGAGAAGCCATCAAGTGATCTCCCTTCTCTACTTTTAAGACTAAAGTGGCCCCCATTGAATTTCACAAATATATGCCTACTGTTGAACAAAAACATATTGAATATTTATGTCAATAACAAATATTAATATTTATGGCATCTTTCAACTCAGAGCTACCATACCATCCTAGCAAGACATTTTATTTATGACAAATCTCTCATTTTGTTCTGTCTCACCTCTAACAAAAATTCTTAAAAAATGAATTTGTATTTGTATATTTATTTTAAACCACAAATAATGTATGGTGAAGAATTGAAAGTAGAAGAAATTAGGCATATTGCCACAAATTTTCATATATAGCCTTGTTTAGTTTAAGGAAATATCCGACAAGCAAAGTTTTTCTATTTCCTAAAAAGAACCTACTCTGGTGGTTTTGCTCAGCAGCATTTTTTTTTCCAGCTCAAAATAGAGGATTTCCTGAGCGAAGGGTGGATGAAAGTCTCTCCCATGCTGTAGAAACAGTAAAAGAAGGCTGTGTCGGCCATTGGAGTCTATGCAAATACCAAGTGGATATGTGGCTTTGAGAGAGCCAAAGTAGTTAAACATGTGAAGGAGAAGTATCTACCAAGGGATCCTGTTTGGGAAGAAAGCAAAAAACATATTTTAATGTGAAAACAAATCCCACTAGAAAATAGTGATTCAGGAGGGTATAGGCATTTGCAGAAAGGACAGTAAACCCTAGTAATAACAAGCAAATATTGAGTTACTGCTAAAGGAAGTCTATAAGCCTCTGAAACATGCAAAGCAACACAGACTGAATCTTTCCCAAGAGAAGCAGCAGCGAAGTTAGAAGGAGAAACGACAGCACAGAGTCCTTTAGAAGATGACAAACCACAAACAAAGAGAGATTGAAGGTAGACTGAGATAAACACCAAGCAAAGCTAGTAAAACATCATAAGCTCCCGGTAAGAAGATGCTGAATTTTTAAAAATTATTTTTACATTCACAATGTACAATCTGCCAATTTCCAAAAATAATTTGGTGCCATTAAAATTCAACACATATTTATGAATTTTACTGCAGTTATTTGTAATTTGCTGTATATTTTAAACTGAGCTAAAAATCTGGTTGAAATTTTTATACATATTGAGATAGTTGCTGATAATTCATTTTATCTTAACATCTTATAAGTTGTTTGTAGGTAATGTACTTACCTTGAGCAGGTTCTGAGCCTTATTCTGGTTGAAACATGAACAGATGAAGATTTGATGCTCATGTGCAATAGATATCAGACAATGACATAAAATATTCTAGCTAAATGTCTTGACTCAGTCCGTAACAAAGTGTTTGACAATGAATTGGTCACTTTTTCTGGGACCTTGTTACCTCAATTGTTAAGATATCAATACTTTCATTGCTTGTCTCACAGTTGTGTTTTAAAATCAAAAGAGAAAATATACAATAAAACATAAAGTACAAAATATACAAATACAAATATACAAAAATCATTAGTGTCCATTAAAACAAATGTTATGTAATTAGTATCCGTTTTTCCAGGAGTCCTATCCTAAATCAATCCCTTGCTTTGTAGTTTATTGGGCAGGTATTGTTTCCAGGCATTATTCTATGCTCTTTACAAGCGTTGTCTTATTTAATTTCTTCTAGTGATGTTCTGAAATAGCTGTTTTTACAGAGGAAAAACTAAACAGAAAAAATATAGATAGCTTAACTACAGCTAGTAGTTCCTAGAAACAGGAAACAAACTGAGGCTGGTCTGATTTTTTTTTTCAGCTAAGCACTAATATTTGCCGCTTACAATACCATAAATGCTCTGAGTGTTTATATAATATTATAGCTATTAATTTGCCCATCAGACCTTCTTGTAGCCAAATGAAGTTTGAAATAGGTATGATTTTAAGCCAACTAACTTGAAACCTGTTAACTTTCCATATCATATCAACAGTCTAATCTATAAGCCATAACTGTTTTCCTAGTACTATTATTTTATTATATTCAACTTTGATAAGGAAATATATTTAACTTTAATAACAGAACAGAAGTAAGATTTTTTAAATGTCAAAAAGTAATGGAAAGTAAATAACATGGTACTCCAACAGGAGAGCTAGCTTATTTTTCAATACTCAGCACATCACTCAGAAGAGTGAGTGCTCAGTAAACAAGCATGGCACCAGACACCAAGATAGAAAGATGAGCAAGACAGGGACCGTGCCCTGAGAACATCACAGATTAGCTGCATAAAGAGACATGTAAACAAACAGTGATAACACAGTGCGATGCTTACCATAACAGAAATAGGCGATGGAAGCCTTGAAGGAAAAGCACATATGTGCAGCCCGATGGGCATGGTTAGCAAACGCTTTTCAGAGAATACTGCACTCTAAAAGAGACAAATATGGACAGATAGAGAGAGATCAGAGGGATAGATCAGGCAGAGGGAATTTCACGAACAATAAGCATAAAGGTTGACAATGCATTTGGAAAATACCAGGAAGTAGGAGAAAGTTTCTCATGGGCATCCCTTTTCTGCATGCCTCATGAGCTAAGTGGGTTTGGATAAGCTTCACAGGGGTGAAGGAAAGCTAATATGACACTGGGTGGAGCCATTTGGTTCAATTCAATGTTGTTGTTGTTTTTTTTTAACATCTGAATGCACAGTAGAAATTGACATGTTATATGCTTGTATTTCTCCATCCCAAAAGTGCCAGTGGAGATTCTTCTGATTAGGAAGAGCTATAGGTAGAGAAGTGCTGGTATCTCTGGAGCCCCAATGATCTCCTCATCCTTTTGTGCTTTAAGTTTCTGTGGCCAATAATTTGGCCAATGGGAGCCTCTGGCAAAGGGTGTCAACCTCCACCTGCATCACCTTCCTGACATGACTAGCAAGTACATCCTGTTGAAAACCATATAATACTTAATGCTAGGTTCTTACTACATTGAGCACTTGACCCAAGAAGGCCTTGCAACTCTTTGACATAATATTGGTGCATCAACTTGGGCTCAATAACTTGGCCTCAATAATAAAAGGCAGGAAAGACCTAACAGATCTTCCTTGTTAAATGGAAATGAAATAGCCAAGAACAGAGTCATGGTATCTCAGCTTTATATGAAACAGAGGCAGCCTTTCCTTTGGGGGAAGGTTTTTCCACTCTTCAACCCATTTAAAGCAGAGTTGCTGACTCAACGTGGTTTTTGATTCACAGAGATCGCCCTAAATGTCTACATCTGGTTCACTGATAGTTTGACTAAATTGAATTACGATGTTGTCCACTGGGCTGCTGTGGCTGCCCAACCCAGAACCATCTACAGCAGAACCAAAATAGATTTGGTCTTCCTGCTCAATGGACAGAACTCAAAGCTCTGTTTTACTTGATGAATCTTGGTATATTTTTTCTAACCCCTGGGTTATTACCAATAGGCTAGATATTTGGCCTGCCACTTGGAAAACTGCAGACTAGCAGATTTAAGACACTGCTCTTCAGAATTGTAAACTGTGGAAACCAACCATGGCTTTTCATTAAACTGTCTTGGTGACTCATGTACATGCCTTAGTAAGTGTTAGCTTTTGATGAGACCAACTGGAGCCAAGCAGCTGAGATAGCCTGTTCCATGTAGGTAAGAACCACTCAGATTGCCATGATTGTTGCCTGAACCCCTTATCTTAATGGACATGGAAACACATCTGCAATTGCAAGCCAACCACAAAGTAAAGGACTCTATGTTGCCTACTACATGCCAGACTTGTGACTCCCACCAAAAGTTGACCTGTTTATCTCATAGAGATAGGACACATTACAAGGGGCATTGCTCCCTCTCACTCCTAGCAGATTAACTACATCAGAATTTTGACTACTTTTTGGGGCTCTTCACAGGTTACAGTGTTGATATACTTGTCACATCCACTGTTTCTGGCTATAACATTATGGTCCTTGACATTTTCTGTGTCATATATTTGGCTTTTCAAAAAATTTCCATTATGACAATGTTTCAGCCTTTATTGGAAAAGCCACTCCATACTGGGCTTATAGTCTAGATATTTGATAGACCTTCCATGCATCCACAGGTATCTGATATTATTGAGCACTGGAAATACTTCCTTAAAAATTAAGCCAAAAATATTTCTGACTCTACCTTCCATACCTCCTTCTGGTCAACAATGTTAGCAAGGTGGTTTGGTCATTGAAGGCAATTGTCTCCACAAAGAGATCTGTTTTTCTCACCTGCTCTATGGGTAATATGCAGGTCAAAGAGGTTGGGGAGCTATATAGATTTATTTTGAAATATTGGCATTTTGCTTTTCCCTTTCATGAACATGGTGTATCTTTCTTTCCCCAAACTGTAACCTCAGGCAGGACTGGTTGCTATACTGTCTGAATATCAGCATGGTTAAAAGGGGGCCTAGGGGACTCAAATTCAATTATGGTCAGTCATCTGGATTATCTTATTGGTTATATGTGTGTAGTCCTAAATTATGAGAATAATGAATGTTTGCATAAGCATGCTCTTAGCCAAATCTGCTATAGTAGCCCACCTGGGCAAAAGTAGGCAGCATAATGTGTCTCTGTGAGTTTTATAAAAATGCACTATTGTATAGTATTTGATACTCCCAAATGAAGGATTTGGATGGAAATAGAAGATTACTGAAGATAAATGGCATAATTGCTATGTGAATGGGAAATGCTGATTTCGTGGCAGTGAAGGAAGAGCAACAATCTTAGCAATAAATAAAAATCTTAGGGGAAAGATAGGGACATTGAGACAAGCTGTTTGTCAGAGCCACTCTGGAGGCATCCTCTTAAATGAAAACACCCTGATGCATATCTCCCAAACTGTTGCAAGAGCCTTCTATTAAACTGACTTTCTGGGTCTGCCATTCCTACCAGACTGCTCCTACCATGATTTGAACATTACTCCCTCAAACTTACAGAGAAGTTCATCAGAAAGAGTATAAAGGGTCCCACCTTCTTCCCCTCACATACAAATCATCTTTCAACACCCTCAGTTATCAATTTGCCATTTACCATTTGTCAAGGCTTAATCATTTCATGGAGCAGAAAATGTCAGCAGTCAGGTGACAAGGACAAACAGAACAGATTAGACTGGACCCCTCTCCAAACACAAAGACTAGTCCCAACCATTTGAACAAAGTTGGGACAACTAATACTGACCAGCTGGCCTGGAGGCTTTGTCAACCTGTACCCTCCAACTGGTGTAGGTACCACTCGAGAGCCCCAATAATTGTAAATACCATTATCTCCACGGCACTGTGACATCTTCAGAAATAGACTTCTTATATAAAAGTCAGTCATGAACTTATTTCCCTCCTGAAAACACAGTGACATATACATTAGAGGTATTCATAAGAGACCTTCAAGTGTTTAAGGAAATACCACCAGTGGATCAAGAAAACCTCAGATAACTGTAGGAATCTCTGTAAAGCTAGGGATGCTTCCAGGAGCAATGACTGTTTTACATCCCATGGGCTGTTATCCCTAGATGGAAGTTATCCACTTACAAAAGGTAGTATAGAACTTGTCCTTGAGTTTAGCTAAAGTGATCAGTGACACAACTAGAGTTGACAATGGAGTGTATTCCCTTGGGAAAACTTGCCAGATGTCAAGACAGTATAGAAATAAGGTGTGGATATTAATGGAATACAAATCTTTATCAGTCACACAAGCATCTGCTTATCCTGGAAGTAAGGCACTTGTTGCCTTAGTTCTTTGAAAGATGTTTGTTTAGCAAACAGCTTAGGAAGATAGAGATATCTCCCTCCAGGAATACTTATTGTCCAGCAAATTCAATATAATGTCTCCCTCCAGAGCAAAGGTTGGCATACCTATCATTATAAAATACTAAGTACCCTAAGCTCAGGGGTTTTCTCCTATGATGTATACAAATGTATGTGCTGGTGTCATCTACTATCTTAGATCTAATTGCTCATCCAAGCCCTTCTTCCACAGCCTTCCTCCAGTCTTGGTATTTTTTATTGTTTTCCATTCAGATTGACAGTTGGCTCTGCCTTCAGGGCCCTTCACGGCTCTTCACTCAACCTCTTTGAATGTTTCCCTCATGCTATGCTTCCTTGAGCTGCCCTACTTGGTTAACTCTAGAACTCCTCTGTCTCATCACACTTTGATAAAATGCTTCTGAATCTGACTTTTCTCACTAGAACAAAATACAACCTCCAGAAGGAAAAAACAACAACAACAACAAAAAAAAAAAAACAGTAACATCAAGACTGAGAAACTGAAAATCATTTTGATCAACATTCTCTTTTTAGGACTTTTGTTTTCTATTTGATTGGGAAGTGTTAGAATGGCAACAGTGACAAATCCTATGGCAAATCTTTATGCGAAGGTAAGTGATGGCTATAAAAAAGAAACTTCATGTTAAGCTCCCAATGTGGCTTCATAAAGTGCACAATTTACATTTCATGTAGGCAGAATCACCAACAGCAAAGCATTCTTCTGTGGAAGCTGTGTCCCTCGTCACCATGGTTTAAAGAGGTGCAGTCTAGTGTTGCAATTAAAGTTAGGCTTTGGGTTCAAAAAGGCAAGGGTTCTATTTCCAGCTCTGTCATTTACAAGCTGTGTAACCTTGGACAAATTACTTAATCTCCTTTAGCCTCAATGTTCTAACCCATAAAAAAGAAATTATAAAGGTGCCCATGCCAAGGATCATTAAATAAAGCATGTAAAGCATAATAGTTGACAATTGCATATGCTTATTAAATGTTAGCTACTCTCATAAGTCTCATGTATAGGCAGAAAGCAAAGACTGATTTGAACCCAGACTTTTGACTCAATGTTTACCTAAAAAAGGCCTGTAACAAGTGCTTTCAACTAAAAGATGATTTATTTGTATGGCTATTGTAAGCTCAGAATGTCATAATGGATGTGAAAGCACATTAAAATTGCTATGAAAATATGACATTATTATTAAACACATAAGTAAACAAACAGTATGTATGGTTATTAACCTCAGACCAAGAGATTCTATTATTCAAAGCGATTTTAGAACACATAGTTACATAATATAAAAGATGAAATCACTGGGAGAGTGTTTGAGAAATTAGACATCTTTAAAAGCTCTCATTCTGATAATACTATTTGGATGACTGATCATAAAAAGATTTCATAGCTATTTCACTGTCAGAAAATGTTCTCATTCACAATGTAATCTTCCACAATATATGTTATTTACCAGATACTTAGATTTTAATCTAATCTTGGAGTATTGATGTTTAAAATGAATATTACAAAAACCCTAAGAAATAACTATCAAGCAAATAGAAACAACCAAAGTACCTGTAATAAAAGTCACATAAACTTCTGCAGTACAAATTGGGTTACCATTTCATATCCTTTATAGGCAGTAAATGCTCTATTTTATCATGTAAATTCATTTCTAGCTACTCCATATTAATCAGAAATCTGATACAATATATCATAACACTGTGCCCCATAAATACTTGTTGAGTCATGCTTTGTCAACTTTACTATCATATGTGTTTATCAAAAACATTCACAAAATCTACTTGTAAAATACATATTTATAGACACTTGTTGTCAAAATTTCATTAGCTGTGTTCTAAGCCTTCCAGAGGTGTCAGAATTTCCCCGCACGATCTGTGTCCAGATGAAGCCATGAAGTCATAGAATCAAACGTTCACAAACAAATGTATTTCCACCCAACCCCTTTTACATCTGATTTTTTTCCCAGAGGCTTGAACTCTTTCTCAGTCATTCCAGTGTGATGGTACTATACAGAAAAGAATTTAACAATGTTTACGTGTTATATGGACAAAAGAACTATGAAAACAGTAGGATCTTAGAGCAAGGTGTGATCACTAGGGTATCCTTTAAAAGTGATACTCTCTAAATATTTATTTTCGATGATTTAGGATAGTGGCTAAGAATTTCATGATGGAAAGGGGAAAGGGCCCACTGCTCTGGGTAGTTAGACTAATACAGAGCTTAGTATCTCCTTTTAGTCTAGGTTAATCAGCTTGGTCTTATAAATCAAAACAGTATTCAGCAAAACCAAAGCCCCTCGGAGAACTGCACCCACCACCTGAGAAGCCGCCATATTTTATTACACCCTCTAGGCTAAAACAAAATATTTCTCTTTGCTTCATAGAATATTCTTCCTGAGAGAAAATAAGGAAACACCATTTTCACCATCTTGTTATGTTTCCAGAGACATTTGATGCCTCGATAATGTTTTGACATACTCGAAAGACTAGTTCTCTAGCCAACTTCCTGACTGACTCCTTTTTCATTCTGCTCTAGGTGCTAAGAATTCAGTGATGAAAACATGATGTCTCCTAGGCATGGAAATAACATTGTACTGATTTCTTCGTGACAATTAAATCATATAGAATTTAGAAGCAATTTTTTTAACATTTACTTTAGTAGTTTATTGGACTCTTTCCCCCATTTCCAATTTTTTGAATTATGAGACAATTTTTTTTCATCTAATTCTCATCAGTTTTACTCTCTGTATAATTTGCACTGTATTTCCATTTTAAAAACCAATAAAATAAAAATTACATAAATGCTGAAGCATCAAAATTTCTCTCATTCCCAAACTTTCATTTCTAGATAAAATTGTGGCATACACTAATGAACCCTGTACAGCTGAGAAACAGCAGTATTGCAACCCTCAGCCCAATTTTTCATTAGAAAAAGTATAGAACATCTTACCCATGCTCACTGTCATGCTCATTTACCAAAACTGACAAAAGGACTTTTTTATTGAAGAAAATATGGAAAAATCCAGGGTATTTTCCCCACAAAAAAATATCTTTTTTGGTGCCTATAAACATTAATTTTTTGTGCCCATTATTATGACCAATTTCTGTATAATCAAGTAGCTAATCACCACCAGTATAATTGAGTCAGGTAGTGATTTACAGTATAGAAAATACTGATAGCACTCCAATCGACTATATTGAGTTTGAGTCTTTTTATGTCACACAAATTGAGTGAAAGGAGTTTGGCTAAAAACAAGAAAGTCCCACTCTTTAGTGGAAAAACTATTTGATGTACATAAAAAATATATGCACATCATGTATATATTATGTATATACATATACATCACACTATTTGATGTGTGTGTGTGTATGTGTATAGACAGAGAGAGAGAGAGAGGGATTGATCACATTGTCATTCCATAAAAACAATTTTCAGCAATTTTTTCCATTTTCAAATTTCTTGATGGCTTCCTTTCATTTTTGCTTTATCATTTCTATTCCTTTTCATGTCTTTGGTGTTTCTTTCATTTCATATATATTATCTACTATGTGACAAGCACACTGTACCAGGTTCCAAATATAAAAGATGACTAAGTCATGTGAGTACCTGCCTTCACCGAAATTATAGTGTAGTATGAAAGCAAGCATTTAAAAAATTCACAGTTTAATAAATGTATAATTTCAAATTAAGTGCTATAAAGGAAAAGAACAAGCAAACATATGAAAAAATAACTGGAACAACAGAATGTTAATATTTTTATTAGTAAAAAGTTGGCACAGCTTAAATGTCCATCAAAGGATTTTATCTAGAAGGAACCAAATAGACTATAATTGATATGTGGAAGAAATAAGACATCTTAATTTGTACATTGAAGAGCATACCTTCAACAATAGGCAACCAGATGGTAAATAAAACAAAATGCCATTTATTGAATGCTTACTATGCTGCACATCTCATACTAAACACTTCATATATATTAGTTGAGTTTCATAACAACACTATAAGATAAACATTAATTTTCCCATTTTATAGATTTGGTATTAACTAATTTCTTTCTTTTTGTGCACATACTTGCACATCCACATAAATACAACCAAACAAACATATTTGGCTAAAATGTATTTATTCATTCAGAAAAAAAATATTTATCAAACATCTACTATGTGCCAGGCGCTGTTCCAGATTTTTGCTATAGGTCAGTGAATAAAACAATCAAAGATCTCTATATTCATGGAAGTTACATCCTTGTGAACAGAAACATACAATAAGTAAACAAACAAAAATAACACATAAATTGTATAGTATGGCTATGTTATAGTAAGAAAAAATACGTGGCTTTGTTATGAGAATAAAAGTGGCTCAAGTTAAAGAGAATGGGAACACAGTGGTGAGAGGTGCTTGCAATTCTAGATAGGAGAAAGAGTAGGCACACATTTAAGGTGACATTTAATGAAGGTAACCTGGACAAGGTGAAGGAGTTGGCAGAAGTCTATCTGGAGTCAAAACTCCAGGTAGAGAGAACAGCAAGTGCAGAGTCCGCAATCTGTGAGCTTCCATGCCACGTACCAGGAAAGACCAAAGAGGAGAGTGTGGCTAGAACCTAGTAAACAGGGAAGAAAGAAGAAATAGAATCAGTAGGGAAAAAGCATTCCATATGGTCCTATATAATGCCTTTTCATTTAAATAATATTCAGCTGTTATCTCAATGCAGGTTCATTATAGGAAATGAAAGTATTTATTGCAGGCAACTTCTAGATATATATCCTGCATCCTCCATAAAGAGACAGATATATGTAGTATTTTGGAACCGAAAAAATGAATCATACTCTACCTAATATTTTATAAATCAACATAATTTTTCTATTCAACCAACCAAATTGAACACAATTACATTATTCCAGCTGTTACCCAATGTCTTAGCAAGCTTAGTTTGCCTTAACAAAATACCGTGAAGTGGATGGCTTAAACAACACAAATGTTTTCCTCACAGTTCTAGAGGCTGGAAGTTTGAGATCAGGGTGCCTGCATGGTTGGGTTCTTATCTGACTTCGAGATAAGTATCTTCATATGGTGGAGAGAGTGTGTGTGAGCATGTTTCTGGTGTCTCTTTTAATAAAAGCACTAACTCCATCATGATGTCCTCACCGTCATGTTCTCATCTACGCCTAATTACCTCCCAAAGACCCTATCCCAAATACACTCACACTGGGGATTAGAGCTTCAACATATGAATCTGGGGAGATATAATTCAGTCCATAACATTCTATTATTTCTGGACATTGAGACTTAACCAATTTTTTAATGCTATAAATAACTGAGAGAAAAAAATAAATAGTGAAAAATAAATTAGAACCTAAAAGAAACATCAACAAAATCATAAAGGATTACAGAATTGCTATTGATTAGAAAAACAAAATCGTCAGCTTTTGAAAAATCAGATATGGTGGATATTAATTTTTTATAATAATCATTCTTTCTACCAAATCTTAAAGACAAATTGCTTCAATTATGCTTTTCTTGAACATATTACTTTTTATAAAATCATTTTCAGTTGAACCACTTATTAATTTTTTGTTAATACGACCTAGGTCGATTGATGCCAAGTGAAATGGAGAATTGAGATGTATTTCCATGAAATTGCAGCTTTGATGACCTAAATTATTTCTCTGGCTCAAATTAGGTATATAACGCCTAGTATATCAGTTAAAATTCAGAAGGGACTCCACTGCACCCATAATATATACTTAATAAACACTTATTGATTGGTTGGTTAGCATAGACAACAAGGCATGGAATTAAATGGAAATGACACTGTTTCCGGTCATTGATGAAAGCCTTGCTATACCTTGCAAGAAATATTGGCATTATATTTAGCAAAGAACAGTATGCAACAGCCCCAACCCACACAAAATAAGTCAACAGATTCAAGTTCTAGGTATTCTCATTCTGGTCAGACTTATCAATAGGAAACTGACAATAACATTACTGCTATTTACATATTGGTACCACACTGGCATGGATTTGCATAATGTATTGAAGCTTTATGCTCTAGAGAGTTGCATTGTAACATATTGGTGCTTAATGAACTCTGAAAAAATTGATTTTCCACAGAGTAAATTAAGGAATGCATTATAGCTGTTAAAGCAATCTTAAGGGAAATCCGAAGCTTCCACTGCAGCACCATGCTTAGTAAGTAATAAATTACATGTTATAGTTATTTGCCTTAATTCATGCTAATTTTGTCCAATTAATGTATCACAGTAATTCAGAAGCCTGTCACAGGAGAGCTAATTATTTATTGGATTTTTGTGTTCAGCTCCCTAGGAGTCTACTAGCAAACAAACTTGCGACTGTCTTTCTCTCAGGTCCACAGTGACATTCTTATGTCTCACTGTAGGGAAGTAAAATTTTTGCTTCTGTTTCCAGTTTTAAAAATGAATTTTGGGGTATCTAAGTCTGATTCTCGGTTTTTTGATGGATGAAATAGTTTGACAGCCTGCTGCTCTGTTAGGACAAGACCTACTTTCTTCCCTATCAAACTATTTGATCTTATGAGTCTGTATATTTCAGAACTCTCATTAAGGAAAAAGACATTTTTTTAAAAAAAGCTATACACTCAAAGTGAATTGGAAAACTACAGCAATTATCTGGGCAATTCACACCAGAATTCCCCACTTATATTCCTTTTATTATTTTTGGAGCACTCCAACATGTTGTCTAGATACTTGTATTCACCTTACTCTGTGCAGTCTTGGTTCTAAACCTTAAAAGGCCCCATGCAGTATGCTAAAAGTATTGTTTGAAAAAGATTGAATCTAACTCACAATGACAATTGATATCAGCTTTGTAAAAGTATATTTTTATTCTATTATGGTGCCCTGCTAATTCACAGACCCCAAATGAATTATTTATGAGATTAATTTGTTCAATTCATACCTATAAATAATGTGGCAGTTGCTAAATAATTTGCACACTATGATAAGATGCGACATCAGAGTCAAAGAGGCAGCGCTTCACCAGCTGAGAAATGTTCACTATCTTCTGGAATCCTGACAGACCCATGCATTTGCAGACAGTTATTTGTAGGGAGTAAGAAGCATTTGATCTCCTGTTTTGCTCCCTCCTATGAGTATCAGGAGACACTTGTCTGCTGATTATTATCTTCCAGCCAAATAAAAAAGAGGTGATACCTCTTTAAATCCATGATGCAAGTGATATTTACCAGCAAGTCCTATCACAGTGATCCAAGCCGACAGTAGGTAAAGCACACCACTCTTTGTGTCACACACAAAAACTTTACAACCCTCTTTAATTTGATGGGAGAAGAAAATGACATCTTTGTACTCAACCACTTTATACTAGCTTGTTTGCTTTTAACCAATTGAGTATCTGAGAAGCAGCACACTTCTATCAGCTATGTACAACTTTATACTTTAATGCGTGATTACTTCAGAGGAAACTGCCACCACCTATTGTATAATATTATTTTTCCTACCTCTCAGTTGTTTTTATTACCCATTCAAAACTGGAAATAAAAATTACTTTCTTACCAATTAGCTGTCTTCACCATATAGTATTTAGACTTCAGCCACTTGTTTCTTTCTGTTATTCTTTTTAAAACTATAATTTAAAATGTTAAAGTGAACATGTCACTTCCTTGTTCCTTTCCTTATAGGACAGTGGTATTATGAACCATATTACTTGCTGGAAAAATAAATTTGCAACCATAGCTTCAGCCTTTGTTAATTTTGACAAGTTGAAATAAATAAAACAAAGTACAATGAAATACCTGATTTATTACTGAATAGAAATTCTCCAAGGTAAACGCAGATGTGAAAAACTCATGTTGATTATTTCATATGTATTCCTATTCTTCTAAGGTCAAAACTGTCCCATAATACACCACCCCACTGCACAGTACTGAAGCCTTCCACTGCGTTGAGTGTCCTTTTTTATTAATTGTACTGTAGGTTCTGGGGTACATGTGCAAATCATGCAGGATTGTTGCATAGGTACACACATGGCAAGGTGGTTTGCCTCCTTTATTCCCCCCATCTCCTCTATCTGGTATTTCTCCCCTCGTTATCCCTTTCCACCATCCCCACACCCCTGCTGTCCCTCCCCTAGCCCCCCGCAACTGACCACAGTATGTGATGCTCCCCTCCCTGTGTCCACATGTTCTAATTGTTCAACACCCGCCTATGAGTGATAATATGTGGTGTTTGGTTTTCTGTTCTTGTGTCACTTTGCTGAGAATGATGGTTTCCAGATTCATCCATGTCCCTATGAAGGACATGAACTCATCGTTTTTTATGGCTGCATAGTATTCCATGGTGTATATGTGCCACATTTTCTTTATCCAGTCTATCGTTGATGGACATTTGGTTTTGTTCCAGGTCTTTGCTATTGTAAACAGTGCCACAGTGAACATATGTGTGCATGTGTCTTTAAAATAGAATAATTTATAATTCTTTGAGATATGCCCAGTAATGGAATTGCTGAGTCAAATGGAATTTCTATTTCTAAGTCCTTGAGGAATTGCCACACTGTCTTCCACAATGGTTGCACTAATTTGCACTCCCACCAACAGTGTAAAAGTGTTCCTATTTCTCCTTTTAATGAAAGACAAACTTTTTTGCTCTCCTTAATCATCCTTTGCATGTATTTTCCTTCCATCAATTTTTACAGTACAATTACACTGAAATCCTGAGTCCTCACTACATGTTAACTAATATAATAAAAGTTCAACTTCGACTTCATCCATTCTGTGCATTTTAGATAAGTTTTTTTTTTCTTTTTTTCTGGATCCCTAAAAATCTTAATACATTAGTAAGTTAGTGATGCAGGGCAGGCAAGTCTCAAATTGGGGCTTAACTTGGGAGGGTTTTTAGTTTTGCTCAGGAAAGAATTTAACATTGAGCTGGTAGTAAAAGAAAACAGCTTTATTGAGTCAACAGTGTTCCAACTCCATGAGTGTTCCTGCAGACCAGGGCTCCATAGTGTGCTGAGTAGCAGCTCAGAGGCAATTCTGCAGTCATATTTATAACCACTTTAAATTGCATGTAAATTAAGGGGAGATTATGCAGGAATTTCTAGAAAAAGAACAGTAACTTCTGGGTTATCAAGCTATTTCCCTGGAAAGGGATAGTAACGTCTAGGTGTTGCCATGACAATGGTAAACTGACATGGTAGTTTGGTGGGCATGTCTTACAGAGAGCTGCTTCCACTTTGTCCTTGTTTTAGCTGGTCCTCAATCTAGTCTGGTGTCTGGCCCCACCTCTGGAGTCAAGTCCTGCCTCCTACCTCAGTAGGACTAGCCAGGCCATATCATCCATGTTTGTCTGATCTTTGAGAACACAAAAGCTGGCATGCAGTCTTCTCACTGTAGGTCTCTTCAGCTCAAATAACTTAAGAGTTTGTCCTGTGTTTTACAGGTTCTTTTCCTTCTCATTGTTCTGACCTTAACTCTCTGGACTTGTTTGGGAGACAATCACTCTGAGCCTTGTCAGGCAGGCAGGGCAAGGCTGGAGGTGGACTGAGAAGAATCTGTTTTGGTCTGTTGCTGGCTGCAGGACCTTTGGGTGGTCTGAGCTGCTTCATCTTTAAAGTATGGCCAACCAGATCTGGCAATCTCTAAACCTCCAGGAGTAATGTTTTGCTTTTCTCTAAAAGCACAGTGATGACAGGACTTAACAAGCAATATCAAGACTTCCTTTCCTGCAGAGACAGACCCAGGCCCACAATGAGATAAAAAAAGTTTTTTTCTCCTTCAACCCTTTTAAATATGGAAAAAAGGATACCATTTTTTTCTTTGACAAATTTAAGTCTTATTCTTTTACTGAGGTGCCCATGGTCTAGTTTATCATTTGCTCCATTTTTAGTAGCATTCTAGGCCCTGAACTTAAAGATTTTTATGCCCCAAAGTCTAAGATAATGATGACAGAGATCTGTTTGTCCACCTCCCCTTGACAGGTCTGAGAATTCTGTACCTCAAGGAGTTGGGGTAAGATCAAATTCAGCATCCTCCGTTAGGAATCAGAGACAGCAGCATGGTGCTAAACACATCTCTATCTCTTTTGTTTGTTTGTTTTTGAGACAAGATCTCCTTCTGCAACCCAGGCTGTACTGCAGTGGCAAGTCACAGGCAAGATCACTACATACTACGGTCCTGAACTCCTGAGCTCAAGTGACCCTCCTGCCTCAACCTCCTGAGTAGCTGGGGCTAAAGGTGTGTGCCACTGCAGCTGGCTTCTTTTTTTGTTTGTTTTTTAAATAGTACAGCTCACATTCCGAAAAGTAAAACCAATTATTGAATGTTCCCAACAGAGAAAGACAAATGTTTGAGATGATGGATACACTAATTACTCTGACCTGGTCACTATACATTACCTGTATCATAACATCACTATGTACCAGATAAAGATGTACAATTACTATGTCAATAAAGAAATTTTAAAAATTTTCAAAAAGGAAAACCAATCAGGAATCACAGAAAAGCCTAATTTAATTAATATTATTTTTTAGTGACAAAGAAAGAACGTATCATTGAAACTTTAAAAATAATATATCTATTTTAAGCAGGACCATTTGCTTTCTGTTCTTTTATGTAAACCTAAGCTTTTCATGCTATAATATGTTGTCAATATTTTCCCATCTTATTAAATCTGCTGTGACAACAACACTTAAGGATATTTAAATCACTTTCAATCTTTCTCCATTATAAACAATACTCTAATTACCATTTCTAAAATGTATCTGTGTTAGGAACTTAAGGCTATCTGTAAATGCTCTGGTCCTGCCCATACTAGTGGAATCACAGTCTTTGAGCATGGAACCTAGCACCTGTATTATTTAAAAGGGCCCCCATGTGATTCTAATGAAAAACAGGTAAAGAAGAGGCTGTGAAAGGTGTTAATAATTTTTTACCTTAGGTTTTTTATCTTTAAATGGTCAGGGACACATAATATTTCTATTTAGGATTTTTATTTTTACTTAGAAACAAAATTAATATTTAGCCCTAACTAACCTTTCTTTCTTTGCTAATCCTCCTATCAACCACTTAAACATAAGATCATGATGAAGGAGGTGATTTTTTTTTTTTTTTTTTTTTTTGGGTGGAGTCTGCTCTATTGCCCAGGCTGGATTGCAAGGCATGACCTTGGCTCACTGCAACCTCCGCCTCCCCGGTTCAAGTGATTCTCCTGCCTCTGCCTTCTGAATAGCTGGGACTACAGGTGCATACCACCACGCCCTGCTAATTTTTGTGTTTTTAGTAGAGACAGGGTTTCCTCATATTGATCAGGCTGGTCTTGAACTCCTGACTTCGTGAGCCACCCACCTTAGCCTCCCAAAATGCTGGGATTACAGGCATGAGCCACCACACCCAGCCGAAGTAGGTGCTTTGATAATACTATTTGTTGAACACTTTCCCTTTTCTGGGAAAATCTTAGAAGCATGTAATGCTAGTGGTTAGAACAGCAGTCCTCAATTTTTTTGGCACCAGGGACTGGTTCTGTGGAAGAAAATTTTTCCATGAACAGGGTGGGAGAGCAATGGTTTTGAGATGTTTCACCTTAGACCATCAGGCATTAGATTCTCATAAAAAGAATGCAACCTAGATTCCTCACGTGCACAGCTCACAATAGGGTTCACGCTTCTATAAAAATACAATTTGTCACTGACCTGACAGGAGAGTGGTAATGTTCGCTTGCCCACCATTCACCTCCTGCTGTGCAGCCTGGTTCCTAGCAGGCCACAGATTGGTACTGGTAGACAGCCAGAGGTTTGGGGACTTCTGGTTTAGAATAAATAAGAAAAATTACAAGTGGTTTTCACGCAGTCTTTTACTACTAAGAAATGAATGATTAATACATCCTATTTTCTGTGCCATAAAATATAGATACCTTTAAGTGGTACTGGATGGCTAGTGGTTAGGATATCAATGTTGTCCCCTTGCTTTTTCCGGGATAGGGCAACAGGATCCTTCAATGGTTCCTCTTAAACACAGTGCAACAAAACAAAACAAAAAAAGAAACATAAAAAGCTCAGCAACAAAACAAGTACATTTAAGAAATAATCGTTAATGCAGCAAATATCCACCTATTTATAATTTAATTAAAACATTTATTGAGGAGTAGTAAGAATCACTTACTCTCCTCTCTGCTGAAGCCACCATAGTAAATGGGACAGTTCAAGGTTCTTACTCTCATGGAACTTAAAATCTAATAGTAGAAGTGGACAAAAAACAGGAAGTGAAGAAAGAATGGAAAGAAGGAAAAAATGTCAGATGGATCCTATGCTGAAAATCAGGGATGTTATGGAGAACGTCTTAAACAGATCCTTTAGAGTGTGTTGTCAGGAAAGCTTCTTGGTAGAAGTGACATTTAAGGTAAGACCTGAAAGGCAGAAAAGAACATCAGTCATTCATGGGATAATCAGAGACTAAGAACATTTCTGGATAAGAAAAAAGTTAGAGCAAAGAAGATTCTATGATAAAAACAAACATAAAATAAAGCTTTAAAGAACTAGCACATAATCTATACTGAAGATCATAACTATCCCAATGTCTCTTAAAAATTAAAATATCACATTTACTAACAAATCCTTCATGGCTAGTATAAGCATTACACTCCCTAGTGACAAACCACGAGTGACAGCTGACATCTACATCATTGTTGGGGTCCAATTCCTACAACTCTTCATTAGTCCTAATCTGCTGATTATCAGAGCTCTCTTCTAGTAACCAAATTCTTGGCTCTGTGCCACAGTTTTACGCTCTCTTGTCCCACCACTAGGCTCTTTGCTTTCCCTTTGGGCAGCTCCAGTCTCAATTTCCCTGCTTAAATTTTGACTTTGTCCATTAAGCAAGGCAGATTCAGCAAGTGCTCTGCATTAGCCCTAGCCCTGATTATATTTTTCCTACCCTTTTGGCTGACATTCCAAAGCAATTTACCCCCTCCTCCACCACACTTCTCTCTTACACCTGCAGTAAAGAGAAGCAAATTATGTATTAAAATGTAAGGAAATTCTGTAATGATGATTGGACTGCTATAAACACAATTCTTCTTGAAACCCACACACATACAGAACCCAGCAAGAATTTCTTTGTAGCAACGGTTCCATTCAATGAATGGCAGGAAAGAAGAGTAAGACTACAAAAACACCATGATCTGTTATGAGTCACTTAATTTATTAGGTAGAGTAGATAGTTATAACTATCAAGAATGAGCTTAGTAAATTGAGAAGGCTTTTCTAGTTTCTGCACTTCAGAAGTTTTGATTTTATTAGATGTCAAAATGGTAGAGAGAAAAAAATACCTTCCCTTTCTAGTTACAGAGAGGGTATTGGTCTGCATAGATCCAATTGTCCACCTTCTGGGGTTCCACTGAACTACTTAACCAGATGTGCAGCATTAGTCCTGCTTACTTTATCACACTTGAGTTAAAGTGCCATGCTCACATCAACTGCATTGGAAAGACAAAAGATAAATGACATTTTGATAATAAGCATAACCCACTTGAGTCTATGATTTTAGTATGTTAAGGATTAGATCTACGTAAACTTATTTCATATTTCTATGAGCATGTGTTTTCATTTTGTGATGTTTATTGAGTGTGCCAACAGCAGAACTAACTCTAAAAGTCAATTTTTTTAAAAATGCAATTGTCAACATGGCACAATTTGGCACTTCCTGCACAAAAGTGCTGTTTATTTAAATTGCTTCCTCCTGGTATGGAGTACTGAGCACTAGATTGGAGTATTGTAGTTGATCATGGCTTTCAAGTTTTGTTCTCCTGCATAGATCCTGCTATGATCTAGAGGCATATATGTTACTCTACTCACGTGTAAGTATTCCTTTAGGTACTTCATACCTCGCTTGTTTAAAAGAGAAGCTAGTATTTCTCTCTACTGTGCACACACACATAGTCATACAGACATATGCTACTTTTCCTTGTTGTAGTTATTGAGCAAGTCTCAAAGGGTTTACACCTACTGTTCTCTCCACCTAGAATGCCCTTCTACCAGGTTTCTACATGGCCCGCTCTCTCCTTTTTTTCCATCTGTAATCTCTTCTAAGTGAAACCTTCCCTGACCACCTATTTAAAAATGTAATTTATTCACAGTATTTTTTATACCCCCTTTTTCCTTTATTTTTTGATTACCCTTACAACTATGTAATATACTATATAATTCATGTATTTATGTAATAAATACATAATTGTTTAAATAAATAATTATTTATTTTTGTCTAGCAACCTGCCTTCAGAAAGGGAGTAAATATTTTTCTGGGTGATATTAAGTAAATTAAATTCTAGAAGCCCAGATTCCTTATCTGTAAAATGCTAATAATAATCATATCTACCACATAGGACATTATGACAATTACATAGGTAGTATAGTGTATGTAAAACACTTCATACAATGTTCATACCTTATATGCAGTCCAATACAGGTTACCTAAGTCTCTTCATTTTCTTCATCTGTGAAATGAAGACAGTGCTGCAGTGGGTTGAATGACCCCCAAAAGATATGTCCACCTCCTAATCTGGGAACCTGTGAATGTTACCTTAATTGAGAACAGGGTCTTTGGGTCTTTGCAGATGTAATTAAGCTAGAGGTCTTGAGATGAGGAGATCATCCTCAAATATCTGAGTGAGCTCCAAATTCAATGACAAGTGTCCTTATAAAAGATACACAGAGGAGACACAAACTAGAGAGTAGGTGGCAATGTGACCACCTAGACAGAGATTAGAGTGCTGCAGCCACAAGTCAAGGAATGCAACAGTCACCAGAAGCCAGAAGGGGCAAGGAATGGACCAAAGAATGGATCTTCCCTAAGAGACTCCGGAGCCAGTGCACCTGTGCTAGATTTTGGACTTCTAGTCTCCAGAACTGGGGAGGAATATATTTCTGTTGTTTTAAATCTCCGAACGTATGGTGGTTATTACTGGGTTCCTAGAAAACTAATACACCATCTCATAGGATCCTTGTGAGATTAAAGAAATTAATGTGTGCTGAGTGCTTAGTGCCTGTAAATAACATGTTAAATGAACATCAATTGTGTTTAGTTACCAGCCAAATCGTAACTCAGTTAAAAAACTGGAGACCTCTGACTCTGGATGCATTGTGAAATGAAACAAAGAAAGTCCCCATGGTTGATTTCTTCAGTCTAAACTTTAAGATGATTTGTTTTGCTTCTATCTGCCTACAATAATTCCTTCAGGAAATCTGTTGCTCTCTTGTTAATTTTAACTGTATTTGCTGTTATGCTCTCTAGGATTGCAGAACAAAGGGCACTATGGGAATGTGAGAATGTATTGCTCTCTGTTATATTCTAAAAGGATGTGTTAATGATGGAGTTTTAAGCTAAACTTATAATTTCTAGGGTTTTATTGTGTTAAATCTTCAATGTATCTGCCCTTTTAAAATAATTGTTTTTTTCCCCAAAATTTGAATCCAGTTCAACACTAATATTTTGAAAGTATTCCATTTAAACTCACTTGTACATTATACCTAGGTAATAAAACAAAAGCAGAAATGACATCCATTTAACACTTTATCTCTGAAATGGCAGAGTCCGATGACATTAGGTTTTGGTCTTTTCTATGATGCAAAGTGAGCATGACACTGCTCTGCGTTTTTCTTCAAATAATTTAGGTTATCTTTATACAAATCACCATTTTACCCTTTTAATTCAGGACCGTGATTGTCATTGCAGCTAAACACCCAACTAATTCATTAAAAAGAATAAATTGTTTGACTGGCTGATCCAACAATTCAGCCACAGTGAACTGCAGGTGTATGAACCTAGAGAAAAGTACTAGGTCAAGCACTGCCCAGTCCCCACGTCACAAGGCACCACTGTTCTCACTTCATCCAATAAGCTCCTATCCGGGGAAGAATGGAAGGGTGGGGGAGGGGGACAGAGAGCAAATCACTGACCTCCAAATTCCCAAGAGGCCAGGATTACGGTAAAGGATAAAAGAAATCAGGGTGTTTTTCTATTTTTATTTCCTTATTAGAAAAGGACCACACAGAGTGAGCATCAGTATCAAAATAAAACTGTAAAAACAAGATTTTGGCAGGAAAGAGAGGTGTAAGGAGGAAGGAGAGAAAGGCATATTTGGAAGTATTCCATCTCATTTTCCCTGGGAATAGTTGGTGAGCCAATAACATAAATCAAGAAAATACTTTAAAATATTCATTATCTTTGAAGATCATTTATTATATATATATACACACACACACACACACACACACACACACATATATATATATATATATATATATATATATATACAAGGTCAACTTGGCACTCTATAGAAGAACATGCAAATGTGTAATAAGTGTACTTGAATTGTTAAGAAATGAAATAACTCGTTTAAAACCCCATTTGAATACATGAAATTCCAGCAGATTTTTATGCTTCCTTGAGTGCTTTAAAACTAAGGATAGGAGAATATTATTTCTGCATACACCGTCAAACTTTATTTAGAAAACAAAACTAGTTTCGTATGTAAATTGTGGTAGCATTCTCCCAACAGTGAATTATCCACATAACTACACAAATCCAGGGTACTATAGGTGCATGCTAAAATGGTTTGAAAATAATTTATTTATTATCAGTGTATTCCAGTGATTTGTTTCACAATCATATTTGATACAGAATTCAGTGAAAGTAATGTTGGTGAATACCTATGTAACATGGACAAAATATTGCTTCTAAAGTGGTAAATGAAAACTTCTAAAATATCAGATTTCAGATGAAAGTCATATCTATGAAAGGTAAACATTAGCTTTGGAAGAACAAATGAAATGTTTCTTAACAGGGTTGGCTAGAGGAGTGGAAAGTATTCCTCACGCACATTTTTTCCCCCTGAACAAGGCATGGTTTGTGAAAAGAGAAACTAGAGTAGGAAAAACAAGTTGGGATAGATTGTAAGCAACAGTTTAATGAGTAAACCATCCACAAATTCCCAGAAACTGTTAGGCATTGAGAATAATTGTCACTAAATATATGGTAGTGATTACCTTGAAAACCTCATTCAACTCAGAAACATGTATGTCATTATCCCTGTTATTTTTCTGAGTATTTTTGCATGTGTACAAAATTTGCCCAGAGCCAGGAGACTACAATTTTTATCCATAAAATACATGAATTATTAGTATGTTTGATTTTTACAAAAATGGTTAGTATCCATAATTCAGATATATATATGTTTAAAATGGCAGAAATTTCCTATTATTCAGCAGAACAAATTGATAATAGGAACTTAAGCATTTATCACATGCCTGACACTAGGCTAGATGAAAATACTGAGAAATATGACATGGCTACTGTTCTCAAGAACTTTAACCATTTCATTGAAGTAAAAAAAATAACACACAAGAACTAAGTAACAAATGGGTACGTGTCACATATAAGTGTCATCGGAGTTCAAGGAAGAGAGAATAAAGATGACGTCAGGGAAGGCTAAGATCGTGCTACCTGGAGAGGAATGCAGGCGTTAACTATGTCCATCATTTTCAAGGGAGGAAGAATATCCTGTACTTGAAAAGAAAGGGTGTTATTTGGGAAGAAACACATATTCAATATTGCAACAATTTTATATATTTTGTTTAAAAAGCAAGCCAGTAACTTTTGCTTTTATAATACAAATCAAAGGAAGCAATGCTTTGCAAACCCCTGTCTGGTAGGGTAAGCAAAAGCCAGGAGTCTTAATGGAGTAAAGGAATAGGAACATATCGGAATTTCTGGGGGCAGCAGAAATAATGGTTTCCAACAGTTGAGAAACAGTGGAGGACAGAGCCAAGGGGATGTGAACACACTATAGATGGGAGATGAGGCAGCTTCAGAAGTGGGAGAGACCTTGAGATGTGAGGAGTAAGGTGAAGATATGAGAGTGAGGGAGGGTATCGGTGGTTAGGGATAAAGGACAAAGCTAAGGAAATGGACTTGCTTTGATAGACAACAAAGAATGAGTTTAGAAAAGCTAGTCTATCTGACTGGCATTTAGGGTGGAAAAGGAAGATTGAAAGAGACGAAAATGGAAAAACATAGATGAGTTAGATATATTTTAGAAAAACAGCCATGATGAGCCAGAGTTGGAGATGAAGTGAAATTAGTAGGCTTTCTTCTGTCCCAAAGGAAAAGGAAAGCTATGACTTCAAGTCCAGGAACATAAAACAGATTTTTATTTGTTTTGTTTTTTGAGATGGAGTTTCACTGTTGTTGCCCAGGCTGGAGTGCAAGGCATGATCTCGGTTCTCTGCAACCTCCCCCTCCTGAGTTCAAGTGATTCTCCTGCCTCAGCCTGCTGAGTATTACAGGTGCTCTCCACCACACTTGGCTAATTTTTGTATTTCAGTAGAGATGGGTTTTCACCATGTTGGCCAGGTTGGTCTCAAACTCCTGACTTCAGGTGACCCACCCACCTCAGCCTCCCAACATAGAACAGATTTGTTATAACCATGCCCACTCTCCCAACCTTCCCTCCCCAGTGTATGCAAGCAGGCATGTTCTTCTCAAGCAGTTAAATGTAGTTAGTTGGAAAACACACCATCAGTAGCTTAGGGTGGGACCCAGTATTAAGGGCTCAACATATCCCATGACTTGGTGTAACTTCTCCTTCTGGGTTGGTAGACTAATTATAAAAACGGACTTAATTCCTTTCTCCAGTGATGTACATGACAATCAGGTACACTCAAGAATAGTTAAATTAAGTGTTTTATGCATAAGTATAAAGAATGCAATTAAATGTGTGTGTGTTGTTTTGTTTTGTTTTTCCATTTATGTGCCTCTCCCATCATATGTTCTTCCTTGGCTATTAGTAAAATGAGAATTAAACTTCAAAATCTCAAGTCAAGTGGTATTGAATTATTCCTTTCCAATTGTGGGTTCCCATTTTTCCTTTGTGACTCTGAAAGTCGTCCAAAAGTCTGTGCTGCCTGGCCTCCAGAGATGTTAGCAACTGCAGGTCCAAAATTGTCTGCTTGCAAAATACATAAAGTGAAGTGAGAATTTTTATGCCTGACCAGCTCATAGATTGAGTAGCTGCATCCTGTGGTGCTGGAATGAGAGAACTAGGTAGCAGAACCTTAAAATGTGTGGTTTCTATTCTATCTCACTCTGTTTTCCACAGTATTATTAATCAAACTCAGATCTGTTGTCCCAAGTTATTTTTACCTTGGCATGGTGAGGTATGATTTTAAGTGCCAGTAATGTGATTGTTTCGACAATACTGTGACATTTTTTTTCTTAAAAACAACACATGTGGGTCACCCCAAGGACTCTACTGTCAGTGTCATTTTTAGTGATGTCAAAAAAGCCACTGCCAGATTTGACAAAGAAAACAAGTCTACAAATATAAGCACCACGGCTGCCCAAGTCACTAGAGAATATGGTAGTGTTTGGAAGAACTAGAAGTAAATTATTTAGTACTTAGTGTGCCTTTGTGTTCAACATACCACCACCTGGATAATGTGGTTTAACTCTATAGAAAGCAGCAAGAAAATTAATGAGGAGATGCACACATAGTTTCCAGCTACTAATGATTTTGCTGAATTTGAATAGAGTTTCAGTTGAATCTGGTGTTTTGATGGAAGCAACGATGAAACAGGAGAAAATAGCAGATAAAGAAAAAAAAGCAAAGAAGAGAGTGAAAGATGTGGTGACAATATCTGATGATGTCTTTAACAATTTAGTTTCCATACCCCTAAAATCAGGGAGGTACCAGAAAAAAGGAAAAGTCAACCCCAAAGTACAGTACTTTGATGTAATAACCTCTTCAGTAAATTGCTAGAATTCACAATTTGCGACAAATAAGAGCTCATATGTAACCCATAGGATTGACATCAAAGTGGAAATTGCTTACATTGAATATTCTTCCAAGGACTTGGGTAAAATAGCATAAGGAATAATGGTCAAGGCTAAATAGGAACAGGAGAGGGAAACTGACATTTTAGAAAATGAAGCCAATACCAGTATTTAGAAACTCCCAGAGAATGAGTAAATAAAGGCCAGTTCACATGGGAGGGGAATGACCACAACCTGTCACAACGTCAAGTCATCAGAGTGCTAAGGGCAAGGGTGCAGGTCTGTGTGTTTGTGCACCTGGAATCTACTCTGAAGCATGGAAACATCGTTCCTTCTCCTTCATCACTGCCCCAGAGATAGCACCACTTAAAGGTGGTAAAAAGAGACAGTAGAGAAGTGAGAAAAGCTGAAAAATATCTGAGAAGCAGACAACAATCCCTCCTGCACAACTTCTGCCCTTTCTAGGAGGAAGCGAGGAGAATCGCTTTGCATTGGATATAAAAGTTAAATTTTAAATATAAAGGGCAAATTCTTGAACACAAGAATTGGCCTTTTCTGATTGATAAAAATAGCAGAAAAGTTAGAAAATCTGGCTAAAATCCTGTTAAGAAAAGACAGAGAAAGATCAACATAGAACAGTCAAAATTTATCTTAAAAAATAAAATCTTTTCATATTTACCAATATTTCTCACTAAAGCAGTAATATATTCTTGCTAGTGACTGACAAGGTATTTTCTTACAGCTTTCTTGTCAATCAGCAACACAGCTCTCTGCTTTTGTTGTCTATTTGATCCTGATGTTTCACACACATAAAACTGGACCTACTCCTGAAACTTACTCTCCATGTCTACACTCACCAAATCTCCATTATTTATTTGATTTTCAAAACAACTTACTGAGATATAATTCACATACTACACAATTCATCCATTGAAAATATATAAGATATAATATAGGTTCTTAGTATAATACAGAGTTGTACAACCATGTGCACAATCAATTTTATAACATTATTATCATTCAAAAACTCCACACTCCTTAATCATAATTTCCCCTGCCAGGCCTAAGCAACTACTAATTTACTTTCTATTTTGATTTCCCTATTTTGAATATTTTATACGTGGTCATATGCTATTTAACAGTTTTGGTGAACAACAGACCATATATACCACAGTAGTTCCATAGGATTATAATGGAGCTGGAAAATTATTACTGCCTATTGACATCATGGCAGTCTTAACGTCATAGTGCAACACACCATTCACTATGTTTGTGGTGGTGCCACTGTAAACAAATCTGCTGTACTGATGGTCATATAAAATCTAGCACAAACATTTATGTATGGTACGTAACACTTGATCATAAACAACTATATTATACAGTACTGCCTTATATATTTACTATACCATAAGCTTTTTATTTTAGAGTGTACTCCTGCTACATATATATATGTTTACTGTAAAACAGCCACAGGCAGGTGCTTCAGGGGGTATTCCAGAAGAAGGCATTGTTATCATAAAAGATGACAACTCTGTGCATGTTATCGTCCCTGAAAATCTTTCAGTGGGACAAGATGTGTAGGTGGGAGACAGTGATTTTAATGATCCTGACCCCATGTAGGCCTATGGTAAACTGCATGTTTTTTCCTCTGTTTTTTAGCAAAGAAGTTTAAACATTAAAAAAAGAATAAAAAAATTTAAAGACAAAAAGGCAGATAGGATAGAGATATTAAAATGAAAATATTTTTGTACAGCTGTACGATGTGTTTGTGTTTTATATGAAGTGTGATTACAAAATAGTCGAAAAGTTACAAAAAGGCCAATTAAGTAAAAAAGTTATAGTAAGCTAAGGTTGTTATTGAAGAAAGAAATGTTTTAAATAAATTTAGTGTGGCCTAAGTGTACAGTGTTTACAAAACCTACAGAATGTAAAGTGACATCCCAGGCCTTCACATTCATTCACCACTCGCTGCCTCACCCAGAGAAACTTCCAGTCCTGAAAACCCCATTCATAATAGGTACTCTATACAGATGTACTATTTTTCATCTTTTATTCCAAATTTTTACTGCACCTTTTCTATGCTTAGATACATTTGGACACACAAACACCGTGGTGTTATAATTGCCCACACTATTCAGAACACTAACATGCTATGCAAGTTTGTAGCCTAGGAGCAACAGGCCATATCCTAGTGTAGCAGGCTATAAACCATCTAGGTTTGTGAAGTGCAATCTACGATGTTCACACAAGGACAAAATGGCTTAATGATGCACTTCTCAGAACATATCTCTGTTGTTAAGCAATGCATAACTATATATGAAATCATACAATATGTGGTTCTTTGTGACTTTTAGTGTAATGTTCAAAGGTTCATTCATGTTGTAGAGAACATCAGAACTTCATTCCTTTTTGTAGTCCAATAATATTGTATTACAAGGATATACCAAATTTTGTTCATCCACACTTTAGTTGATAAACATTTGAATTATTTCCACATTTTGGCTGGTATGTATAATGCTACTATGAATATTGCTGTACAAGTTTTATGCAGATATATACTTTATTTCTCACAGGTGTATATCTAGGGGTGAAACTACTGGGTTGTGAGGAAGCTCTGTTTAACCTTTTCAAAAATTTTTGGACTGTTTCCAGAGTAACAGATACCTTCTACAGTTGAGAGTTCCAACTTCTTTACATTCTTACCAAAACTTACTATTACTTTTCTTTTTATCATAATCATTCCAGTTTATGTCAGTGATATCTAATCATGGTTTTCATTTGCATTTCTGTGATGGTTAATTATAGGAGCATCTTTTCATCTGTCTACTGCCATTTGTGTCTCTTCTTTGGAAAAATGTCTACTTGAATCCTTTGCCTCTATTTTAATTCTGTGAGGTTTTTTCCCACTTCTTTGATGGTGTCCTTCAAATTACAAAACATTTTTCATTTTTGTCTCATTTGTCCGTTTGGTTGTTGTCATTGCTTTACTTTTACTGTTGTATCTAAGAGATTATTGCCTAATCCAAAGTCATGAAGATTTACGAGATTTATGCCTATGTTTTCTTCTAAGAGTTTAATAAGTCAGCTATTATATTTAGGTCTGTGATCCATTTTGAATTAATTTTTATATGGTGTGATATGAGACCAACTCTATTCTTTTGAACATACATATGCTCCAGCACCATTTGTTGACAAGACTCTTCTTTTCCCCAGTAAATTAATGTATTGGCACCAACTAAAGTCACATTAAAATGTGATTTCTCTGCTAAATTTTTCTCTCCATAATATGCCGTTGGCCTTGGCCCCAAGTTCTTGAGCCCACATTATATCTTACAATAAAATTTGGCACCCTAACTTTTTTGGGTAAATTTCTCTCCTCTCTGGCTGGCCTGAAAACTTAAGCAACTAACCAGCAATAGCTGGTTGTTTTTCCCCTCAATTCCTCCAGCACTACCCACAGAAACCATCTGCTATGGTGCAGCCTTTCAGGTACAGTTGAGCTTACTCCTGGTTCAGCCCACGGCCAGTGATTAACGATCCAATTTCTTCATAAGTTACTTCTGTAAAAATCACTCTTATATATAGTTGACTCAAGCAACACAAGTTTGAACTGCATGGGTCCACTTATATGTGGACTTTTAAAAATAAATATATTAGAAAATTGAAAATTTGTGACAATTTGAAAAAACTTGCAGATGAACCATGTGACTTAAAATATTTTTTAAAAATAAGACGTTTAGGTATATTATGAATACATAAAATATATTTGATACCAGTCTATTTTATCATATATTACCATAAAATACATATGAATCTATGGTAACATTGTTAAAATTTATCAAACCTTACACCCACAAACACAGACCATACATGGCACCATTCACAGTCAGATAAATGTAAACAAAAGCAAAAATGCAACATTGAATCATAATTGCATAAAAATCACTTTAGTGCATGCTGCAATAGTGTAACAATATCGAAGCTACTTCCTGTTGCTATGGCAGTGAGTGCAAGTGTTGCAACTATCCACTTTAAACATCTGTGATGATAATGATTTCCATATAAGTGGGTCTATCCAGTAACTTTTGCATTGCATTAACAAGTGATTTCAAAGTTCTAAAGTATTTTGCATCTGTTTGGTGCAATATCATAAACCTTGAGTAACACCATGAGACCCATAGGTGGGGCCACCAATGACGCTGGGAAGTGCTTCCAAGAAGCAAAGTCATGACATTACAAGAAAAAGTTAAATTGCTTGGTATGTGTCATAGATAGAGTTCTGCCATTGTGGACACCTGACATTTCAGAGAATTAATCTTTTAAACAAGTGACGTAAACTTACAGTATTGATAAATACAATACTGTGCTATAAATGTAGTTTTCTTCATAGTTTTTCTCTCAATTGCTTTGTTATAAGATTATAGTATATAATATATATATAACATACAAAATATGTGTTAATCAACTGTTTATGTTGTTGTCGAGACTTCTGGTCAACAGTAGGCTATTCGTAGTTAAGTTTTTGAGGAATCCAAAGTTATACTCAGATTTTTTACTGCACAAGGAGTCAGCTCCCCTAAAACTCCCCTGTTGCTTAAGGATCAACTGTAAATCTTTAATCTCAGCCCCTCTCTCAATCTCTAAACTGAAATTTCTAATCTCCTGCTGGTATCTCCACATAGATATACCATTACTACCACTAAGTCAAATAAATAAAACAATGTGTTACCATAAGATTTGTTTCAACTCCAGCGTTCTAGTTTTCCAGTTAGGAAAACTATCATTTTTCTAATCAATTGGCCTGAAACTTCAAATTCATTTCTGATACTCTGCTACCTTGTTCAGTGTGGCAATTTTATTTGTTTGATCAGTGGACAAATCAGAACTACCTTCCTGGAAATTTGGATCTTAAACAAAGGCTATATTATTTTGTTAAGGCTGCCAAGTACCACAAAGTGGGTGGCTTAAACAACAGAAATCATTCTCTCACCATTCTGAAGTCTAAAATCAAGGTGATGGTAGAGTGAGCCTAACCTTCTGAGTATTGTGAGGGAGAAATCTGATCCACTCCTTTCTCCTAGCTTCTGATGGTTTGCTGTCAGTCTTGGGTGCTTCTTGGCTTCTGCTGCAATACCCTGATCTCCACTTTCATTTTCACATGGCTGTGTGTTTGTGTGTGTGTGTGTGTGTGTGTGTATTCATATTTTCTCTATATGTAAAAACACTGGTCATATTGGATTAGGGGTCCATCCTACTCCAGTATGACTTCATCTTAACTAATCATGCCTGCAATGACCCTATTTCCAAATAAAGTCACATTCTGAAGTTCTGGGGGTTGAAACTTCAACATACAAATTTTGGAGAACACAATTCAACCCATAGCCAAGACAGAAGACAAAAGGAGTTTAGGAAACCTTAGCAGACAATTTCTACTTTCCGGCTGTTGAAAACACCAGAGCTTATTTGATCACCACACTTTCTAAAAGTTCATCGTTTTCACAGGTCAGAATTCTTCAGGAAACAGACTCTGAGACTGAGATCTGCATATGGGAAGCTTAGTGATTGAAAATATTTCCCATATATAGATATTTAAAGGACTTGTAGACCCTATAGAGCATACTCATGTAACAGTTTTATTTAAAGACAAAAGATACAGTGCCATAAAAAAAAGCAAGCATAGGCAAACATTACGATCAGAAAGATATCCATACACAAGCTCCCATGGGCCTTATATGTGCAAGGATTATGCTTCATATCTGGATTCAACCAAAAGCTATGTGAGAAAGCTTGGCTTTGGGAGAGCTCAAAGCAGAAGTTCCAATAAAATTTTTATGCCTCTCTGGTCATGCTGTCAAACCAGACTGTTTAATCAGTTAAAACATTGGAAACCATCAGTAAAAACATAAAATAAAATTGGGGCTTGGCAGGGAAGTTTCAGACTTTTAACAGAATGTGATCAATCCTACTACCCTAGTCTTGCCCAAGAGTCAAAGTCATACTTTCAAGTATCGCTAGAGTTAACCCATTAAAGCAATAAATCAGCTCCATCCTCTATAAGATTGATCTTGGGATCGAAATCTGCCTCTAAGGAATTGAAATAAAACATATTGGGAAGTAGGAGAGGTTGGGATGTGGTGCAGTTGCAATGGAGTCTTCAGCCAATCCTATGGAGAATTCTGGAGCTAGATGGCTCTTCAGAGGTGTCCCAGATTGAGGCAAAGAGTCAAAGAGAAAAAGGTATGTTCCCCAACAAGCTGTCATGGAATGGAAATTGAATAAGGCTAAAAGAGTGGCTTTAATCAAGGTCACACCCCTGGTAAGTCAGCTCTCTTTAGCCAAGTTAAATCCCCAGAGAGGGAGTGGGTTGACGGTGGTGAGCTTCCAATACATTCAGAATCCGGGGAACGAGGCTCTCAGTGCTCAAAAGCCATGGGAAAAAGTATTACAGCTCTTTCTTTCATTCTACATTTGATACCGATGTTCCTCCAACATGTTCCCTTTTCACTTAAATTTTTAAAGTTGATTTATGTCGCTTACCATCAGTGAAATTTAACTGACACAACACCAATATAAAATTCATTCCCAACATTTTCCAGTTTCTTCATTTTGGTTCTCTTTAATGACATAATTGCCGTGAATTCTGCTTTCAATCTCTTGTAATCTACCCTTCCACAAGCATGTCTATATTTAAATTTATACTCCAAATTATGTCTGCCACATTGTTGTTGAACATAGGAAGGTCCTCAGTAAAATCTGGCCTTCTGATGAGCAGCATGATGGTTCTTCTAAGGCTGCGTAGACTATGAGTAGAGCATGGAAGGAATACTAGATATACATACTGATCTGAAGGGCAAGAATTAAGGAAATAACTACCTGAAGAGTCTTACTCCAGAAATATAGGTAGTTATAAAAGTTTCAAATATCTGGAAGCACAGAAGCATGTGCCAACATTAAGAAAGCAGCTGGTATCATAGGTCTCTGATGAGATAGCAGATTGCCATCAGGTTTATAGATTTCAATAACAAAACAAACCAGGATGCATAGTGCTCGAAGCCACACACAGGTGACAAGTCAGGCAGCATTTTTGTTCAGTAGGGACAGGCCTCACCCTCTTGGTTACTATTTAAATATAAAGCTTTAGTGTAACAGCAGAAGACTAATGAGTTTATGGAAGGATGTCAAGCTCTTAGTCTGGGGTATAGGGCAGAATTCTAGCACTGAACATAAAAGTTAACTGGACCAAATTTGGGAGTAAAGTCAAAACAAAAACTCAGTGTTAATTGATTAAGCCAGCATGGTGGAGGTGGAAATGACTGTGCCTTGAAGCAACATAAGTACCTAGTCCCTGAGACTGACGGAACTGAGCCCTGGATATTTGCAGTGAGGGGGATGCAGGAGCAATGCAACGCTGTAGGTAAAACTCCTGGTTTTGCCCCTTATATCAGAGTCTCTCTTCATTTAGCATTTGCACTAGACAAAATGCCCAAGTTTAGATGACATATATATGGTCACCATACTAGCCACACGATCTGGAGAGGGGAAGGTCAATTGATAAGGAGGCCAAATTTTTACCTGCCTCTGACAGAATAAGCTTAAAAGCTGCAGGTGAGACGAGAGCAGAGGGTAGACAGATCCAGCAGAGGTACATAGACTGGCAGAATGAGGCAACAAAGAGAAAGTGATCAGAGACCACCTACGTACACAGAGAAGCAAATGCACTCTGATGTCCAAATATAGCTTTCTTTAAGTATGTGAGTCCAAAAAATAATATTAATGCCTTAGTTAATTATATAATGCTTCTCCCACAGAGATAACAAATTCTTTCTGCACTTTAACTTTTTTGTTTTCTCATTGTCAGGTGACCCTGTTGTTTTCCAAATGAATCAGTGGGATTTGGCTTAGATCAATTTAATTGAAACAACTGCTATCATGATACAAAAAAAAAAAAATGTGTATCCATTTAATATAATAGAACTGATTACATGACTGCGGTCCAAAAAGAAAAAAGAAAAAGAAAAAATGCAGTCACATATAACTAAATCTCTACCAAAGCAAAACTCCACAAATCCAGTAAAATTATGCATTTTACTAATTTGCTTTAATTCAAGTCAATTCTATAGCTTAAATTTAACATTCCCACTCCTGGGAAGCCAAATTCTTTAGAGATTGAATATCTTAAATCCTTAGGCCAAGATAGAGCCTTTAATTGAAAAATAATCTTATTCTTTCTTTCTGTGTTAAGGAGTAAAAAAATTAAAATCACTGTATTTTTTTCCCTTCTGGTCCTAAGAGAGGTTTCCCCATTCATGACATAATTGAAAGTTTTCAAACCTAAAACACTTTTACAGCAGGAACAAATCAAGGCTAAATAGAATCCTTCTCTAAGCTTTTTGGAGAACAGGCTCCATGAAGCTCTCAGAGGGCTCAAAGTAGGACAGTGTAGCAAGAAATGAGGCTAGAAATAAGGGCAGGGTACCAATGGGGAAAAGGGCTTAGCAAATAATTGCCTAAGAAAACATTCACCAAAAGTTGGAAACTTTATAACCATGGTGGCCAACAACATTAAGTAAGAATTTATGTCTATTGATATATAAACGAATGACTAAAAAGACATGCATTCTCTGAAGTACTGTTTCCTATATTTAATTAGTTTCAAGGCAGTACAGTGTAGTGGTCAAGAGTATAAGCTTGAATATCAGTCTACCTGGACCCTGCTCTTAGCTCAATCTTCTACAAAGAGTGAGATGTAACCCCAGATACATTATATAACCTTTAATTCTCAGTTTAATTGTCAGTAAAATAGGGTTGGTCATAGTAGTATGTCACAGAGATAAGAGAATATATCCAATTAATGTACACTCCAAAAATGCTTAAAATCATCTTTTCCAATCTTTTTTAATTCTTCCAGCGAAAGTCAGAAATTTTAATGACTTCTCATCTGGGAACTGGATGGTTTCCACTGACTGAGATGATTTTGTTCATTCAGGTTTCCTTTATAATCATCTCTGAAACTTCCTTTCAACTCTCCCTGGATCAAACAGTTGTTGGCATTTGCACACGTGGGGACATTTATCCACTTAGTTGGACAACAAATTTGCTTTCGAGGACTAGTGCTCCTGTTTCTAGTGTGGTTTAGAATCCAAAACATGTTCTTCATCCTGCAATATACTCACATATCACATAGCTTGTACTAAAGAAATTAATCAAAGCCACTTGCAAAGTATGTCGAAGATAAAGAGACAAAAGAATGAATGTCATTACTGCTTTAAAACCTAACTTTTAGCATAGTTCCTCAAACAATTTTAGCCCATATATACTTTTGATAAGTATAAATATAATGAAACATTCATAAGTATTAGTAAGTAATATGAGGAATATGCAGATATACACTGCATAATAGGACTACATGAAGAGAACATTAGAAGTCTCATTGTACAGGTGCACACAGAGACATTAATTCTCATATTGGCCCAGAACACAATTACTTTACTAAAGGAAAGAATTTTTATTGTCTTCATTCACTGCTCTAAGTTTGTTTCCTTGTGGGAATAAAATGGGTGTAAATTTGCCTATATTTGGCAGTCATAATGAAGATTACATAAAATCATGCATATATAGTATATATCGCACAGGGCCTGATATAGGGCAAGTACTCCATACACGATATATATCATCTCAGAAATCACTAGTCCTAATAGTGGGTTAGAGTATATTTTAATACTATATGCAAAATTCTTAAAATTTGTAATTGTAGAAGTCAGGGAATTAGAAAAATAAATTTAATATATATAAGCTACTGATCAGTTTTTTTTTTTTCTGGTATTTATATTCCTTGTCCATTTCCATTTTTTTTCTTTTCAATTGTCTTTCAAGTTCTTTTCTCATTTAAAAAAAATTCAAAGATAAAAAATAAAAGCTCATCCTAACAAGGCTATGATATTAGAAAGAAAGCTTAAAGCCAGATGTGTTCTTTAATCTCTGTGAAACTTAATAGGAATTGTATTTTCTTCTTCTGACTTGAATAACATTTTCTTTAGTAATTTAAAACATATAGCTATAAATATTACACATATTCAATAAGAAACTTCCAATAAGCAAGGAAAAGAAAATAAAAATTACTTGCAGTAATTATCTGCTTCAGCCAGAACAGAGGAACTGGTACTAAACAAGTTCTGCCACCAAAAACAATTATGAAACTGGAAAAATATGTAATGCAACTCTTTTACACATTAGATGGTAGGCAGCACAGAAGCACAATCTCTGAAAGAAGGGACACTCATAAGGTGAATCACATGTTTGTTCTAGCTCTCTGCCTAGAGATAATTTCCCAGTTCCCAGCACAGGGTGCTTGAGTTCAAGTGGAGCATGGTGGTCCTCCTCAGATGTGAAGGTAGAGATCCACATTTGAGGCCACCAAAGTGACTGTTGTCTGTGTGGCAGGAAACTAAAAAGACAGGAGCTACACAGAGATTGGGAATGGGAATGATAGAAGCTCATTTACAGATTATCTATGAATCTTTGGCTGAGGACTGTTTTGCACATGCGTGGAACCAGACTATACAAGGCTTAATAATGAGTAGCAACCAGAGGTCTCAGAGAGAAACAGAAATACGAAATACTAGAGATCAAGCAGTGCTGGGAAGTAAAGCTTCTGCCCAATTCCAACACAGACTAGTTGAAAATCAGAAAGGCCACACCCAAGGACTAAAGATCACACCCTAGAGTAGACCTATAACAGACATGCTCTAACAAGGCCTGAATAACAAAAGCCAAAAATTCTTTAAAGAATTTCAGGGGATGTAGTACTTGGGAGTTTAGATCCTTCCAATTTAGAGGGGCTTGAGAAGCAAGTTGGGCTTTTCACAGAACTACCATAAAAAAGAATAAAAACAGATACATGTTCACTGTGATCAGCCAATTATTGGCCTGCCTGCAAGAACAAAAATCAGTATTCTTTAGAGGTGGACAGCAGAATCTAGAATCACAATGATGTATTACCCTAACATCCAGTATATAATAAATATCAGTATATATGCCAGCAAAATGTGGCCCATCCATATTCAAGAAACAAAAACAGTCAAGAATATAAACTTGAAAATCAGGCTACCTGGACCCTACTCTGATAATGCGCGGATGTTGGATTAAGTAGGAAATAATTTAAAGCAGTTGTTATAAGTAATTTTAAATATATAAGGAAAAATATGGTTATTTTCAGTGAACAGATTGGGAATCTCAACAGATACATGGAAAATAAAGAATGAAATGAAAGTGGAAACAATAAATGAAATTTTAAAAAATTCTGACAGACTTAACAACAGATTACGGATGACAGAAGGCAAAATCAGTAAACTCGAAGTTAGAGCAAAGGAAATTATACAATCTGAAAACCAGGCAAAAATGTTACATTCAAAACCTAGAAGATACAGCCCAAGATGTACATAGAAACAATGACATTAAATGTATATATAGAACAATAAACAAACACTAAAAACGAACAAGAAGCCACCTGATGACCCACATACATAAGGTCAAAATAAATCTAAATGAAATGAACAATATATATAAGAAAAGAAATTTTTAAAAATAAAAAATGAATGTCCCAAAGGGGATCAACAAAGCCAAAGTTCGGTTCTTTGAAAAAAATTGAAAGATGTATTACTCCCAGGAAGTAATTTTTCCCATGTCTAAAAGTTTTATATATAAATATACATATAACTATTCATGTAATTAATGTATACTATATAAACTGTTAAAGATATATTAATATTAAATATATATTCTTTTCCTGGGATTTATGATTAATAATAGTCATATCTTAATTTTGAATTATGTTATTCACAAGATAAAATGACTCCTTTTATTCCATTTAACATATTGTACTTTCTTTCTTTCTAGTTTTTTTTTTTTTTTTTTTTTTTTTTTGAGACAGAGTGCTCTGTGGCCCAGGCTGGAGTGCAGTGGCACGATCTCAGCTCACTGCAACCTCTGCCTCCCAGGTTCAAGCCATTCTCCTGCCTCAGCCTCCTGAGTAGCTGGGGTTACAGGCAGGTGCCACCATGCCCAGCTAATTTTTGGTATCTTTGGTAGGGACGAGGTTTCACAATGTTGGCTAGGCTGATCTCAAACGTCCATCCCCTGGGTTCAAGGGATTCTCCTGCCTCAGCTTCCTGAGTAGATGGGATTACAGGCGTGTGCCATCATGCCCAGCTAATTTTTGTATTTTTAGCAGTGACGGAGACGAGGTTTCACCGTGTTGGTTAGGCTGGTCTCAAATTCCTGACCTTGTGATCTGCCCGCCTTGGCCTCCCAAACTGCTGGGATTACAGACATGAGCCACCTTGCCTGGCCAACATATTGTACTTTCAACATACTATCAACACATGTTCTGTTTTTGTTTATGCTTGCCTTGTTGATTTTTAGTTATTTTGAATTTGTGTGTAGGTTTTAACACATTTCAAGAACATGTAATTGAATTGAATTTTTAAAATTTCATCTTATAATCTCTTCAGTAAATCAAGTTTAATTTCTTTATAATTTAAGAGACTACACCTTTACTTATGTTAATCCTTTATAGTCTCAATTTTTAAAGTCATTTGTTGCTTGTAATTTCTCTCATTTTATATGAGGCTTGTATTCCCTTTTATTTTTCTAAATTTTTTCAACCTTTAGAGAATGTATCCTAATTTTAATCATTCCACAAGATATAAGAATTATCAAAAACATCTTAAAATATATTTATTTGATTGTCATCATCAAAAATATGTTTGTGTCTTCTTTAGGAAAATTTTACTATCTTCCCAACACACATATGTACACACATATGTACTACTCAAACTTTGATGATATTACTAATATTTCTGGTACTGATTACAGGTGTTACATATTTTCAAGTAACATGAATTTTCATTAAAGAGTAATTACTGTATTACATTTAGTTTAAACCCAGATTTACATACTAATCATTTTGATCTTTAATTACTTCTAGTGCTTACTGTTTTCAACTTCTAGTCAATGACATTGCTGTTCCCCTTCCTAGAAACTGTTTTGCCATTTGAAGCAAAGATCTCTAAAGTAGCAGAGCTCAAAACTGGGAAACAAGAAGCAAAAATTTTGCACGTGTGTTTTAAGGTTTAATAAAGGGAAGTTCCACTTCGTGTTCACTTCCCTTGATTCCTGGATGCTCATGTTATTCCTTGAGAACAGCAGCCCAACTGGTGTTTGTTTCTAAGTATATAATGTATTCTGTAAGATTAATCTCAGAGAATGTCAGGTTGCTACCATCTCATCTGTGCTGTAATTTGATCTCTGGGAGACCATTTCATTAAACTAGTCAGCTGCTTTTAGGTGAAGAAGCCTGTGGTAATTACTGGTGAGCTCCATGTACATGAGTCATTGCCACATGTATTTTGTTATGAAATGAGTTCCCTGGCCAGGATCAATGTTGTTTGTATTATGGTAAATAATAAGGCATTCATAAGTCTGTGAATAATGGTGCTTGTAGAAACTTTGTGGGAAAGGAAAAAAAATATCCATATTCAAAATAAGTGTGTATTCTAATGAGGAACAAATTTCTGCCACAGTCAAAGTAGAAGGAGGACAATGTTAAGTAACGAGAGACCAGATGGCCTCCTCATCTCCCTGGGGAAGATCAGGATGGCTCTCTCAGAAGTCCAGCTCCAAGCCAAAATCCTATGTGTGTGTATCTTTCAAGCCCAAACATTGATCATTACAAAGGCTCTGTACTACAGCCCCTTCTGGGGGTACTACCCGTCACACACACACTGGTCTCAGTAGACAGCCAGTGCATTAATTTTTTGGAGGAAGTTTTAGTCAAGGCCTCTGGCTCCCTATTCTCCTGTGTGTGTCTGCATTCCTATACCAGGGGCCACCACTCAGAGGCCTCCTCATTGGTGAGATGGGGTTAGGTTTTATGGTCTTGACTGAGACACTTTCAGCACCAAATTTAAGATGAAAGATACAATAAACCAATTCCATTCTAACATGATCCCACGTATTATCTTAGTCAGGGTTCCATCAGAAACTTGGAAACTATACTAGTTATTTTAACTAAGGGAATTTAACACAGGAAAAGCAGTTAGGCATGGGGGACTAAATAAGCAAAGGAGAACACTGAGCCAACACGGGTTAGTAACCGCAGGAGACAGCAGCCAACCTAAGCTAGGACAACAAAAGATAAATGTTGCAAATATCTGCACCTGCAGAGCTCTGAGGAGACGGTGTCTCTGACTGCTGCTGATGCTCCATTTGCTCAAAGGAGGAATCCCCCCGCCAACAAGGGTTAGATTCAGGGTTTCTAGGTAGCACAATGAGGCTGATCTGGGAATGTGGAAAGAAGCTGGGAACTGGAACCAACTCTGCTTTCTGAGGTGAAGAAATGTTTCCTAGAGGTGCTGACAGGAACAATATGGAAACAGAAAGAAGCAAGTTCTTTCTCTGTGTTCTGCCTCACAGTCTCCTCTGGCACCTCCTATTGGTTTTCTTGGCCAGGGAGAGCCGCTTGGCAAAGAAGACATGTAATTAGCATTGTACCAGCCCCAGAAGCACAAAGCAGATTACACAAAGTTTGGTTTAGAGATGAGAAAGAAATAAGCTTAACAATTGCTACACCATGTCTTCATTATTTTTAATGTTTTAATTTTTATTCAGCTCTTGGTCAATTAGCAACGTAATTTCAGTGCCATATTTTCTTCACTTTTTTGTGCATTTGGAATGAGACTATTATTCCCTTGACTTTGTTAATAAATGACAACTTTTTTTTTTACAAAGGTCCTGTGTTATAATTGTTTTCGTACTCAAAATTTCTTAGGTATTATTTCATAATACTCAGGAATTTAATGTTGTAGAGGAGAGGTTTGATGCTGTATTGTTTTTGTTGTGTTGCAGGTAATCTGTTCTCCTCTTGAGTTATAATTGAATTATTTTTATTCTTAATACACAGGACATTAATATCAGTCTGTGTATGTCTTTATTTGCTTGGTTTGGAATACAATGATACTATTTTGATCTGTATCATGGTCTGCCTTTGGCTTGGACTTTTGCTCTTATTTTTTATAATTGATTAGTGCATCTTTTTCATTTGTTCTAGTTTCTTCTTTAGGTATAGAATTATCAATATGTTGGCTTTCCAGTTTTTTTCTTAGATATATATTATATTTCTTATTACATCATGGATTCAATTTTCTGCAATATCATTTCTGCTCAGAACTGCTATTATATTTTAATAATTTCTTGCAATTCTTCCTTATCACATCTTATCTTTCCCTCTCATCCAGTGGCTTTTTAATATTATTCAGGTTTTCCTTTATGAATGCTAACTGCTGTTCATAAATGCCATGGCTCCTTGTAATTATTGCAGATGCCGATTTTTTTTTTGAAATTTTCTTCTCAATCATTTATTAGAGATATTTTCTGCTTGTAAGTCTTCAAATGCCATTCTCATTATCTCTTTCCTCAGTTCATGTTACTGCGATTTCTTTCTCTTAAGATATCTCCTAAAATGGTGTCCTATATTCAAATTCAATGTCTCCTATCTGATATAGTGTGAATTGCTTCGTGTCTTATTTTCTTCTTCTATGGGAAATATTCTTCTTCAAGCTACAGCTCAGAGGCAAATTTATGTGCTCAGTTCCCAGTCTAATTTTGTTTCCAAGAAATTTCAAATAAATTGTCTTGTAAGATGAAATCTTTTAGTATTTATACTTTCTGGTTTCTGTCATTCTGAAAACAAGGTGTACACGAAAACTTAGAATTTCCAACATGTTCTTCTTTCAGAGTTATTCATGTTTTCTCTTACATCTTTACAGGTTTACTTACGGGGATTATTCGTCCTCAATATAGTGTGATACTGACAGCGCTTCTCACTCTCTTACCCACTTCTGGCGTCTTCATGGGTTTGCTCCCTCTCTTCCCCTCTCTCTCTCAGGAAGATGTATAGCCAAAGTGGATACTAATTCTGCCTCCTTCACATATAAGCAGAGCATTTGCCTATTTATCCAGTGAATACATTTTCTGAAAATTTAAATCTGGAAGTAAGTGTACCTGATTTTCAAAAAGAAAATTGCCTTATTATATGAAGACAGGAGTATCTAATTAGGAGTGAATGATTGTGTTTTTCTCAATCCAGGTTCATGTGTGTTTGATCCCAGATTCCCTAAAAATTAGAGCTTGAGGCAAGGACTACTTAGACTGCATCAACCCAGGTCAGCTAGAGTGATGTGTAAAAAAGTTAGGCAAAGAAGTATAGAAAACTTTGCAAAGTGATGCATTGCAGGGTCGACTACTGCTTTACACAGGAGTCCCTCCACAGGTCCCTCTGCAGGTATCTCTGCTAGACATTTTGAAAGTATCAGGAGAACTGTATGAAGAAATGTCCTTGGAGCAGTGCATGTGACAGTGGAAGAAAGTGGAATTTTTTTGCATGCCTTTTCCTGTCTCTTGCTTCCCAGAAACAAGGTTTACTCCTGTGTGAATTAACCCTATCATACTTCCAGGTTGTGTCATCTGGATCCTTTGGTAGCTGTTCATGATGCCAAATCCTATAACCTAAAGTATGCATTTTATTTGGGTCCAGGAGTGTCAGGGGAAACCAAAAGTCTAGGTATGTAAGACTGTTCATCCTGGTTACAAAGAAGTGGCCTAGAGAAAGGGCCTGCCACTCTCAAGGCCAATGACTTGCTGGCTACTTCCGGTGGAGTCAAAATGGTAGAGAAAAAAAGAGCTCTATGGCAATCTGGAGTGATCAATACAATTTACATAATACAGTGCGCCTTATCTTTATGGATTTCTGTGCATTATTGCATTAGAGCATCAAATGGATGTTATTCCAAACGTTTTTGTCACTTTTTAGCAACTGAGCTCATGTTTTTACAGTGGGACTATTTAGTGGGAGTCTAGTGGGAAGTTGATATTGAGTGGTGATGGCCAGATGTGAGAGTAACTTTCGAGATTTGCATGAATGCTTTAGAGATAATAAATTTTATCTCTCTGCCTACATTAACATATAACTTATAATTATCGGTATGCAATTTGTCAAATTATTCTAATTGGTTTATTTTTAATGAAAGGTGAACTCTAATTTATTAGTTGACATTGTTTAATTCCTTGTTCAGATTAAAAAGGATTCATTCTCTGCTGGAATGTCTAATATTTGACATGTCACATTTTCTGTTTATATTTTATTTTGAAGGAGCTGGCTGATTTTGATGAAATAAAGACAGCTAATAAGAGATATCAAGACAAACTATAAAATTATTTTGTGATCCTGGCTGCTTTCTTACAAAAATGAATAAAAAATTCACATTAACATATCACCTGTGATTATACAAGTCATGCTTTAGAATTCAGGGAACTAGACAACCTACAATACGTGCTCTATTAAAATATTTGAATATATAATGGTAATAAGTTACTACCATTTGGAGAAATATAAGTCAAAAAATTATATAATTTTTTCTCTTTACTGATTGTATGTCATCTTGCACAAAAAAATAGAAGTGAAACTAATCTGCCAAAAACAGGAAAGCTGTTCTAAGTTCATTTTCTAGTGGCTAGAAAGTGAATTTTACAAATTAAGTTTTATGCCATTGTATCTGTTATCATTTGAAGCATGAACTTATAATCTAAAGAAATCATGAGTTCTTTTTTTCAATATTTCAATGGAGCAAAACAAACCTATCTATGTGTGCTTCATCCTAAAACATAAATGAATCAGTTCTTCTCTAGATTTAAGACAGTAAAGATAATTTATTATTTAGAAAGTGTATGCCTTTTACAAAAAAATATGAAATAGAAATCTAGTTTTTCCTAGCCAATTTTAACTTTGTCTTCATTTAGGTAGTTGGGGAGAAAAAAGGAATGTAAAGGATGGAAGAAAAGTAGAGACAAAACATGGCTAGGGGAAGAGAAAAATGAATAGTGAAGGGAGAGATAATTGAGAAAGGTACATTAAATTTACCTGCCAGGTGTTGGAAATCAGTATTAAAAATTTAAAGCACCCAAACCAGAACATCATTACCAATTTAAAGAGGAACACTTTACTGTACTGTTTTAAAGTTTTTTTAATCAAAATATTCAAAATTCATTTTTTTCCAAATAGTTATTCACATTTTAATGATCATCAAATTAAGAAACATGACCTAAGTTCCTGGACAACACCCTTTTTTTTTACTAGAAACAAAAACAATTTTTACCAAAGATGTTTATACCTAAGCAATACAAAATCTAGCTAGCAAAGTTCTACTGTGTGAACCAGAGAATATATGAAGTTATTCTGTGCATTTGCTCTCAGAATCTGACTGTACAATGTGACCTTTAGTGAAAGCTGGCATTATATCCAGATATTTTGATGTCCCAATTACATGCAAACATTTCTTAACAAATTGAAATCAGTGACCTGTCTCTATACACACACACACACACACACACACACACACACACACACACACACACACATACCCTTGTCTAATATTTATACTTATGCCTATACACACATATATATCTGTAAAATACAGAGTAGAATCTTTCAAGCTGACTGAGGGGAGAACGTGGAAGAGGGGTTGCCAAATAATGTTAGAATAGCTTCACTGAAAAGTGATGTAAACAGCTTCATGAAAAAGCAATGCTAGAGGGAAGCAATAAACCTTCTCATTCTGTAATTAAGAATTTTAACAGATAAGACAAAAACAATAACTTCATTTCTCAAATTTGAACTTTTATTTAAAAACTGCTTTAGTTGCACTTCATTTCACATACCTGGGTAGTCATAAATTCCTTAATGTAGTAATATTTGCCTTCCAGCATCAGCTTTTAGGAAATCTACCAGGACAACTGACATGAAAAATGTATATTCTACAAAGAACCATTTTTTTAACCAAACGACTTGTTTCACGTTTTTTTTTTTTAAACTAACAGGTTTTTCCAATTTTTAAATATTTCTACTAGTAGAAAAATGTTTTCAGTTACTCGACAGATACACCCTATCTCACACTGCAATTCTCTCAGGCAATACGTACGCGTTTTGTGTCCTTTCACAGTGCAGTTCACTTGGAGACAAAAGCAAGAAGAATTTGTTTCACTTGAGCTATTCCCTTTTAACATATGCTTTCCAGCTGACTAAATTTATCTTTAAAATTGTAACAGTCAAAAGGGTATCAGCCATAACCATCAAAATTGTTATAGTTTTTTTTAGCATTGTAATGTTCAATAAAGGGACAAGAAATTTGTTATAATTTTTTCATTAATGTTCTAGCATTCATAGTTTGTCATGTATCTATATAGCCCTGTAATTACCTACAAATTAACTATATTAAAAGACACCTGAATTTAAAATATCATGTTCAAAAACTACCTCCTATGAAATACTACCACTGGAGAAAAAATTCTTATGTTACCATTCTAAATAAGAATATCTCATTGGCCTTGCTGTTAAAAGAACAATAGAAGACTAATTAGCTCAACTATGTATTAGTCCCAGCGAGGGAACCCCAAAGCCCACAGTAATTTTGACACAGATGTATGCCACATGATACCTTTATTATATGCTAATGATATTTGACCAGGAAACATAAAAAACTTTTTTTAAAAATTCAGTTAGAGGCCGGGCAAGATGGCTTATGCCTGTAATCCCAGCACTTTGGGAGGCCGGGCAGGCAGATCACTGGGTCAGGAGTTCGAGACCAGCCTGGCCAACATGTAGCTACTAAAGATTCAAAAAATTAACTAGGCATGGTGGCACCCGCCTGTAATCCCAGCTACTCAGGAGGCTGAGGCAGGAGAATCACTTGAACCTGGGAGGTGGAGGTTGCAGAGAGCTGAGATCGTGGCATTGCATTTCAGCCTGGATGACAGGGCAAGATTCCATCTCAAAAAAAAAAAAAAAAATCCAGTTAGAACAATTTTATTATAATTTTAGAAAACCAAACCTTTACGTTTACGATAAATTCTTTTAACATATTTGCTATTTCAGTTATGTTCTGTGTATCTCTTTTGTAATAAAGCCAGCATATTTTTCAGCTGAAGTAACTATTTTATCATCTCTAAATGTCCACTGATAATATTTTGAAGGATATAGAACTGTATACAATCAACTAACAAAGGATTTGGGGTTTTATTCATCTTTTGCTCATGATTGTTGCTGCATTGAATATAGTACATCAAACCTTCCTTCTCTTCTGAAGAATTTCATCAGAAGATATGAATGTATTTAATTTATCAGATAGGGATATTTTGGTTGTTGGTGATGGTGGGTGATTTTACCAATATCAGGAATATAGCTTAGAAATTTTAAAATATAAATCTTGGATCACAGATGTTGAAAATTAGCTGTTTTTTTATTATGCTACACAGAAATTTCATGAGGTCAGAGTTATTTCTAGTTTGTTTACCTCTGTATCTTCAGCATTTTCACAGCATCTAGTCTTTGGTCAATATTTACCAAATATGTTTATTATTAAATAAAGGAAGAAACTAATGCTAAAATTCTAGATTGCAAGGAACGACTAAGTAGATATTCATTTTAAGAAATTTTCCCTGTGCGTCATCAACCTTGCAAAATTAAACATCACATAAAATTATGTGCTGCTGCTGATGGAAAGTGATAATGGTGATTGTGTAAAGCATTGTTCTCAGCCTTGGCTTTATTTAGGAATCACCTGGAGAGCTTTTAAAAATGCTGTTGTCTGAGTCCCATCCTCAGTGATTTTGTTATAATTGGCTCAGGGTGTGCCTGGGATTGGGATTTTTCCACTAGAATCTCTCTAAGAGTTTGTAGTGTACAACTAAGATTGAGAACCACTGTTATATATGATGACATAAAGACGACTATGATGAAGAAGGGAGATTTCAAAACACCCAGCTTACAAGCTTAATTTATGAAAATAAAAATGAGTTTTCTTTTTTTAATTATACTTTAGGTTCTGGGATACATGTGCAGAACATGCAGGTTTGTTACACAGGTATATACATGCCATGCTGGTTTGCTGCACCCATGAACCTGTCATCTACATTAGGTATTTCTCCTAATGCTATCCCTTCCCTAGGCCCCCATCCCATGACTGGCCCTGGTATGTGCTGTTTCCCTCCGTGAAAGACAGTGTGGCAATTCCTCAAGGATCTAGAACCAGAAATACCGTTTGACCTGCAGCAATCCCATTACTGGGTTTATACCCAAAGAATTATAAATCACACTACTATAAAGATACATGCACACATATGTTTATTGCAGCACTATTCACAATAGCAAAGACATGGAACCAGCCCAAATGTCCATCAGTGATAGACTCAATAAAGAAAATGTGGCATGTCTACACCATGGAATACTATGCAGCCGTAAAAAGGATGAGTTCATGTCCTTTGCAGTTCATGTCCATGCATGAAGCTGGGAGCCATCATTCTCAGCAAACTGACATAGGAACAGGAGTTTACTTTTTAGAGTCAATTTTAGATAACATAATAAATTGATTCCATTTCTAGTTGACATACCAGCACACACATACAGAAATAAATCCTTAAACACCTTCTTTTGTTCCTTTCTTTTTTCATAGTTCAAAGAGAAACAAAATATGAAAACACTTATCGAAAGAGCTAAATATGGCCTACTCCTTGAATAATAAAAACATATCTACATGCAAAGGTAAAAAGCTTGGAAAGGGGAGAAACAAGTGCAGAGGGGATGCTGTTCCTAAACCTACACTTTGAAATGACCTATTTCCCACAGGATCAAAGAATCAGAAGATGCAAACAGACTCATGTGCCTTTCTGCTCAGCTGTCTGTTTGCTAGCTGACTCTTCTAACGCTTAGCTTTGATTACTTAAGTCCAACTATCTGCTCATACAACTACTCTGGAACCAATCTCATCACAAATCCAGAATAATTTAAGTAGCCTAATCCTAACTCAGAAGCTCAACCCTATGCTATTCCAATCTGATTTGGGGCTCTGGTTCCTGTAAGTGAATTCCTATCTTCTATCCACATGTGTAAGTCCCTGCTCTCAGAGACTTTTACCTGATTATACACCAGTCTTTTCAGCAGAGTTCCTGCTTGGTTTCTCCCACTTCTGGGGAACCAGAATAATACTGCTCTTTACTCTCCAGAAGGTCTAAGTTTTGTTTTGTTTTGTTTTGTTTTTTTCCTTTTTTGAAACAGTATAACTTTGGGGCCAAGATTACCAAGCAGCAAAGTTGATAGCCACCTGCATGGTGTAGCTTACAGAACTACAAATAGCCCCCACAATACATACCCCAAAATATCTGCTGAAGTGCCTCTGCTAAAAATGGATGCACTTCTGTTCAATTCAACAAATTCATTGAGTATTCTAGAGCTATTATTATGGAAGCTATGTTTTCCAAATGGAAAATTGGGATGCATCTTGAGAGTATCTAGCACTAGGAGAAGGTATCTGATGCCAAGCTCAGTAAAGCCAGTGGTAACTAATCATTTTTCCTAAAGTATTCTTTTTGGTCATTCATACAGTAGTCCTTGAGGTTTTTCTTGCTCCAAACCCTGGAAGTCTTACTGCATTTCAGTACAGAGAAGAGTGATCTAAGTCCTGATGCTGGAAATGTTTACAGGAAAAAATAGCTATGGAAAGTGTTCAGGAAAAGGGTAGTAATTCAAACATGGTACTTAATCTTTTAATCTGTAATCTTTCCATTTATTGGCTGTATGAAAATGAGAAGAAAATTTTTTCCAAAGAATTATTTTATCATCTGTAAATTGAGAAGAATAATTCCTATTTGACAGAGTTGTTATAAGAATCACGTTAGATAATGCACCCAGGACAGTGCCCAGAGAATTATGTAATAAAATCCAATTCCTATCATAATAATTAATATTGCTGCTAATAATAGAAATTACCTTCCATGCTTCTTCAAAAGCACATAAAAGTTTGTTTCATCATTTCACAAAGACTCTTAATCTGTGAAGTCTAAAATTCTCTACCAATAGTTAAATGTTGGTGGAAATGTAGATTACCACTTTTGCAACTAACTCCCTCCCAAGATGATGCCTCAGCTAAAAATGTAACAGGAAACATTAATTTCTGAAAGAGAAAGGAGAGCTAACAAGGAGATGTTTCCAACTATTGAAAGCCATTTTTTTGAATATTTATATTCCACAGCAGGATTGCTTCAATTCCAACAGCTCTTTATATGCAGCTACCCGTCAGGTTAAGAGTTTAGTGCATTGTTATTATGACTTGATTTTTTTGACAAGAGCAATCAGCAATTGTTGGTAAGTGAAAGTTGAAAAGATTGAATTGGTCAAATAAAAGCACTTTCTGCTGGGAATGCGATTGAGAAAAGCAACAGTCAAAACACTGCCAAGGTGATTCATGATGTTGGAATGTTATCTGGATTGGGTCAGAGGAAACGTTTCAATGGTGTCATGGTTCACAGCTCAGCTTCAAATTTAGATTCTGATAATCTTCTAGCTGAAAGCCTATAAGCATGCTCAAAACAGAGTAAAGACCATAAAGTCTTGTTGAATGTTTATCATTTATAAAAGGGAACAGCAAAGCTGCGTAATGGTTCTGCTTTAAATTCTCTGTTGTCAGGGATAAATAAGTGCTATACACGTTATCATAAAATAGATTTGTCTGCTTTATTTTTGATGTACTGAGTTGTTTTTTTTAAATTTGTTTCTATTTGGCAATCCCAAATTCTTACTGAAAGTAATTGTTTTGTGATAAACGTGGGTGATTTATTTGGAACCATAGGAAAGATTTTAATATATAATGAAACTGTAGCATTTAAAGAACTTGGCAAACCCAGTAGCTGGTAAGCTCTAGTAAAGTAAGATAGTTTATCAAGTAGCTAAGGTCCTTTGATTATGGAAGAAACTGCTTCCATTGAAACCCAGTGGTCCTAAGAGGAAAGGAAACAGGGGGCATGAGAAGATGATTTCCTTATTCAATTCTATCAGATTAGTACTATTAAAAATAAACGGATTGCTTATGACTTTCAGAAAACTCAGCTGGAAAATCAGAAAAGCTCCCTCTAAGAGTTTTCTCTCAAGCTACCCTAAAATACTGGAAGTGATCATATGTGTCATTTATTTATCCATCCAGTAAATTCAACAAGCACCAGTCATTAATTTATAGCATCCAGTATATTAAATGCTGACTAGCACACCCCATGAGTGAAGGAAGTCAGAAAGAGATAAAATTAATCACTTATTTGCTAAAGAAGATTTGTAGATCATGGCTTAGAACTGTGGCCAAAATTAATCTTCCTACTTCACTTCCCCAATACTTGACCCTGGCCTCCACCCAACAGGTTAAATAGGATGTGCAAATGGCCTGTGACACAGAGGGTCCTTGCCCTCATGGAACTCAGAGAACTGGGATATAGAAAGATAGCCTTCTAGATTTGCTTTGCAAAGGCAGGCCCTTAATCCTGACCCAGATGTGATTTTTTTCGGTGTGTGAATTCATTAAGAGTAGCAGAAGCCATGCATAAACCAGACAGATAGATCTTAAGCTAAATGAAGCATTTCTACAAAGGCAGGGACAGGCTTGTTCATGACTGTGTATCACTTCATTTTCCCTTTGGAACAGATGGGATTAAAAATGTTCTTAATCAATATTGCCTCCTCCTGGTAGGTGCAGAGGATGCTCCGTTTCCTTTCTATGGAAAAGTGAGGAGTGGGTTTATAAGCATCTCAACAATATTTTTGCTAAGTTTGAATGATGAGCAGTAGTTCATCAGGGACATGTCAAAGAGAAAATCTGATAGATATAAGTAGAGAACTAAGGCTTTCAAGACTGGAACCCAGGATGTGAGGAGGAATGGGGGTTGAAGAGAGGAGGAAGAAGAGAGCTGTGTGGAAGAATAAGAAGTGACTGAATTCTGATTCAGTGTGTGAGAGTTAATTTCAAGTGTCCACTTGACTGAGCACTTGACTGGGTTAAGGAACACCTAAATAGCTAGAAAAGCATTATTTCTTGAGATGTCTTTGTGTTTGGAAACACAGCGGAGGAGAAAGGACCTACAGAGTGCCTACATAAATTGGTTATGAGTAACATATAAACAAGGAACAACAAACTGTGGAAGGCTGCAGGAGGCCTCTGAGGAGGAAGGCCTCTCCATGCCTCATTCCAGTGCAGGGTGACCTTGGCTCTGTTACCATAAACATTGTGCTCAAGGACATAAAGCCCCTTCATAGCACCATGACGTAGCCAGACTTGTAGGCTCCTTGTCAGGCCCGCATTCCATCAGCTGTACATAGATAATAAGCTAAAGATAACAACATGTTCTTGCTTTGTGAGGCTCCCAAACCACCACTGTTATCAATCCTTAGGATGACACAACAGTTCCAGCTCACTGATTCACTTCTAGCTCACTGATTCACTTTGGGCTCACTGATTCACCCCACCATCACTCCACCCCTACGCTATAGATCAAAGTCATGGTAATCAATAAATATGGTGGATGATCAGAGCTCGGGGCCTTCACTGTCACCCCCAGAGTAAAAAGTGATGGCCCCCTATACCACTTTTTCTCTTAATCTGTCTTTTTTCTCATTCCTTTGTCACCACCAAACTCGGGGTACCCACGAGTAATGTAGGGCTGGCTCCCTACATTCTGGAACCCAAAGTGGGGCTCAGGGACCCCTACATTTTGATGCACCAACATGTGGGGCTCATGGATCCCCTACATCTTTGATGATGTTCCTTGAAGAAATTAACACTTACAACAGTGGACCAAGTAAGAAAGATCAGCTTTCACCAGTGTAAGTGACCATCATTCAATCTGTTGAAGGCCTTCATGAAACAAAACAGCAGAAGAAAGACAAATTCTCTCTCTATTCGAAAGTGGGACGTGCATCTTCTCCTGCCCTCAGACATTAGAACTCCAGGTTGTCAGGCCTTCAGACTCTGGGGCTTACACCAGTGGCCCCAGGTTCTCAGGCCCTTGGCCTTAGACTGAGAGCTATACCTTTGGCTGCCCAGGTTTTCCCAGGTTTTGGGATTCAGACTCAATCAACCATTGGTTTTTCTGATTTTTCAGCTTGCAGACAGCACATGGTGGGACTTCTCAGCCTCCATAATCATGTGAGTCAATTCCCATAATAAATCTCTTGATGCCTGTATATATCCAGTTGGGTCTGTTTTCTGAAGAACGCTGTAGAACACACAGGACCATGGAAATGTAATTGGTTGGCTGTTTGTTTAAACAGTGATCAACTAATACTAAAATAGGTAAATCCCAGGTTGAGACTCTTCTTTAAGGTTGTGAAGAGAGTTTAAAGAATTTAAACCAAGGGTTGAAGTGGGAGAGAAAAGAAGGGTAAATAGCAAAGATAAAGTTTCTGTGTAGAGTGACCAAGCAGATGATGGGACTATTAACCAAGACCAGAAACATCTCTTGAGAAAACTTTACATTCTAAAATAAAATATTCAGTTTAAGTTTAAAGTTATCTACTCATTTCTGTATAAAGTCAGAGTTCAGTTATGTTGTAATTTATAAACATTAAGAATGAGTAGATAAGTAATTTATCCAGGCTCATTAATTCCTTAAAGAAAAGTGTATCCAACCCTAATCCTACCTTTGACAAAAGATCCTGAAGATAAAATTTGGCCCTTCTGTCATATGGGGTCATCTGTGCTACTCTTGGTCTTTTGGCCAGCCATTCTACAGACAACCAATAGTTACTCAGCTAGGTTCTCCTGGGAGTGAGTATGAGTGTGTCATGCTCATCCTGTTTCTAACAGGACATTATCATACCCATCACTGCTTCCAAGTTTCCAGAACCAAACACTGGTCTAGTTGAAGAATATGAATTTTTTTTATAGCAGAGTAGAGCAAAATTAACCAGAGTGGCCAAGTGTAGGAGATATTTTTGGCCTCTCTGGCTAAAGACTAGGGCCTTCTAGAAAAGGCTGGCATACCCCTCCTGACTGCTGGCCTCAATCCTTCACATAGTCTCCTCTTTACCTCTGCTCCAAATTTAGTATCGGATTGCCTTTTCTTCCCTGTAATTGAAGGCTGTACCACATCCCTCTCCCAACCCTTGAGAAACTCAAGCTCTGACTAGAAGCTCTGAGAGGGTCTTCTGAAATAGAGCGTTGACTCCTGAGCAGTGGGACAGTGGTATTCATTCAAATTCACTTTACCAGTAAAATTTCTCACTCGTTACATAGGAAACAAGCAAGACCAACACATGTAGTCATGCAAGTTAGAAAGGCTGTGTTCTGCACAAATGCCCAAATGAAAGAACACATAGAGGCTTAACTCCGGCCCACACCTTTCTCCTCTAGCCATGTGCCCTGAAGTAAAGTTGCATCTACCTAGAGAGGTCCCTTTTGCTTCTTGGCCCCAAAATCCATCTGGCCCAAAGATGTCCCTAGAGCAAGTCTCATCAAAATTAGCCTTTATTTATTATGAAAGACTTGACTCATTCCAGACCCTACCCTGTACTAAAACAGTTACATCAACAGTAAATTGCTTTCCTCTAGTCTTCAGCATCAATTTATATTAGATAACAATAATTGACAGAAGCAATTTGTTATTTTCTGCTACAAGTAAGTAAAACATGAGTCTATTGCTATGGGAGTTTACCCATCTAGCAAGTCAGAAAACATGTACACAAATAACTAATCAAAACACTGACATATAAAAAGCACAGTCTTTCATCAGTTTGGATATGAAGATTTCTTCTAACAGAGGAAGTTGCCCAGGAAACAGTAGCATTTAAGCAGCCATTGTGCGGTGGACAGAATTTTAATAGCAGATGGGAGAGCATTGTGTACAGAACAAACTCAGCCCAAAGGCGAGATTGTAAACAAGCCTGGAGACACAGGGAAAGTGTAGTACTTTCAGGGAGGGTATAAGCCTTTCAAGAATGAGTGAAAGTAAGGCGCAATATTACTACAATGATCAAAAGAGAAAGTCTGGAGGACTTCACACAATTTCACCCTGTGATTTGAAGCCATGCAGCCCAGAACTGCCTGCATGACCACTTTGGTTTTTTCTGCCAGAAGAGTATCTGTTATACATATCAGTGTCAGAAGCTAAAAAGAAAAAAAAAAGTGAAATCCACTTGTCTAATCTGACTTCATCTTTCAAATGGGGGTACAGGAAAAGATGCAAGAGTCCTAGGCAGCATCACATACTAGTTAATAGCAGGCCAGGATTAGAACTCAAGGTTTTAGGTATTTTCACTTCCCAGCTACTCATACTAGAATTCTAATATTCTCAGTTACATAGGACAGTGTACTCAAAAACAGGTTGAGCTAAAGAGTTTACATGGCACATTTCCTGGAGCATGGATTTATTTACTTTGATGAGAAATAAGTAAAAGTATTTTTCTCTATTAAAATAAAATGCACAAACTTTTAAGATAAAAGTATTATTGGTTATATTAGGTATTCCAGATTCCTGGGGTATATTACAATTATTGCTGGCAATAGAGGTATTTGGATGGAATGTTTTAAGAGGCACTTTGTTATAAGGCTGGTAAAGTAGGTTGTTGACGAATTATGGAGGGCCTTAAATATCACCCTCAAGGGTTGAATGCAGTTTACATAACATGACATTTCTAAAGCTCTGAATTGAAATTATTGGATCTAATTTATGTTTTAATGACCTTACTTAAATGTCCCTGTTGCTTATTTTTTTTAAATAAGGTGTGATCATTGTCTTTGCCTTTGTTGCTATTGTTATTGGCATGGAGCCATATAATTTCTTTAGCTGGGGGTTGTTTTCTCTTTTTCCACTTCTTTTGGATTTGATGTGAGACTCAAGCTTAAGAGCAGCACAATTCCGCCAAAGATTTCTTTCTGCTAAGTATAAGAAACTTAAAAAATATATGATGGCTGAGGAAGATACTCCTGTTAAAAGGCCTTTTTAAGATGATAGTTCCTATATTAGGGGAGGTTTGCAGAGTCAAAAGTTCCTGAGAATAGATGATCCTGATTTGCCTTGGAAGGTTTGATCATGGAAGATACTTTGGCTGCAATTGCACTGTCCAGCACCGTGTGCACGCTTTGGAATTTAAATGTAGAGATCATTTAGTCTCTGCAACTATGTCTGGGGAAACTTCCAAATCAATACTCTTCTTTCTTTCAAAGGCTAGGCAAGAATTTGCAAAATATCATCCAGTTTTCTCTTTATAGGTTGAATAAGTGAAAATGCACACTAGCTCAAAGAAGCCAAGCAAAATTCAAAGCTGCCCTAATTACAGTGAAGCAGTCCCTTAGCCTCCTGGATGATGTACCTTATATATTTTCTCAGGAAACAAGGATCAAGAAACTCAATCTGGATTGAAACTGTTTTTTCTGGATATTTTTAAAATTTTTATACCATTTTAACATGTCACTGTAAAGATTAGCTCAGACCCTGAAAAAGATGAAGTAGCATTTATGGTTAAGTTGATGTTTACTTCAAAAATAATATTATATGATTAAAAGACAACATAAAAACTTACTGCGTAGAATCAGTTTCTGACATTTTTACTGTCTAAAAAGTTTAAAATTTGTGAGCTTATATAAACGCAATCCAATGATAGTAATTAGAGAACCAAACTCCAAGAGTTATTTCACTCCCATAAATTGATTCTTAAAAGACAGAATTGAACACCAGTTTCATGTATCATGTTCTGTTGCATTACTAAAGATAACTTTCAATCAATGAATATATTTTTAAACTTCATCGAAAAATTCTAAATTCCTGTTTCTCTTACTTTTCAACTGTCATATATTTTGTGGTGTTTTCTTATTAATATTATTGCTTAAAAATGAGGCCCAGAGATTACTGATCTCAGCAAATATCTTGGTGAATATACTTTTGCTTTGGGGCAAGTACAACTTAATATTCATAACTCTTAGAATTGCAGAAGCGGAAAGTGAAAAGAATCATTGTGATTCCCAAGCTTTAGGTATTGGGGCTAAATAGCTGATGTGAACAACTTATCAGGGGATTGGCAACATTATTAAAGTATCATGTAAAAGCCATGATTACTCTGAGTTTCAAAAATCCAGGGAAAGGAAAACTCTAGTACTAGTTGACATTTCAATAAAATATGCCTAAGAAGAAAATGCCTTGTATCAAGAGATCCTCAGTGGACTAGTTTTGAGCAAAACAATAAAGCAGAGACAAAGCAGTAAAATGAAAGTATATTCTAGTGATGACACTTGCATTCTGAAAATCAATTAAGGCAATTTTGAAACAACGTGGAATTAAGTAATTTTATGAGAAGTTCAAATGAGAACCAAGTAAATGAGGTAGCAATAGCACTTCTGCTCACAAAGTTTAATTGCTGTCTCCCCATGTTGTTCACCAAAGTCATTCCAGATGCCAGCAAATTGAAGTTAATTTTTCTACTCCATGAAATTAATATGCAGTATGTATCACGGCAGATAGCATGACTAAGCACTGTAAGAAATTCTTAGGGTTTTAGGGATGTAGGTAAATTTTTTTCTGGAGAAGCAAAAAATTAGCTGTTTACTTTTAAGAAAGACTATTTCATTGAAAATCAAAAAATACGAAATGTTATCACATGTATGTATTTCTGTCCCTATTCATCTAGTTTTATATTTCTATTAATATCTCACTCCATGGTCATGTGCCATTCATATTCCTTTAAGATCATGTATCATTTGTAAATTTATAAATTGAGGATGAGACAAACAAACATATTGATTATGCTGAAAAATAGAAAACTGAGATGAGTTTAATAGTATTGAGAAGAAGAAGAAGTCACTTTACAATTTCTAAGAATTTTTTTTCATATATATATATTTTATTGCATTTTAGGTCCTGGGGTACATGTAAAGAACATGCAGGATTGTTGCATAGGTACATACATGGCAATATGGTTTACGGCCTCCATCCCTATCACCTATATCTGGCATTTCTCCCCATGTTACCCTCCCCAACTCCCTACACCCCACTGTCCCGCCCCAGTCCCCCCCACAGACCTCAGTGTGTGACACTCCCCTCCCTGTGTCCATGTGTTCTCATTGTTCAACACCTGCCTATGTGTGAGAACATGCAGTGTTTGATTTTCTGTTCTTGCATCAGTTTGCTGAGAATGATGGTTTCTAGGTTCATCTAGTCCCTACAAAGGATACGAATTCATAGTTTTTTAGGGCTGCATAGTATTCCATGGTGTATATGTGCCACATTTTTCTTGTCCAGTCATCGATGGGCATTTGGGTTGGTTCCAAGTCTTTGCTATTGCAAACAGTGCTGCAACGAACATACATGTGCATGTGTCCTTATAACAGAATGATTTATAATCCTTTGGATATATACCCAGTAAGGGATTGCTGGGTCATATGGAATTTCTATTTCTAGATCCTTGAGGAATCCCCACTCTGTCTTCCACTATTGTTGAACTAATTTACACTCCCACCAACAGTGTAAAAGCGTTCCTATTTCTCCACATCCTCTCCAGCATCTGTTGTCTCCAGATTTTTTAATGACCACCATTCTAACTGGCGTGAGATGGTATCTCAATGTAGTTTTGATTTGCATTTCTCTACTAATCAGTGATGATAAGCATTTTTTCATATGTCTTTTGGCCTCATATATGTCTTCTTTTGAAAAGTGTCTGTTCATATCCTTTGCCCACTTTTGAATGGATTTGTTTTTTTTTCTTGTAAATCTGTTTTAGTTCTTTGCAGATTTTGGATATAAGTCCTTTGTCAGACGGGTAGATTGCAAAAATTTGTTCCCATTCTGTTGGCCAGTGGTTCACTCTAATGATTGTTTCTTTTGCTGTGCAGAAGCTCTGGAGTTTAATTAGATCCGATTTTTCCATTTTGCCTTTTGTTACCAATGCTTTTGGAGTTTTAGTCATGAAGTCCTTGCCTATGCCTATGTTCTTAATAGTTTTGTTTAGGTTTTCCTCTAAGATTTTTATGGTATTAGGTCTTATGCTTAACTCTTTAATCCATATGAAGTTAATTTTAGTGTAAGGTGTCAGGAAGGGTCCAGTTTCTGCTTTCTGCACATGGCTAGCCAATTTTCCCAACAAGATTTATTAAACAGGGACTTCTTTCCCCATTGCTTGTTTTTGTAAGGTTGTAGATGTGTGGCATTGCCTCCGAAGCCTCTGTTCTGTTTCATTGGTCTATAAGTCTGTTTTAGTACCAGTACCATGCTGTTTTGATTACTATAGCCTTGTAATACAGATTGAAGTCAGGTAGCATGATGCCTCCGGCTTTGTACTTTCTGCTTAGAATTGACTTGGTTTTGTGGGCTTTCTTTTGGTTAAGGTGTTTTGTTCCAGTTCTGTGAAGAAGGGCATTGGTAGCTTGATGGGGATAGCATTGAATCTATAAATTACTTTGGGCAGTATGGCTTTTTTCATGATATTGATTCTTCCTAACCAGGAGCATGGAATATTTCTCCATCTGTTTGTGTCCTCGCTTATTTCCTTGAGCAGTGATTTGTAGTTCTCCTTGAAGAAGTCCTTTACATGCTTTGTTAGTTGTATTACTAGGTATTTTATCTCTTTGTAGCAATTGTGAATGGCATTTCATCCTTGATTTGGCTCTCTTTAAGCCTGTTATTGGTGTATAGGAATGCATGAGATTTTTGCACATTGATTTTGTATCCTGAGACTTTGCTGAAGTTGCTTATCAGTTTAAGGAGATCTGAGGCTGAGACAACAGGGTCTTCTAAATATACAATCATGTCATCTGCAAATAGAGACAATTTGACTTCCTCCTTTCCTGATTGAATACCCTTTATTTATTTTTCTTGATTGATTGCTCTGACTAGAACTTCCAATGCTATATTGAATAGGAGTGGTGAGAGAGGGCATCCTTGTCTAGTGCCAGATTTCAAAGGGAATGCTTCCATTTTTTGCCCATTCAGTATGATATTGGCTGTGGGTTTGTCATAAATAGCTTTTATTATTTTGAGTTACATTCCATCAATACCTAGTTTATTGATAGTTTTTAGCACAAAGCACTGTTGAATTTTGTCAAAGGCCTTCTCTGCGTCTGTTGAGATAATCGTGGTTTTGTCTTTTGTTCTGTTTGTGTGCTGAATTACGTTTATAGACTTGCGTATGTTGAACCAGCCTTGCATCCCCGGGATGAAGCCTACTTGATCATGATGGATAAGCTTTAGAGGTGCTGTTGCAATCTGATTGCCAGTATTTTATTGAAGATTTTTGCATCTGTGTTCATCATGGATTTTGGCCTTAAGTTTTCTTTTCTTGTTGAGTCTCTGTCGGGTTTGGTATCAGAATGATGTTGGTGTCATAAAATGATTTGGGAAGGATTCCCTCTTAATGGGTTGTTTGGAATAGTTCCAGAAGGAGTGGTACTAGCTCCTCTTTGTATGTCTGGTAGAATTTGGCTGTGAGCCCATCTGGACCTGTACTTTTTTTGGTTGGTAGGCTATTAAATGCTGCCTCAACTTCAGCCCTTGTTATTGGTCTATTCAGGGTTTCGACTTCTTCCTGGTTTAGGCTTGGGAGGGTGTAAGTGTCCAGGAATTTATCCATTTCTTCCAGGTTTACTGGTTTATGTGCATAGAGTTGTTTGTAATAATCTCTGATGGTGGTTTTTATTTCTGTGGAATCTGTGGTGATATCCCCTTAATCATTTTTTATTGCATCTATTTGATTATTCTATCTTTTCTTTTTTATTAATCTGGCTAGTGGTCTATTTTGTTGCTCTTTTCAAATAAGCAGCTCCTGGATTTATTGATTTTTTGAAGGGTTTTTTTTTGTTTTTGTTTTTTTTTTTGTATTTCTATCTCCTTCAGTTCTGCTGTGATCTTAGTTATTTCTTGCCTTCTGCTAGCTTTTGAGTTTTTTTGATGTTGCTCCTCTAGCTCTTTGAATTTTGATGACGGGTGTCGATTTTAGATCTTCCCTTGTTTCTCATGTGGGCATTTACTGCTATGTATTTCCCTCTAGACACTGCTTTAAATGGGTCCCAGAGATCCTGGTACATTGTGTCTTCATTCTCGTTGGTTTCGAAGAATGTCTTTATTTCTCCCTTCATTTCATTGCTTATCCCCTTAACATTCAAGAGCCAGTTGTTCAGTTTCCATAAAGTTGTGCAGTTCTGAGTTAGTTTCTGAATTCCAAGTTCTAATTTGATTGCACTGTGGTCTGAGAGACTGTTTGTTATGATTTCCTTTCTTGTGCATTTGCTGAGGAGTGATTTACTTCCAATTAAGTGGTCAGTTTTAGAGTAGTTGTGATGTGGTGCTGAGAAGAATGTGTATTCTGTGGATTTGGGGTGGAGAGTTCTGTAAATACCTATTAGGTTTGCTTGGTCCAGGTCTGAGTTCAAGTCCTGGATATCCTTGTTAATTTTCTGTCTCATTGATCTGTCTAATATTGACAGTGGAGTGTTAAAGTCTCCCACTATTATTGTGTGGGAGTCTATGTCTTTTGTAGTTCAGTAAGAACTCGCTTTATGTATCTGGGTGCACGTGTATTGGGCACATATATATTTAGGATCATTAGCTCTTCTTGTTGCATTGCTCCTTTAGCCATTATGTAATGGCTTCTTTGTCTCTTTTGATCTTTGTTGGCTTAAAGTCTATTTTATCAGAGACTAGGATTGCAACTCTTGTTTTCTTTTCTCTCCATTTGCTTGGTAGATCTTCCTCCATCTCTTTATATTGAGCCTATGTGTATTCTTGCATATCAGATGGGTTTCCTGGATACAGCACACTGATGGGTTTTGACTTTTTATCCAATTTGCCAGTCTGTGTCTTTTGATTGGAGCATGTAGCCCATTTACATTTAAGGTTAATATTGTTATATGTAAATTTGATCCTGCCATTTTGATGCTAGATGGTTGTTTTGCCTATTAGTTGATGAGGTTTCTTCTTTGTGTCTATGCTCTTTACCATTTGGTACGTTTTTGGAGTGGCTGGTACTGGTTGTTCCTTTCCTTATTTAGTGCTTCTTTCAGGAGCTCTTGTAAAGCAGGCCTGGTGGTGATGAAATCTCTCAGCAATTGCTTGTTCATAAAGGGTTTTATTTCTCTTTCACTTATGAAGCTTAGTTTGGCTGGATATGAAATTCTAGGTTGAAAGTTCTTTTCTTTAAGGATGTTGAATATTGGCCCCCACTCTCTTCTGCCTTGTAGGGTTTCTACTGAGAGAGCCACTGTGATTCTGATGTAGATAACCCAACCTTTCTCTCCGGCTGCACTTAGCAATGTTTCCTTCATTTCAACCTTGTGAATCTGATGATTATGTGCCTTGGAGTTGCTCTTCTTGAGGAATATCTTTGTGGTGTTCTCTGTATTTCCTGGACTTGAATGTTGGCCTGCCTTTCTACATTGGGGAAGTTCTCCTGGATAATATCCTAAAGAGTGTTTTCCAGCTTGGATTCATTCTCTCCATTGCATTCAGTTACACCTATCAAACATAGATTAGGTCTTTTCACATAATTCCATTTTTTCTTGGAGGCTTTGTTCATTTCTTTTTACTCTTTTTCTCTAATCTTGCCTTCTCAATTTATTTCATTGAGTTGATCTCTAATCTCTGATAATCTTTCTTCTGCTTGGTGGATTCGGCTATTGAAACTTGTGTATGCTTCGTGAAGTTCTCGTGTTGTGTTTTTCAGTTCCATCAATTCATTTATACTCCTCTTTAAGCTGTTTATTCTCATTAGTATTTCGTCAAACATTTTTTCAGGGTTCTTAGTTTCTTTGCATTGAGTTAGAACATGATCTTTTAGCTCAGAATTACCCATCTCCTGAAGCCTGTTTCTGTCAATTCATCAGACTCATTCTCCATCCTGCCTTGTTCCCTTACTGGTAAGGAGTTGTGATCCCTTGGAGGACGAGAGGCATTCTGGTTTTGGGTGTTTTCATCCTTTTTGCACTGGTTTCTTCCCATCTATGTAGATTTATCTACCTGTGGTCTTTGTGGTTGGTGCCTTTCAAATGGGGTCTCTGAGAGGACGTCCTTTGTGTTGCTGATGAAGTTATTTCTTTCCATTTCTTAGTTTTTCTTCTAACAGCCAGAATCCTCTGCTGTAGGACTGCTGGAGGTCCACTCCTGACCCTGCTTGCCTGGGGATCACCTGCAGTGGCTACAGAACAGTAAGGGTTGCTGCTGGTTTCTTCTTCTGTTATCTTTGCCCCAGAAGGATACCTGCCAGATGTCAGCCTGAACTCTCCTTTATGAGGTGTCTCTTTGGATATATAGGGGTCTGGGAGCTGCTTGAGGAGACAGTCTGTCCCTTATAGGAGCTCAAGTGCTGAGCTGTGAGCTCCATTGTTCTGTTTAGAGTTCCTGGGCAGGTACATTTAAGCCTGCTGCTGCAGAACTCATGACTGCCTTTTTTTTCAGATGTTCTGCCCCAGGAAGGTGGGGCTTTATTTATAAGTTCCTATCATTCTGCTGCCTTTTTCAGAGATGCCCTGCCCAGCAAGGAGGTAGCCTAGTCACAGTCTGCCAGCAGAGGCATTGCTGACCTGCTGTGGGCTCTGCCCAGCCGCTGTGTGAACTTCCTTGTGGTTTTGTTTATAGGGGTATTGTTAGAACTGCCTCAGTAATGGTGGTCTGCCTCAGTAATGGCGGACTGTCTCTGTAATTGTGGACTACCTCGATAATGGCAGATTGCCTTGATAATGGCAGATTGCCTCGGTAATGACGGACTGCCTCGGTAATGGTGGATGCCTTTCCTTCCACATAGCTGGACCGTCCCAGGTCCAGCTGTGCTTGTTGTGAAACACTCAATCCAGAGCGTTTCAGATTGCTAGTCTTTGTGGAGGTGGGGCTAGCTGAGCCAGATCACCTGGCTCTCTGGTTCAGCCCCTTTTTCTCAGTTGAATGGGCAACTCTGACTCCCAGGCTTTCCAGTCGCCAGTTGAAATGGCACCCATAATCGTGTGAGTTTTTGTGCAGAAACCCACTGTGCTGGCTGAAATAGCCACGCTGGATATTCATGGTGCTTTTCCACCTGGGAATCTCCTAGTCTGTGGGCAGTAAAAATTTATTTGGAAGTATGGTGATCACTCACACTCTGCATTTTCACTGGGAACTGCGATCCAGAGCTGTTCCTATTTGGCCATCTACAGGAGATTCCCTCTAAGAATACTTTTAATACTGCATATTCCACCCCAATTTGGAGAGACTGAGAGTGAATAGACAGACTTAACCTCAGTCTCTAAAGTGAAGTTCAGAGGAAAATATTAAAATGTTCTAGATAAGAGAGAAGTAGTGAAAAGAGAATTTGATCATATTATATATGAGCATTTAAAACATCTAACAGAGTTACTGATGAAAAGCATGCAAGAAAAACTAGAAATAAATGGCATGGCAACTATAAAAACATTCTGTATGGAAAAATAATTTAAAAAATAAGCAAGTGAAATATGTGTTCTGGAAGAAAACAGTCTAAGATGAGAGAATAATTCCCTAGGAAGACTTTATTCTCTCTTCTATAGGAGATTGTAAGAACATAATTTTATAAAACAAGAGCATTAAAAAAATGTTAAATGGAAGCTAAATTCCAAAATGAAAGAAACAACTTGAGCAAAAGTTAGACAAAGTTATACATAACAAGAAAAATAGACACAATTAAATGCCAAACTACTAAGGAAAGCAGTATAAGGCCACTTTGGAACAACATGGAATTAAGTAATTTTATGAGAACTATGGTGACTCTACACAGGAAAAAATATTGAGATTAGTGTGATTAAAAGACAATAATAGGTTGAAACATGGGTTTAAAAATATAAATCCAGCAAAATAAAAATTTGTGTCTCTAAAATAGGTAAGTCATGTAAGGTGACAGAAAAAGGCTTCCAGGAATAATCAAGAAAAATAAGAAAGAATTGAATTACAGATCATCAAAAAGATTCATTACAGTCTAGGAAAATTTTCTACAGCAATCTAAATCAGGAAAAGTCCAGGTGAAGTTTTAAACTTTGGAGGTAAAGAGATAATTCTTTAGCCAGAAAAAAAAGTGTGTGTGTGTGTGTGCATGTTTGTGTGTGTGCACATGTGTGCACACACACACACACGCCCAAGTGCATGTATATGTGTATATAAATAATGAGAGGTGAAATGTGAGACTGGTCTTAGACTTCTGCTAAATCCAATGTCAAAAGAAATCAGAAGATAAGGGAACAAACGTTAACAACCTTCAATGGTGTCTCAGTATGTTTTGTGTTGCTATAACAGAATACCACAAGCTGGGTAATTTATAAAGAAAAGAAATACTTCTTAGAGTTCTGCAGGCTGAGAAGTCCAAGGTCGAGAGGCCCACATATGTCAAGGGCCTTCTTGCTGTGTCATCCAATGGCAGAAGGCAGAAGGGCAACAGAGCATGAGAACAAGCCAGCAAGAGAAGGCCAAACTCCCTTTTGTAACAGGTCACTTTCTCGATACCAACATCGATCCATTCATGAGGGCAGAGCCCTCATGACCTAATCACTTCTTAATAGTCCCATCTCTTAATACCATCACTTATGCTGTAAGTGATGTTATAAGTTTTGAAGGGGACATTCAAACTATAGCAAATAGGAAAGAGATTATTATGCCAAACTGAGGTTGTCAAACAAATATAAGGGCAATAGGAAGACATTTTATAGCAAAAACAGCCACAATCCCACCAAATACTCAGAGAATATACAAGTCATGAGTTCTTTCTGTAAAAAAGGAAAGCAATCACTTGATGTCAAAAATCCACCCAACCAAAGATGCTTGATTGGAGATGCTGGAGTGAAAGATAAAAGGCATCCATCAACACACAAAGACAGTGAAGCAAACACTACAAAGCAGTAAAGAAAGCATGAATGAAAACGTATATGCAGCCAAATTATCATTCAAGAAATAAAGGAAACAGGAAGACATTCTAATTCATGGAGGAAATCCAACAGATATGGCAGAAAATAAATAGAGCAAGCAAAACAAAACAAAAAACAATACTTAGTGAAATCTCGTCCCAAGAGATGACTTTTACTAAAGTGCAGAACTGAAAAACAATGGTAAAAATCTGACAGCAAATTTTGAATCCACTAAAATAAAAACAAAGATTTGAAAATATAGAAATCAGAGAAAATTAATATCATTAACTTGGGTAATGTATATATAACAATATGGCTTAAAAATTTGGAGGAATTGATGTTCTGTAAATAACTGCTCAGCCAATCTGACAAATGACTTTAATTTATGAAACAGAAATTTCTACTTACCACCATGCCTCCAAAATATTTTCCTGTATAAGCATCAAAACTGCATAGGTCAAAATAGGGAGGTTTTAGTTCTTTGCGAAGTTGGATCAGGAGAAGAAATATGGGAACATCATTGTGTGCTTATTTTTCATCTTTCAGCAGAACCCACTCCATAAGAGAAAAAAAATTGCAACATGTTTTAAAATTTTACTTTATACTCTTGATATTTTTCATCATATTTTTCTTAATCTCAGATGATTTGGAAGTTATATCATAGGTGGTAATAAATTTGTATCTAGAGCTCAGACATTCCATAAGTTCCACTTAACTTTTTAAATTCTGTCAAAGACAATCAAATTATAAATAATATTTCTAATTTAAAAAACACATTTTTGTTATGAAATCGTTTATCTGTGTATTCTTCTGCATATAAATATGTATTATTTTGAGTGGTGATGCAGTTTTATCAACAATAATCACTTCAGATATTTTGGTCAATTGTTCATTTTGGTTGCTTTTTAAATTTGTACTTTTTTCTGTTTTGAATGCATAATTTATAACTAAAATTTGTCATCTAAAAAGTCATTTTGAAACAAGAAAATGAAAACATTGAGATCTCAAAATGCAATGTTATGGGTAGATAACATTATAATTCATACTATTGTGTAAGAGACCATCATTTTTTAATTTATAAAATAATTTTACTTAAAGATTATTTAAATTAAATTTCTTCATATGAAGTCTTCAATAAGACTTTTTGTTTCATATATGTTTCAATCCATATCTGGGATTTTAATAACTTAAGAATAATATTTTATTAGAATCAGAGGTATGACATTTAAAAGTCTACCAGACATTAATTTCATCTGCCTGATACCAAATTCTGGACCCCTTCCTTACACCTTATATAAAAATTAACTCATGATGATTAAAGGCTTAAAGGTAAGACCAAAACCATAAAAACTCTAGAAGAAAACATAGGCAGTGCCATGCAGGGCATAGGCATGGGCAAAGACTTCACGACTAAAACACCAAAAGCAATGGCAACAAAAGCCAAAATTGACAGATGGCATCTAGTTAAAATAAAGAGCTTCTGCACAGCAAAATAAACTATCATCAGAGTAAACAGGCAGCCTACAGAATGGGAGAAAATTTTTGCAATCTATCCATCTGACAAATGGCTAATATCCAAAATCTAAGAGCAACTTAAACAAATTTGCAAGAAAAAACAAACAACCCCACCAAAAAGTGGGTGAAGGATATGAACAGACACTTCTCAAAAAAAGACGCTTATGCAGCCAACAAACGTATGAAAAAAAGTTCATCATCATCGATCATTCGAGAAATTCGAGTCAAAACCTCAATGAGATACCATCTCACACCAGTTAGAATGGTGATCATCGAAAAGGAAACAACAGATGCAGGAGAGGATGTGGAGAAACAGAAAACTTTTACACTGTTGGTGGGGGTGCAAATTAGTTCAACCATTGTGGAAGACAGTAGTGATTTCTCAAGGATCTAGAACCAGAAATACCATTTGATCCAGCAGTCCCATTACTGGGTGTATACCCAAAGGAATATAAATCATTCTACTGTAAAGACACATGCACTTGTATGTTTATTGCAGCACTGTTCACAATAGCAAAGACTTGGAACCAACCCAAATGTCCATCAATGATAGGCTGGATAAAGTAATGTGGCACATATACAGCATGGAATACTATGCAGCCATTAAAAAGGATGAGTTCATGTCCTTTGCAGGGACATGGATGAAGCTGGAAATCATCATGCTCAACAAACTAACACAGGAACCAAAAACCAAACACTGCATATTCTCACTCATAAGTGGGAGTTGAACAATGAGAACACATGGATACAGGGAGGGAAACATCACACACCAGAGTCTGTCAGGGGGTGGGGGGATTAGGTGAGGGATAGCATTAGGAGAAATAACAAATGTATATTTCTGGTTGATGGGTGCAGCAAACCACCATGGCATGTGTATACCTATGTAACAAAACTGCATGTTCTGCACATGTATCCCAGAATTTAAAGTATAATAATAAAAAGTACAATCCTATTACAAAAAGTTAAAATTTATCAGAATTTATACCTCTGCACAGACCATAAATGGTGCCATTCAAAGTTGAGATAAATGTAAACAAATGTAAAGATACAGTATTAAATTACAACTGCATTAAACATTTTTTAAATTCCAAATTTATTCTTCTAATTTCAGATTATTTCTTATTGATCTGAAATTCATTATTTTCAGCCTAGTATTTGAAAAATTAACAAATGTTATGTTCTAACATAAAAACAGTATCTTCTCTTTTAAAAAGTAAGACCCATCCAGGATAAGGATGTTCTTGGCAGACAATCTATGTTTTGGAGCATGCCTGAAGTTCCTTGTTATTGCTCTACCTATGTTAGCCTCCTAAGAATTCCTCAAAGCATTGCACAGTCTATCCCATACCAATTTTCATGTGGAAAAGAGCAGTTAGATGCCCAGCATAAGTTGCAATCTGTACATGACACATTAAGTTTAGTAGACAGGGCATGGACTGTGGAGGCAAACTGCTTGTGTTTGAATCCCAGCTCCTTTACTCACCAGCTGTGTCACCTTGGACAAGTCATTATACTTAACTTCTCTGTGCCTCAGTGTTCTCGTCCCTATAATGAGAATGATAACAATGCCTGCCTTATAAAGTTGTGAAGCTTAAATGGGTTGAAGTAAATAAAACCCTTAGGTACGTCCTGGCACATAGTAAGCATGATGCAAGCATTAGTTTTTATTTTGTCATAGTAACAAGTATTAAACTATAACTTATTTGTTCTTTTAAAGTCTAAGAGCATACATGCCAAATATGAGTGTTAGAAATACCATGGGTTAACTTGAAAATCAATTTAGAGACTCAAAACATAGCTTCTGTAACTGTATGATACAATTTAATAGGATAAACATACAGTTTGGGTTGCTCAGGGCAAACTGAGATTGCCCAGGAAAACCTAAGTGTCTGCTTATTGTTCTGGCATATTTTTAATAATCTTACTTTCATTCTCAAAAGGAAGCCACTCTGGATGATGTGTTGTCATTGTGCTATAATTAAAAGGACAGAACTGCGCCACTTGGATGGACTTGGTTAAGGTTAGAACCTAACTCTAGTTTTTAATTAATGTTACCTATGAGAAATTAAAATAAAATGTTTCTTTTAGTCTTGAAGAAAACACTTGTTAGCAATCAGTAATCCATTCATTTGTTCATTCAATAAATATTTGTGGAGTCACTATTCTGAGGATAAATCTGTGAACAAGACAGACAAGCTCTCTGCTGATGAAGCTTACGTTTTTGTGAAGAATATAGCTAATTAAAATGTAAACAAGTATCTAGAATAGCATCTGACACAAAGTAGGCATACCATAAGTACTTTTAATTCTTTTTTAAAAATATACAAGATGTGATTAATCTTAGTAGGTATTCTGAAAAAAATAAAGTGATGAAAGAAAAGGAGTATTTGAATGTTATGCAAAGAACAGGACTATCAAAAAATGCCCTGGGTATTTAATGTGGAGTGCCTGGATTTGTACAAGATAGGTGGGATCAGTCCCACTCCCTTGCTCCCAGACCTTCTTCTAATGTGGGGTCTGCTTCTGAACTCAGCTTCACAGGACTTCGGAGTTTTTCTCCGCCTGGGTCCCAGGGTCTTTCTATGCTGTCATCTGAAGTTCAAGACAATTCCTATTCCTACTTGGCCTCTTAAATCCAGATTCTCTGGTATCTGGACATTCTGGTGTCCTTCATTAATGGTATCACTCTAAGGTCTAATCAATTAAAAAGGAGAGAAATGAGAGAACAGAGTTTTTCCTTGAGTATGGAACCACACCGCATTTTCAGCAGAGCTCCTTAGCTCAGTATCTCTCTCACACTCTAGGTAAAGGAAGATGCCTTAACAAAGCTTTTGCATTTTATTCTAAAAATAATTAAAAGCCATTGGAAAGTTTAAAACTAGAAAGTAATATGATTTGACTTGATTTTTAAAAATTATTTTGATGGTCATGTAGATAATGGATTGGAGAGGAACAAGAATGAATTTAGGAAGTTACTGCCTTAAAAGAAACTGTGTAGCTTTGACCAGCATGATGGCAGTGAAAACTGGAAGTGAAACAATTTGAGATCTATTTTTCAAGACTTGGAGATTATTTAAATGTCAGAGGTGGGAAGATGAGCCAAAATCACTTCTTTCTTTTTCTGAGACACTGTGGATGGATGGGGTAATATTACATAAAGGGAACAGGTTAAATCAATAGCTCTCTTTTAAATATATTATGTTTGAGATGCCAATTACACATTCAAGTGAAGACACTATAGAATGTAGATGGAAACATAAAAATGAGGTTTTTGGGGAAAGTTGGGTTAAAATGTAAATTTGACACTCGTCAGCATATATAAATCATATTTTTAAAACCATGCAACTGGATATAATCACCTGGGGAGAAAGCAAAGAAAGAAATAAAAAGGGGCCAGAATGGGACCCTAAGACACATTTAGGGTTTAGTTAGCAAAGGAACAAGCAGAAAAACAAAAACCAGAAAAACCTGGAGAATGATCATCAAGAAAGTCAAGAGTGAAGACTATTACAAAGAGAAAGGATGAGACAACTGTACTGAAATCTTCTAGTTCAGTAATATGAGCACTCAGAAGTGTACATTGGATTTGGCAATACAGACACATTGATAAATTGATGAGAACAGTTTAAAGGACAGACTGGAAACTGACTAGGAAGTAGATTGTCCTTAGCAGCATATAGGCAGGTGGAAGTACAGAAAAGTCATTCATTAGGTTTTGCCTTCAAAGGCAGCAGGGCAATTAGGTAGTTTTTAGAAGAAAAAGTGGGATCATTGAAAGCTTGCTTGTAAATAGGGGATACCAGAGCATGAGTGTAAGATTAAATAAGTAAACCAGTGGAGAGCATGTGATTGATGATGTACAGGAGGACTGAAGGACCAACCTCTACAGGAAGGTGCAAGATGATAAGACGCAGAGAACATTTGAAGGAATTTTCCTTTAAGACTCACAGTCATTTGTTTTTTTTTAATTTTGTATTCTTTGCTATTTTTAATTTTTATGAGCACATAGTAGGTATATACATTTATGAAATACATGAGATGTTTTGATTCAGGCATACAATGCACAATAATTACATCAGGCTGTGCAGGGTGACTCACACCTGTAATCCCAGCACTTTGGGAAGCCAAGGTAGGAGGACCACTTGAGCCCAGGAGTTCAAGACCAGCCTGGGAAACATAGTGAGATCCCACCTCTAAAATACAAAAATAAAATATTAGGTAGGTATGGTGTTGCACACCTGTGGTCCCAGTCTACTTGGTGGCTGAGATGGAAGGATCACTGGGGCCAGGATGTTGTGGCTGTAGTGAGTTGTGATCACACCAATGCACTCCAGCCAGGAGACAGAGCTAGACAAAGAAAGAGAGAAGAAAGAAAGGAAGGAAGGAAGGAAGGAAGGAAGGAAGGAAGGAAGGAAGGAACGAACGAACGGAGGGAGGGAGGGAGGGAGGGAGGGAGAGAAGGAGGGAGGGAGGGAAAGAAGAAAGAAAGAGAAGGAAGGAAGGAAGGAAGGAAGGAAGGAAGGAAGGAAGGAAGGAAAGAAAGAAAGAAAGAAAGAAAGAAAGAAAGAAAGAAAGAAAGAAAGAAGAAAGAAAGAAAGAAAGAAAGAAAGAAAGAAAGAAAGAAAGAAAGAAAGAAAGAAAGAGAGAGAGAGAAAAGAAAAGAAAGAGAAAGAGATGGAAGGAAGGAAGGAAGGAAGGAAGGAAGGAAGGAAGGAAGGAAGGAAAGAAGGAAGGAAGGAAAAAGAAAGAAAGAAAGAGAAGGAAGGAAAGAAGGAAGAAAGAGAAAGAAAGAATGAATTAGGGTAAATAGAATATTTATTATCTCAAGCATTTATTATTTCTTTGTGTCACAAACATTATAATTATACTTTTTAGTTATTTTTAAATGTACAATATGTTATCATTGACTATAACCACCCAGTTTTGTTGTCAAATACTATATCTTAGTCATTCTATCTAACTATATCTTTATAACCATTAAGCATCCCCACTGCCCCCCACACCACTCACTGCCTTTCCCAACCTCTAATAACCATCGCTCTACTCTCTATCTCCATTAGTTCAATTGTTTTAATTTTTAGTTCTCACAAATTAGTGAGAACATATGAAGTTTGTCTTTCTGTGCCAGGCTTATTTCACTTAACGTAATGTCCTCCAGTTCCAACCATGTCCCAAACACAGGGTTTTATTATTTTTATGGCTGAACAGAATAGTACTCCATTGTGTATACATACCACATTTTCTTTATCCATTGGTCTGTTGATGGACATTTAGGTTGCTTCCAAATCTTGGCTATTGTGAACAGTGCTGCAACAAATAAATAAAAATACATATATCTATTCAGTACATTGATTTACTTTTTTGGGGGGAGGGAGGGAGTATATACCCAGCAATGGGATTGCTGGATCCTATGGTAGCTCCATTTTTAGTTTTTTGAGGAAACTCCAAACTGTTCTCCACAGTGATTGTATCAATTTACATTCCCACCAACAGTGTTTGAGAGGGTTTCCTTTTCTCCACATTTTCACCAGCATTTGTTATTGACTGTGTTTTGGATAAAAGCCATTTTAACTGGAGTGAGGTAATATTTCACCATAGTTTTTATTTGCATTTATCTGACGATTAGTGATATTGAACACCTTTTCATATACCTGTTTGCCATTCGTATGTCTTTTATTTGAAAAATATCTATTCAAATTTTAAATTTTGAATTTTTAAATTTTTAAAATTTTTAATTTTTAAATCAGACAATTAGATTTTTCCTATAGAGTTGTTTAATCTCTTTCTATATTCTTGTTATAAATACTCTGTCAGAAGGGTAGTTTGCAAATATTTTCTCCCATTCTGTGGGTTGTCTTTTCATTTTATTTATATTTTGTTGTTGTTGTTTGGTTTTGTTTTGCTGTCAAGAAGCTCTTTAACTTGATGTGATCCCATTTGTCCATTTTTGCTTTGGTTGCCTGTGTTTTCAGGGTATTGCTCAAGAAATCATTGCCCAAACCACAGAGTTAATCTTTTTGAAAAATAAAAATGCTGAAGGAGAGTCAGCGATGGTGGGTACTAGTGCAGAAAAGTTTGTATTATTGGAAGCATTTCCCTCTGAGAGTTTCTCATTTCTTGGTGAAGTTACAAAGTGTTGGAGTTGGATGAGGTTTGAAAGGGAGGAGAAGGTATGGTACAGGGTGGTAGACAGAATTCTAAAAATGACACCCCCAAGCTCCCCATGCTTGTCCCCCACCGACCCTCACTCATGTATAATCATTTCCCCTTGGAGTAAGGCTGAAACATATACATATGATGAAATATCATTCATGTGATTATGGTATAATATATGGCAAACTGGAGATTGTTTGAGTGGGCCTAATCTAATCACAGAAGCCTTTCAAAGCAGTTTTCTTAGGGTGGTGAGCAGAAGAGGAAGAGATCTGAAGCATGAGGAAGATTCTGTGCATTGTTGCTGACTTTGAAGACATAGGGAGCCAGGGTCCAAGGAACAAGGGAAACCTGTAGGTGCTGACAGTGGCTCCCAGTTGACGGCCAGCCAGGAAATAAGGATCTCAGTTTTACAACCACAAAGAATTTTATTTAACCACAACCTGAATGAGCTTGCAATGTATCCTTCCCTCGAGCTTCCAGATAAGAGCCTGCCCTGTCCATCATTTAAATGTCTGCCTTGAGAGACCCTAAGCAAAGAACCCAACTCATCTCATTCAGACTTCTGACTTTCAGAATTGTGAGATAGTACATTGGCATTGTTTTAAGCCAGGACATCTGTGGTAATCTGTTATGTAGCAGCAGAATACTAATAGAAATAGTTATTCTGAGATTGGGGAAGTTAACATGCTAGGAAAGGTAGTAGACTTTTAATATTGTTGAGTGTCCAGTAGCGATATGTGGTCAATAATATAAAGTAAAACCAGATATTGTCGATGTGATATAATTTTAGTGCCATCTGGTATTCATCACCTCTGACTCTCCTTCAGCTTCAGGCATAGAGATGTAGGTTATTTGGGTTAAATCAGAATTGTGATTTTGACAATTAAGTATGAAAATGACAAAAACAAGCATTTTTGCAAGGGAGAGTTTATAATAATGTACAATGGGACCTAGGTGAGGAGAAATAAAGACAAAATTTAAGACGGGCATACTGAATGTTACGAAAGTTGGTTATAGTCATCTCAGTCAAGCATAAAAGACTGTGACAGAGGAAGGGCTGATGGGAGATGATGATTGACAGTGGTGTGTTTGGAGTCCCTGTTGGTGATTTCAAGATCCAGGGTGTGATCATGGGAGTAAAAATAAAATGTTAGGAGTGAAAAAGTTGAGGATCTGGTAAGACAGAAAGTGATGGTTCAGCCTTATGGACGACAAATTACCAAGAACAAAGACATGACTAAGAGGAGGACAGAGAAACCAAATTCTCTAATAAATAGGCAAATCAACTAGAGAGGTCATTCATTGACAGTACCAAGGTGGGGCAGCAAGTATATCTTGATGGGAAAAGTTTTAGCTTTTCAAAAAGGAAGCAAGATAAATGTCTTAAATGCAGCAGGAGAGATAAAGAACACTAACCTCCTCCCTAAAGTACACAGGGATTGGGAGAAAAAGTAATCTTTACTCCAGAGTACGACAGGGAGACAAGTACTCTCAATAGGTGGCCAGGTTTTGGTCACAGTAAGATGGTGAAGGGAATTTTCAATGAAGACATTGAGGATATAATAGATAGAGTTGACTGATCTCAGATCTTGAATCTCAGAGGACACAGAGAAAAAGTTTGGGATGAGAAGGTCAGGTGGAGAGTTGACTGATCCCAGACCTTGAATCTCAGAGGACATAAAAAAAGAGTTTAGGATGAGAGGGTCAGGTGGAGAGTTGACTAATCCCAGATCTTGAATCTCAGAGGACATAGAGAAAGAGTTTGGGATGAGAGGGTCACATGGAGACTTAGTGGTCATGGTAGTAGATACATGGGGCTGAGCTTTAGAGACAGCAGGTCGTCTGAAGGCTTAGACTTCTGTAGGCAATAGTAATAATCTGGAACTTTTAACAGGGATTGCAATATGGGACTTCCACAGGAGGGACTGGGATCAGGGTCATGGTTTCTATTTATTTCAATATTTCTTTAATCCTTACATATTTAATTCTAGCTTTTCTAGTTCCATTTACACACTACTTAACCTAATTTATCAATAAAAGTTGTATATAGTTAAGATGTAAAAAATGATGTTTTGAAATGCATATACATAATGAAGCAATTACTATAGTCAAGCTAATTTATATATTCATTTCCTCACAGTTATCGATTTTAAATTTTTTTGTATGATGACAACACCTAAAATCTACTCTTTTAGAAAATTTCTAGTATATAATACAGGATTATTAACTCTAGTTCTTATGCTGTACATTCATCTCTAGACTCATTCACCCTGTGTAACCGTAACTTTGTACTTTTGACTTACTTTTCCCCAATTTGCACTTCACCCTCCTCTTGCCCTTGACAACCACTGTTCTCTCTGTTTCTGTGTATTTAATTTTTAGATTCCACATGTAAGTCATATCCTCAGTTATTTTTCTTTCTGTGTCTGATTTATTTCATTTAACCTAACTTTTAAAATCATCCTTTGGTCTTTAAGTTCTTAGCCACTTGACCCATAACTAACTTTTTCTTTCTCGTAGGCAATGGTAGGTAACTCAGCTGTAGAAAAAGATTAATTCTGAATTGGAGAGACATGTGGGCCTCCTTTTTGAATGTTTGCCTCATTAAAGCAAACACTACAGATGGATGGATAGATAGATAGATAGATAATATATATATATACTTACAATTACACATATAAATATACATACTTAAATTTTTCACCTTTTCTAATTATAGTTTAACATGACAATTACTTGAATTTAAGACCATATTGTTAAAAATGTAAAGTTACTAGTAAGTGTAATAATTCTACAATCTTCAGATATGATACATTATTGGCAAAACATGTTGAAGTACCTAAAAAGAAAAAGGGTCAGATCACATGATTAATAGAACTTCACAGATATTTACTTTTTTCTCAGCTGTCTTTCTACATTGCATTGAATTTGGTATTATTAAGTGTGACATTTTACCTATCATGTTTTAAGCTTCTTCAGGGAAAATTTTAAAAAAATACAGCAATTTTTCTCTTTAAGAGTAAAGTACCAATGTTACGTTGCTATGGTAACTAAAGTTGTAAAACATCTAGAGAAAGGTAGTTCCTCAGAAGTTGCCATAATTTTGTAATTGTGTACGAACAATACCATTTTGTTTCAATTCACTCATTGTCATATGATTATAATTGTTCCCAGAACATTCTAAAGGATTTCTAGAAGAATAACTTCCTAAAAGCCTTTAAAAAATTGACAAGACAAATATTTATTACTTTATTAAGAAAAATATTCCCAGCATTTTACTGAGCTTAGTATACTCAAACTTATTTTCCAGCAGTTCATGCATACCTAGAAACTTTTCTATTGAGAAAAAGTATGCATCACCTATAACTAGGCAGGGGTCTATATAAAATATTTATCAGCCATGCTTATACCTATTAACTGGGTTTTGAGTGGAGGACAAAATCAATATTTTGGTAACCCATTCTGTTTTAATTGTCTACTTGATATCACAAATATATGATAAAACTTTAATGTATAAAATGTAATGATTATGTCACATTATATATGCGTGTTAACATTTAATTGTCTATTGGTTCATTTATTTTCTAAAAGTAATACTCTAAAAGTAATAAAAGTCATATAATTCTCATTTTTATAGTTATTTCTTTAATATATGAAATTTTTATTAACTACAAAATACAGACATCATAAATATTTATACTTATAGCTCAATATAAATATTTATGCTTATACCCAATTTTAGCAGTAAAAAAACAACAGAACCTCCCAAAGATTAGTGTAGTAGTTCTCAGTTGTGCACATATATTTTTTCTAAGCACCTATTTCAGTTTCACAACCCTGCTGAATGATTCAGTATGCTTGAAATGGTTCTGTGCTATCTATATTTTGAAAGTTTCACAGGTGACTCTATGAGTAACATCTTTCCTCTTTGAGACCCTTTACACTAACGTATAAGAAAGGAAGTATCTTTTTAAATATATGAACATTGTTGAGCATTCTGAAATGAGAACATGTGAGAGCATTATGAATCTCGTGCTAAATCTTTTTTTCATAACACTAAAAATGCTTCAAAGAACACTGGAAAAGGATTCTCCAACAATACTGTCCATTCAACAGAGTTTGTCAATAACTATTGGCTGGAAGATTCCCCTAGGATCCTTAGGGTGAACCACCAGCCCTCCCATCAGGTTGGCCCTGCAGCCTTGCCTTTCAGCCTGTCAAGTATGTTTTAATTGGTTTTTAATTGAGCGATTTTAAATTGTGAGAGTTCAACTTTAACCATTCAATTTCTAGCATCTCTTGGAGAATCAGAAGTTCTGGCAGCATGGGACCTGTGCTCCCACTGAGGCTGGACCAAGCTGGCCTTTCAAATGCAGCTGGTCTCTCCTGATTGCCATGGCCCCCACTTCTCAAACCCTTTGGTGAGACACACATTTCTCTTTGTCAGGGCTGGTTTCCTGAGCATGTTGCCTATGCACTTGAACTGGGATCTGAAAAGTAGTGGTTACATGTAACTGTGACCTTCTCCTGGAAGACGGGGGTTTGTACTCCTGCATCAACCACTGTCTTTTTAAACTAACTCCCCAACCACTTACAAAATGCATCTTAACTATTCCCCACACCCAACACCAGGGAACCTTATCAGAATCACCAGCCTAACTTAAGTGCCCATTTTCTGGGCGCCCATAGTCTAGATTTATTTCTGAAACAAAATGCTCACAACATTATGTTGAAAATGTTAAGTGGGAGTGTATGTCTCCTACTAAACCACAGGCAGGAGAGTGTTGCACCTGCAAACAAACTATGAGTAGGCAGAGAAAAGGCTGGGAGCTATAGTATGTAAGTCTCATAAGAATAAGAACAGGGAGAGTGTCTTCTATCATTCATTCATCCAGGCATACATGCACAAAGACATATTAAGCTCTATATGTCATATATGTGGTATTTTGCTGAATATCACAACGGTAATAGAGGCAAAGCCTCTGACTTCAAGGAGCTTTAGAAATGATTGAATTAGGCCAGGCACAGTGGCTGCCTTCATGCTTGAAAGCCCAGCACTTTGGGAAGTGAAGACTGGAGGATCTCTTGAGGCTAAGAGTTTGGGACCTGCTGTGCAGCATAATAAGACCCTATCTCTAAAAACATTTAAAAAGTTAGCCAGGTGTGATGGCACATGCCTGCAGTCCCAACTACTTGGGAAGCTGAGACAGGAGGATTGCTTGAGCCCAGGAATTCAAAGTTGCAGTGAGCTATGATTATACTCCAGCCTGGGTAACAGACTAAAACCCTGTTTGAAAAAAAAAAAAAAAAAAATTGAATTTAACTCTTTAAATCAAAAGAAAAGTACCATTTTTGAGATAGTCTAATATTGAATTGTTTTGCTTTGTTTTCATTCCTGTTATGAAGATAAAGTGATCAATGTGCTGCAGGCTTAGGATAGGGAAACCCCATCAGCTAATAGTTTCTCAACTGAAGATTAACGATAAAGCAAAATGTCTGGCAGCAGGTGGGATAGGAAATTGCCATGACCAAGGTACCTCACTTAGGAGTGAAGATAGGGACAGAATAGAGAAGGAAAATAGTTCAATGAATACACAGCTGCAGTTGATGGGGGAAAATAGGCCAGGGAAGATTTGTGTAGAGAATTAAAGTACTTGATTGCACTTTATTCAAATAAATTCCTGTAATATGCCTCAATAACAGCAGCAGCAACAAAAAATAAGCATGAGAGATGAGCTTAACTGTTAAAGACAGGATAAAAGTTGAGTTAAAGAATGACAAAAAGTCTTCCAAGGTTGTCCAAGAAATAAATGTTGAGTTCTTCTTAGTTCAGATTACTGTGAAAGTTTATAGCTTTATTCCCTCAGAAAGAGAAGCCATGTAACATGGAGCATTTTTTTTTAATCTTTCACAGAAATAGGGGAAAAAGGAGAAATAAGGCAAAAAAAATTTCACAAAAATGGCATAAGTAGAAATTCACCTGGATCAGAGATTCTCTAAATAGAGTCAATTTTCATTTCTAGAACTATCCATCCATGTGACAGCCACTCATATAGTTTAAATAGTTTTGAGGATAAAGTAATACTTTGGGGTTTTAACATTCCACAATGATGTTGGTTTTAGAGGTTTCTCTCCTTCAATTCTGGGAGTTTGGGTACAGAAACTTGGAGTAACTCTGTTAGATAAAATGTTTTTATATATCTATCAGTTCATTTTATAAAGAGATGCTCCAGTTCTAATTGTTATTTTTAAACTCTGGAAAATAAGAGTAAGTTAGAAGACTGAAGCTTAAATTTCAACATATATTTTCTTTCTTTAAAAACAACTTACACTCAGTAAAAAGAGTATAGCAAACAGAAAAAACATGGAAAATTAAATGTTTATCAATTCTATTCACCTTTCATAAAACCTGTTTGCATTTTGGTGTATGTTTTTCCAGACTTTATTGACACAGGTTTTAAAAGTATCTTATCTTGCCAATAGATATTATTCTATATCAAAAACTTGAATTTGCAAAGTTGTATTTTTGAAATGTAAGATGATTTATTTAACCAATTTTCTACCTTTGAGCATAGGCTACTACACATTCATGATTAATGTACTAAATTTGTGACATGCATCCTTCTCTCTGTAATGTTTATTTGCAACTTTGAATATTTTCAGGTATAATTTCATAGAACTTGACATGTTTTCTGAACTTGATCCAGTTTTCTCAATTTCCCTTTTAGAAAAATTATATGGACTTGAATAAGAGGGCTTATATCCACATTCCCAGACCAGCACTAAAGAGCATTGTTCTTTTTACTCTGCACCAAATAAATAATTTTGTGTAAAAGAATAACTTTTATAGTTTAAATTCACACAACTTCAATTATTACTGATTTTTCTTTATTAATAACTACTTATATTCTTTTTAAAATTTTTCTAATTTATACTTGTATTTTCTGTTGTTATGTTTGGGGTTTGCATGTTTGGAAGAACATTTTAATACTAATATTGGCCTGTGGTTATGTGCACTTTGCTCAAGCTTATCACATATCTACAGGGTACTTTTTTGAATTTCAGAAGTTGGTGTTTGTTTTTCTTAACATGGTTTTATATAATAATAGCATTTATTGAATGATTTCTATAAGCTGTACTCTGTACTAAGGATTTTAAGTACAGATCCTGATTAAAATTCACACTATAATCTCTGTTGGGTACTTTTATTTTCCCCATTGACAAGCCAGGAATCAAAAAGAAGAGTCAGTAACAAGAAATGTTTCAGAATTCAGAAGCCAGAGTCATCAGGTGGGAGCTAGAACCAAAAAGCGAGGGTTGCCGAGTGATAGATGGGACCACAGATGGAAGAGCTGCCCGGCAGGAGCAGGGCCGTGAAGGAGACAAAGCTGCCGACCTGCCAGAAAAGTCCTCCAAGTAGGAATAGGGCTGGCTCCTGGCCCTTCCCTTCCTCCCGCTTTTCAATCTTTTTCTGCTAGTATTTCCCAGCTCTGAACCCCAGCAGACACCAACTGACACGGGAGCTTGGGAAGCAACAGTGGGCACTGGAAAGGCAAAAAAAGGATATGTGAGCAGCAAGGCAAATGACCAACACACATTCATGTTGTCATACATTAAGTACTGCTGTATTACAGGATCTTTCTCTTTTTTTCAGTGTTTTTATTGCACTGGTACAATAATCTTCAATGGTTTTACTTTTATATTTTAATATCTATATGTTGTATATTAAAGTTCTCTCTTGTTTTGTTCTTTTTTTTTTAATTTATTCGAGGCTATTTTTGCCTGTTTATTCTTCCAAAGGAAGTACAGAATCACTTTTTCCAAGGCCCTAGAAATAATATGACAGGGAAGTTTAGAGATTAATTTCTGAGAGATGGGGAGCAGTTCAAGGCAGAAAATATGGATAGCTTGCTGAACCTTTTTAATAACACCTTTATGAGCAGATTATAAAAGTTTTGGTCAAATTGATGAATATAATATAATTTCCAGAAAAAATCCAAAATAATTTTCTATGCTACTTACAAGCTGATTTTGAAATATATGGGAAAAAAAAAGAGTAGAACAATATTTTGAAAGAAAAACTAAATTGAATATGTCCTTAAATTTCTGCATATTAAAACATACTATAAAGCTACAATAAGAAAAACGGTGTTAAGGGCCCCAATTTATTATTGTTTTTCCTAGCATTTTTATTGCTATAGTAATTACAATCTCTTTTTTCTCTTTTCTATTTTTTTTTCTCTCCTTCTTGACTTTATTTTGGCAAACTTTATTTTTGAGATGAAATCTCACTCTGTTGCCCTCCCAGGCTGGACTGCAGCGGCACAATCTTGGCTCACTGCAACCTGTGCCTTCCAGGCTCATGCGATTCTCCTGCCTCAGCCTCCTGAGTAGCTGGGATCACAAGCGCACGCCACAACGCTTGGCAAATTTTTGTATTTTTAGTAGAGCCAGGGTTTCTCCATGCCAGTCAGGCTGGTCTCCAGCTCCTAACTCCGTGATCCACTGCCTCAGCCTCCCAGAAGTGCTGGGATTACAGGTGTGAGCCACCGTTGCCTGGCCTTATTGAGATTTTCAAACTCATTTTCATGTTGTTCTTTTTTTTTTTAATTAAAAAAAAATCTGTCCAAGTCTATGGCGTTATCACCAATCTTATTCCTAATTTAGTTTATATGCCAAGAAAAAGGCTTTTGTTTCAAGTGACAGAAAACTCCACCCAAACTGGGGGCTTAAGGAAAAGTGGCAATTCATTGATGTGCATTGCTGAAAATTTGCTTAGACCTCGCTTCAGGCATTATTGAATATAGGGGCTCAAAATACGTTATAGATAGAAAAATCATTTTTTTTTCTGCTTTTACATCTACTGCCTCTCTTTTGCCTACAGTCTGAAATATGTCTTAAGATAGCAGCCAGGGTCTCCCAAGATCAGATATTTATATCTTCCAATAAAGAATAAAAGAGAAAGAGCTTTTGCACCAACAAATGTCCTGAGTCATTCTCCTGGAACCACCATGGGCTACGTGGCTACACATTATCTAGTTATTATAGGCAGTGCCGATCGGCCTAGGTCTAAGTTGCATGTTTCTTCTCTAGGATTGGGTAGTGAACCTTGGTTGGGGGTAGCTTATCAAATGAAAATCATGGCTGCTGCCAGGAAGAGATATTGAGGACATAAATATGAAATACCTATTATAATGTTGTCTCTCTGTGTTTATTTTCATTATTTCTTGATAAAACCAGCTTGATGGTTTGTCTATATTATTGTTTTCTTCCGAAGAATCAGTGCTTGGATTTACTTGAAAAACGTAGCTTTCTACAACATGAATCTCTACCTTTATCTTAATCATTTTTACCTACGTTCTTTAGTTTTAATTTATTGGTGTCTTATTAATTTTTGACTTGAATGTTGTGTATCATTTTTTAAATTAAGGTAAAACCAACTGGACAATAGGTTGATAATAGCTTTGCAGATGGATCCAGCCCTAGATGAATCTCTGCATCTTATTTATTCCAACTCTGCTTTCCCTTGCTGAACAATTTCCAACTGTCATGTGACACAAGAGTACAATGAAGAGAAATTTCATCAAAATCAAGGACGAGGATGTCAGTTTCTGATGAGATGCATGGCCAAGTAGCATCCTAAGGGAGTCATTTTTGAATCTCTGTAAAGGTATCATTGGCTTGCAGTCATGAGCTGAGTACCCTTTGGCATAACATGAGGTATGTTATAAAGTGAGACTAACGGATATAATAAACATACATAACATTTCTTCATTGAAATAAGGAAAATAATGAGGCTAATTCAAATTGTTTATGTATATACATGTTCAGCTATTTAATGTTCAATTTATAAACTAGAATTATATACCAATATATCTGTCCCTGTATTTGTGATGACACTTCTTTGACTTATACATGCTAAACACTGCCTAGTTACTCCTTAAACAATAATACATTGCTTAATATTAAGAGTAGCCATCCTTGGCTAGGATGAGATACAATGGAATGAAGCAGTTTATAATTATTTTACTCAGGCATTTAATTTAACTAAAAACAATGATGCCATTTGTGTTGAGAACATGTTTTTTTCATGGAAATAACAGCATGAAAGGCCTTATCAGCATATGCTTCTGAATAACCCTGACATATTTCTCACTGAATATTTTTGAGCCTTTTCTTGAAATTATGCTGCCAAACATCACCAGATCCTGTTTTATTTTTGTACTCCAAGAGCCTGTATTGCCACATTTCAATTTTCTAAATAAAATGAAGTAATCATATAGCAGCGTTTGTTAAATTATAGTTAAGAAATAAGCCACTTGGACGCAGCTGGCATTGTCTGTGAGTAAATGAGGAAGACCCAAGATGAAAAGCCTTTCACTTCCCATCGCAGTTTGACTGGAGCATAACCAAGGTTAATTTACAAAACAGCATGGCAGTTGACCCTGATGAAACTTCAAGATATTAATATTATGTCTAAGTGGCAGACTGCAGAAGAGCTCACCTAATCTACCTTATGAAAACACTCTACATAAACAAGAGTGAGGTGAAATTTATACATAATATTTAAAATACAAGTTTCTGTGTTGTGGTTAAGAACACAGCTGGTAGAACCAGATTTCCTGGGTTTGAGTCTTGCCCCTGCCCCATGTGGTTCTGTGACCTTGAATAGTCACTTCATTTCTCTATGCTTCAGTTTCTACATTTGTAAAATGGGAATAAAAATGGAACCTACCTCATAAACTTATGAAGAAAATTGAATGAATTAATGTATGTAAAGCCCTTGTAACCATGTCTGCCCTTGAGTAAGAGCTACTGTTTTACTTTTTTGTTGTTGTTAGTGAAACTGCTCACATATGCCCTCTTCCTTTGTCTAATATTTCAATGTCTAATATATTCAGTATGTTATAATATATAATAACCAATTATTTAAAGCAATGAAGCCTGGGACTTAAAACAACATTCACATGTTGAACCAAAAATCAAACGGGTATCAAGGCTTCTTGGAATTGGGCATCTCCTCAGTCTTCGGAGGAAAGTGCCAGCGATAACAGCAGCAAAGATCTGTTGTCTGATTCCTTGGGGGTTCAAATACCTTCAGTCTTCTCTAACCAAAGAAGGTGACTCCAAAAACCAATAGGCAGAAGCACTAAGAATACAGTAACTCTAAAGGGAGAGTAGGTGGACATGAATTCCTGGTCCAAGCCAGAATACTGCACAAGCTCGGTGAGTCTCTCAGAACAATTACCATGAAGTACTCTTCTCTCCTGATTTCTAGGACCCCACATCCTAGAATTTTACTCCCTTATCCCCTCAGCAATAATCCCTGACCCTGCTTTCTGGCTTCAGAGTAACAGAACCAATCAGCCTGGCCTTAGTATTTTTTATGCATAATATTTGAGAACTGAGCTGAGTATGTATAACCCTGATGAAGCATGCAACACAATCATGAACATGAAATTCTTCAGGCAAAACCTCGAGAGCAGGGAGGCTATTACTCTTCCAAAAATATACAGAGAGAATGCGTGGGAGTTTCTGTACACCACTCTCTCTAGATTCTAGTTTTCTCTGCGAAAAGCAACTGGCTATTAAGAACATTCTTAAAGTCATAGTTCAGGCTTAACCTTCAAATTAGAGAGAGGCAGAATAGAGGCCAGAAGGCTAAGATCTTAGCACACTGCCAGACAAGTGGCAAATCTTCTATAAATCCTAGTTGCTATTTTATCATCATTATTATTATGACTGAAGAGACAGAGAAGCCTTTTACAAGGACAAAAGAAATTAATTGCAGAGAATTTTTCAAGAGCATTGGAGAAATCAAACCTCCCTAAGAATAGCATCAAAAACAGTTGGTACTTAAAGTGAATGGAAGAACTGAAGCAAAATTGGACCACTGTGGATAAAAAGAAAAAATTTTCACTGCCTAGACATTTCCTTAGATTCTCAGATTCATCTCCACTTTCACCCTCAATAATCTACTTTTTCCTTGATTTGTGGGATTCTTCCAGTTGGCAGCCACTCATGGTTCCAGACCCACTTGGCTTGGAATTTTGGCTCACACTTCTTGTCTTATTCCATTTGGACTTGTTAACAAGGATCCAGATTGTCTACTTCACGAATAGCTTATAAAGCACAAAGCACCCAAGCCCTAGGAATTTTCCCCAGTATTCCCCCTCACAGGCCGAAGGGGGTCCTTAGGATTCCTGCCATAATAAACCATACAAAGATGGCTCCAGGAAAATAACATTGCAATTCTGCACTGCCAGTTTGGACAACCAACCAATGATTACCAATATCTGGACAATTTATAAGGTTGAGAAACTTACATTGCTTAAAAAAATGATTATGCTCCAGAAATAATGGACTCAGTTTTATCAACCCCAGTAAGGAAAATTTGATATTTCTATTATTCCATTTTAACTTTGGATGTTTTTGTTGTTGTTGTTTTAGAGACAGGGTCTCACTCTGTTGCCCAGGCTGGAGTGCAGTAGTGCAGTCATAGCTCACTGTAGCCACAAACTCCTGGGCTCAAGGAATCCTCTCACCTCAGCCTCCTCAGTAGCTGGGACTACAGGCATGCCCCGCCACAACCAGCTAACTTTTTAAATTTTTTGTAGTGATGGGGTCTTGCTATGTTATCCAGGCTGGACTCAAACCTCTGGCCTCAAGTGATTCTCCCACCTTCATCTCCCAAACGGCTGGAATTACAGGTGTGAGCCACCAGGACTTGCCCCAAATTCGATATTTCTATTACAACCCCCATTTTACAAGACAATTGATTACTTTAAGCTTGGGAATCCTAAACCAACATTTTTTGTTGCAATTGAAGAATCCAAAAGAGTGGATTAAATATATTTCCTCAAAACTTCATTGTATAAAGTGGGAGGGAAAATGGAGCAGAAACCCAAATAAAAATTTTTAATCTATGCAATGCTATTCATCAAATAATAAGCCCTTCAGGAAACTATTGTTACTTTCTCTTGGTGTGGTCTACCTCATTGATTTTTATAAGATTGAGATCCGGGTCATCTGAAAAGCAAAAATCTTGATTTCAAACTATTATCTTCACTATAATGCCTATCCCCACCCCATTTCTTATTGTAATAATCATCAGTTATTTTCTTTATAGCTTTTATGATAATTTGTAATTATTTTATTTATTTGTCATTGTCTCTGTGCTTTGTAAAGTTGATTACAGCAAAGGCTAGTTTTTCAGCTTCAAATACAGAGCCAAGTAATAATAAGTGCTGTGTTAATGTTAGCTAAATAAATTAACCTAGCCCAATTTCTTAATGTTACATTTAAGGATGAGGAAATGAGATTTGATATACCGGAGATCATGCTGTTGTCCAATGGCAAATTCCAGAAATGAGCAATCTCCTGAGTCTCAGAAGTTATTTTCCTTCTACAACACTTGCCTCTTTTAATAAGTTTAAAAGATGGTTTTCAGCCCTGAGTGCACATTAGACTCATCTGGGGAGCTTTATTAAGTTCCAATGACAAGGGCACACTCTTCATCAATTACTCAGAATGAGTATGCTTAAAGTTCTCTGGCAGATTCCAAAGTACATTAATATTGACACTCATAGTATGTGTGTGTGCATGTGTGTTCACATGAAGGTGTGTAAAAGTTTTATTTAGGAGCAAATGAAGAAGCAAACCTGTTTTGAAAATGCTCAGCTGGCAGCTGTGTAGAATGGTTTTGGACAGAGGCTGAATAACAGCACAATGACCAGATACTTGTACAGTTCACTAAACAAGAGATAAGAAAGAAATGAACTCAGATGGCAGTAGCGGCAGTATCATGGAGGGAGGAGGAAGGAAAGATGAGATGCCTACAGAAATAGCTCTACACAAGATTTGGAAACTGATTGGATGTGAATGCTACAGGGGAGAAAAACTCCAGGGCCTCCACAACTGTGCCTAGCCTGATTCCAGGAGTAATTTGTTACCCACATGTGGTAAATTAACACTTTGAGTGACAGTGTACCAATCTGCAAATTACTTCTTTCAGGGCATCAATGACTGAAGAGTATAATCACCATGGCATTATTTTTATTGGCATTAGCATTAATAAATATTTCATGAGCAACCAAAAATTACAGTGCCTATACTTAGGAGAATAGATATTGTTCCAAAATATGAAATCCAGATCGTAGGTTATCACCAATGACAAAAATTCTCTAAACATTTATAAACAAAATAACAATCCATTGAGTAGAAGATTAATTGAGATGAGTTGCAATTATGCTTAATGCTAAGTAGTTTTGTTTATATAATTATAAATTGGAGTGCTTGAAGAATTGAGCAGCATGAATTCTAACAATAATTTAACTATAACATTGGAGGAGTTCATAAATTCTCTAGATCTCAGATGCCTTATCTGTAAATTGAAGAAAATAATATTTTATCCACCTGACAGCAACAGTCTGAACTAGATTTTTTTCTCCTTTCTGTAGGTCTTCAAGTTTGAAAAATATGGAAGATAATATAGTCTGGAAAGGTCTCTGGATAGGAAGTCTAATGTCTTGTGATCCAGTCTGTATTCCAAAGCGTTGTGAACTAAGGTCTGAATGCTTATGTCCTCCCAAAATCCATATGCTAAAATGTTAATTAACTCTCATGGTGATAGTATTAGGAGGTAGAACCTTTGATTAAGTCTTGAGGGCAGAGTTCTTATGAATGAGATCAGTACCCTTACAAAATAGGACCAAGTGAGTTCATTTGCCCCCACACCATGTGAGGACATTGCCAGAAAGTGCTGCCAGTGAACCAGGAAATAGGCCCTCAACATACACCCAATCTACCAGGACCTTGACTCTGGACTTCTGTCTCCAGAAGTATGAGAAGTGCATTTCTGTTGTTTATAAGCTATCTAATTTATGGTATTTTATTATAGCAGCCCAAACAAAGACAATGCGAGAATTATACTAATCGTTTCTAATTTTCTTTTTAGATCTAAATTTTAAAACTCAATATCATGGAATATGATACTTTTGGGAAGATGGGTATAGCAAGACACCAAGAGAAACTAGCATACTGAATTTCTAGAAAATCAAGAAGACAGTGGCCTGAATCTAAAAAGAAAAGAGGAGGAGTCACAGAATTGTTCATGAGCTTTTCTTCATCCATTGGTTGTATGAATACTCTTGAAGTTTTATGGTGGCATTGCAAGACCGTTCCACAATATTTAAAAATTTGTTTTGATATGAGTGATTTGTTGCATTTTCAAATGTAGAAGGTCAGGCCTTTGTTTTATAGAAAATTTTAAGATAATTTACAAGAAGAGTTTTCTGCTGTATACAAATGCCAGGTTTGCAATAAAGAAGGCACTTTATTTTGTGGCATTTTTGAAGATCTCTCTTTACCATGTCTATAGAAGCATGTGAGTAAAACAAATCAATAATTTAGTAGGACTGAGTTGATGAAATATAGCAATAAAGACTGCCAGGTACAGAAATAATTCAGTCTTTTATTTTTACCCTCTCAAAAGTTATAACACCAGAGGGAAGTAGTCACACCATGAGTAAGTACATAGAACATTCCCCTAGACCACTGGAAATGCTCTGCCAAATTTCTCAAGGAGTTATGAAGTGAACCAGACAAATAATTCAAGCCATCAAACGTCAATAAGGCAGCTGTGAGATGCTGGTGAGCACCATTTCCCAGACACTTGTCATTTACACAAGCAAAACAGAGGTTTATATAAAATGCAAATACAGCATGATAAAAATCTTAGCATGAGGACCACTGCTCCAAAAAGGCTACTTTAAGAGAAAAATAATAATAGAATTGTTAAGGGCCTGAAACTCAGCTCAGGTAAAAATGGCAAAGTTATATAACAGAAAGTGTAGAAAGAACTGAAGTTAATCAGTTTGTAGGAAATAAATAATTCAACAAATATTTATTGAGGACATACTATCTGCCTTCATGGAGCTGGAAACAGAAAACACAATGCAAAAAATTAGTTCGTTAAAAGGGAATATGCAATGCTCTTTCCTTTTAATTTCTTCTAAAAAGAATGAAGAAAATGAAGGGCTTAGGTTTTTTTCAATCAGAGGTGAAAATAGAATAGTCAGGGTGAGCTTCATTGAAAAAGTGAAACGTGAGCACCGATTCAAGAAATCTGAGGTCATTAACCAAGTGATAAGAGGGAAGGCACAAAATAGGCAGAAGTCCAAGATCCTGCAATGAAAGTATGAATGGCTTCCTAAGGAATAGCAAAGAGCCTACTATAGACTTTCAGACTTCTGGCTCTCAGAACTGTAAGATAAGTCTGAGATAGGTTTCCTTGGGCTGAAAAGGTGTTAGCAAGTCAGCCTTCTTTTCTAGAAGCTATAAAGAAGCTCAGAAACTCTAATGTTTTCTTAGCTTTTCCAGCTTCTAGGGCTGTGATATGGTTAGGCTCCGAAGTGCAGTTCCCAGCAAGAACAACATAGAGGGTAAGTGCCCACCACATTTCCAAACAAAATTTCACTGCCCACAGACCAGAAGATTCCCAGGCTGAAAAGCACCATGAGTTTTCAGCACAGCGGTTTTCAGCCAGTGCCGGGTTGGAGCACAAAATCTCACACAAATCTAGGCAGCCCTTTCAACTGGTGGCTGGAAAGCCTGAGAGACAGAGCTGCCCATTCAACTAAAAGGGAGGGGGAAGAGAGAGGGAGCCAGGTGATCTGGTTAGGCGGGTACTACCCCCACAAAACAAGCAATCTGAAATACTCTGGATTGATAGTTTCACAGCAAGAGCAGCTGGATCCAGGACAGTCCAGCTCAGTGAGGGGAAGGTTGAACACCATTACTGAGGGAGTCCACCACTACTGAGGCAGTTCACACAGCAGCTGTGCAGAGCCTGCGGTAGCTCAGCAACACTTCTGCTGGCAGACTGTGACTAGGCTGCTCCTTGCAGGGCACATCATTGATGAAAAAAGGCAGCAGCATGACAGGAACTTATAAATAAAGCCAACCCTTCTAGGACACCACACCTGGCAAAAGAGGCGGTTATGAGTTCCACTGCAGCAGACTTAAAAGTACCTGCCTAGCATCTCCTCATGGAACAATAGAGCTCCCAGCACAGAACTTGAGCCCCTATAAGGGACAGACTGTCTCCTCAAGCAGCTCCCTGACCCCCATATACACAAAGAGACACCTCATAAAGAAGAGCTCAGGCCGGCATCTGGCAGGTACCCTTCTGGGATGAAGATAACAGAAGAAGAAACTGGTAGCAACCCTTACTGTTCTGCAGCTCCCACAGGTGATCCCCAGGCAAGCAGGGTATAGAGTGGACCTCCAGCAGTCCTACAGCAGAGGGACCTGACTGTTAGAAGAAAAACTAAGAAACAGAAAGAAATAACTTCATCATCAACAAAAAGGACATCCACTCAGAAACCCCATGTGCAAGTCACCAACTACAAAGACCAGAGGTAGATAGAGCCACTAAGATGGAAAAAAACCAGCACAAAAAGGATGAAAACAGCAAAAATAAGAATGCCTTGCTTCCTCCAAAGGATCACAACTCCTCACCAGCTAGGGGTCAAAGATGGATGGAGAAAGAATCTGATGGATTGACAGACACAGGCTTCAGAAGGTGGGTAATAACAAACTTCTCAGACCTAAAAGAACATGTGCTAACCCAATGCAAAAAAACTAAGAACCTAGAAAAAAGGTTAGATGAGATGCTAACAATAACAAACAGCTTAGAGAAGAAAATAAATGATTTGATGGAGTGGAAAAACACAGCACAGATCCTCACAAAGTATACACAAGTTCCAATAACCAAATCCACCAAGCAGAAGAAAGGATATCAGAGACTGAAGATCAATAAAATGATCTTCTCATTTAAATAAAATGAGAAGACAAGAATAGAGAAAAAAGAGTGGAAAGAAATGAACAAAGCCTCCAAGAAAAATGGGATTAGGTCAAAAGACTTAATTTATATTTGATAGGTGTACTTGATGTGATGGAGAGAATGAATCCAAGCTGGAAAACACTCTTCAGGATATTATCCAGGAGAACTTCCCCAACCTAGCAAGGCAGGCCAACATTCAAGTCCAGGAAATATAGAGAACACAACAAAGATATTCCTCAAGAAGACCAACTCCAAGGCACATAATCGTCAGATTTACCAGGGTTGAAATGAAGGAAAAAATGCAAAGCGCAGCAAGAGAGAAAGGTCAGGTTACCCACAAAATAAAGCCAGTCAGAATCACAGTGGATCTCTCAACAGAAACCCTACAAGCCAGAAGAGAGTGGGGGCCAATATTCAACATCCTTAAAGAAAAGAACTTTCAACCTAGAATTTCATATCCAGCCAAACTAAGCTTCATAAGTGAAGGAGAAAGAAAATCCTTTATGGACAAGCAATTGCTGAGAGATTTCATCACCACCAGGCCTGCCTTACAAGAGCTCCTGAAAGAAGCACTAAATAAGGAAAGGAACAACCAGTACCAGCCACTCCAAAAACATAACAAATGGTAAAGACCATCGACACAATGAAGAAAATGCATTAACTAATGGGCAAAACCTCCAGCTAGCATCAAAATGGCAGGATCAAATTCACACATAACAATATTAACCTTAAGTGTAAATGGGCTAAATGCTCCAATCAAAACACAGACTGGCAAATTGGATAAAAAGCCAAAACCCGTCAGTGTGCTGTATTCAGGAAACCCATCTCATGTGCAAGGACACACACAGACTAAAAATAAAGGGATGGAGGAAGATTTATCAAGCAAATGGAGAGCTAAAAAAAAGCAGGAGCTACAATCCTAGTCTCTGATAAAATGGATTTTACACCAAAAAAGATCAAAAGAGACAAAGAAGGGCATTACATAATGGTAAAAGGATCAATGCATCAAGAAAAACTAACAATCCTAAATATATATGCACCCAATACATGAACACCCAGGTACATAAAGCAAGTTCTTAACGACCTACAAAGAGACTTAGACTCCCACACAATAATAGTGGGAGACTTTAACACTCCACTGTCAATATTAGACAGATCAACAAGACAGAAAATTAACAAGGATATCCAGGACTTGAACTCAGATCTGGACCAAGCAGACCTAATAGACATCTACAGAACTCTCCACCCCAAATCCACAGAACATACATTCTTCTCAGCACCGCATTGCACCTTCTTTAAAATTGACCACATAATTGGAAGTAAATCACTCCTCAGCAAATGCACAAGAATGCAAATCATAAAAGACAGTCTTTCAGACCACAGGGCAATCAAATTAGAACTCAGAATTGAGAAACTAACTCTGAACCAAACTGCTTCATGGAAACTGAACAACTGGATCCTGAATGTCGAATGGATAAACAATGAAATGAAGGCAGAAATAAAGATGTTCTTTGAAACCAACGAGAACAAAGATACAACATACCACAATCTCTGGGACACATTTAAAGCAATGTCTAGAGGGAAATTTATAGCAATAAATACCCACATGAGAAGTGAGGAAAGATCTAAAATAGACACCCTATTGTCAAAATTGAAATAGCTAGAGAAGCTAGATCAAAAAAACTCAAAAGCTAGCAGAAGACAAGAATTAACTATGATCAGAGCAGAACTGAAGGAGATAGAGACATAAAAAACCCTTCAAAAAATCCATAAAGCCAGGAGCTGATTTTTTGAAAAGATCAACAAAATAGACAGACCACTAGCCAGATTAATAAAAAAGTAAAGGGAGAAGAATCAAATAGATGCAACAAAAAATGATAAAGAGGATATCACCACTGATTCCACAGACATACAAACTACAATCAGAGATTACTATAAACAACTCTATGCACATAAACCAGTAAACCTGGAAGAAATGGATAAATTCCTGGACACTTGCACCCTCCCAAGCCTAAACCAGGAAGAAGTTGAAAACTTGAATAAACCAATAACAAGGGCTGAAATTGAGGCAGCAATTAATTGCCTACCAACCAAAAAAAGTCCAGGTCCAGATGGGTTCCCAGCCAAATTCTACCAGACCTACAAAGAAGAGCTGGTACCATTCCTTCTAAAACTATTCCAAACAATCCAAAAAGAGGGAATCCTTCCCAAATCATTTTACGACACCAACATCATCCTGATACCAAAACTTGGCAGAAACTCAAGAAAAAAAGAAAACTTAAGGCCAATATCCATGATGAACATAGACACAAAAATCTTTAATAAAACACTGGTAAACAGATTGCAACAGCACATCAAAAAGCTTATCCATCATGATCAAGTAGGTTTCATTCCAGGGATGCGAAGCTGGTTCAACATATGCAAGTCTATAAACGTAATCCACCACATAAACAGAACCAAAGACAAAAACCACATGATTATCTCAATAGAGATAGGCCTTCAACAGAGAAGGCCTTCAACAAAATCCAACAGACCTTTATGCTAAAAACTCTCAATAAACTAGGTATCGAAGGAACATATCTCAAAACAATAAAAACTATTTATGATGAATCTACAGCCAATATCACACTGAATGGACAAAAACTGGAAGCATTCCCTTTGAAATCCGGCACTAGACAAGGATGCCCTCTCTCACCACTTCTATTCAACATAGCATTGGAAGTTCTAGCCAGAACAATGAGGCAAGAAAAAAAAAATAAAGGGTATTCAATTAGGAAAAGTGGAAGTCAAATTGTCTTTATTTGTAGATGACATGATTGTATATTTAGAAGACCCTATCATCTCAGCCCAAAATCTCCTTAAACTGATAAGCAACTTTAATAAAGTCTCAGGATACAAAATCAATGTGCAAAAATCACAAGCATTTCTATACACCAATAACAGACTAACAGAAAGCCAAATCATGAGGAAGCTCCCATTCACAATTGCTACAAAGAGAATAAAGTACCTAGGAATACAACTAACAAAGGATGTAAAGGAACTCTTCAAGGAGAACTACAAACCACTGCTCAACGAAATAAGAGAGGACACAAAGAGATGGAGAAACATTCCATGCTCATGGCTAGGAAGAATCAATATCATGAAAATGGCCATACTGCCCTAAGTGATTTATAGATTCAATGCTATCCCCATCAAGCTACCAATGCCCTTCTTCACAGAACTGGAAAAAAACACCTTAAATTTCATATGGAACCAAAAGAGAGCCCACAGAGCCAAGACAATCCTAAGCAAAAAGAACAAAGCTGGAGGCATCAAGCTACCCGATTTCAAACTATGCTACAAGGCTGCAGTAATCAAAACAGCATGGTACTGGTACCAAAACAGAGATATAGACCAGTGGAACAGAACAGAGGCCCTGGAGGCAATGCCACACATCTACAACATCTGATCTTTGACAAACCTGACAAAAACAAGCAATGGAGAAAGGATTCCCTGTTTAATAAATGGTGTTGGGAAAACTGGCTAGCCATGTGCAGAAAGCAGAAACTGGACCCCTTCCTGACACCTTACACTAAAATTAACTCAGATGGATTAAAGAGTTAAACATAAGACCTAACACCATAAAAACCCTAGAAGAAAACCTAGGCAACACCATTCAGGACATAGGCATAGGCAAGGACTTCATGACTAAAACACCAAAAGCATTGGTAACAAAAGCCAAAATAGACAAATGGAATCTAATTAAACTCCAGAACTTCTGCACAGCAAAAGAAACAATCATTAGAGTGAACCAGCCAACCAATAGAATGGGAAAAAATTTTTGCAATGTACCCGTCTGACAAAGGGCTAATATCCAGAATCTACAGAGAACTAAAACAGATTTACAGGAAAAAAAAAAAAAGCCCATCCAAAAGTGGGTGAAGGAAATGAACAGACACTTTACAAAAAAAGACATATACGAGGCCAACAAACATATGAAAAAATGCTCATTATCACTTATTAGTAGAGAAATGCAAATCAAAACCATAGTGAGATACCACCTAAGCCAGTTAGAATGGTGATCATTAAAAAATCTGGAGACAACAGATGCTGGAGAGGATGTGGAGAAATAGGAACACTTTTACACTGTTGGTTGTGGAAGACAGTGTGCTTCTTCAAGGACCTAGAAATAGAAATTCCATTTGACTCAGCAATCCCATTACTGGGTATATACTCAAAGAATTATAAATCATTCTGTTATAAAGACATATGCACACATATGTTCATTGCGGCACTGTTTACAATAGCAAAGACCTGGAACCAATCCAAATGCCCATCGACAATAGACTGGACAAGGAAAATGTGGCACATATACACCATGGAATACTATGCAGCCATAAAAAACAATGAGTTTGTGTCCTTTGTAGGGACATGGATGAATCTGGAAACCATCATTCTCAGCAAACAGACACAAGAACAGAAAATCAAACACCACATATTCTCACTCATAAGTAGATGTTGAAGAATGAGAATATATGGAACAGGGATGGGAGCATCACACACTGGGGTCTTTTGTAGGGGGCCAAGGGAGGGACAGCAGGAGAAGTGGTGAGGTCGGGAAGGGATAACAGGGGAGAAATGCCAGATATAGGTGACAGGGGGATGGAGGCAGCAAACCACATTGCCATGTGTGTACCTATGCAACAATCCTGCATGATCTGCACATATACCCCAGAACCTAAAGTACAATGAAAAAATAAATAACAAACAAACAAAAAATGCCCACTATTCTTCAAAGTGTAGAGTTTTATTCAAAACATTTCCTTAGATTGTTACAGTTTTTACTCATCTAAAGTTCTCCAACGCAGTCTGTACCATGACATTCAACCAATTGCTTGACACTTCGCTTTGGATGCTTATACCTGGTGTCACTAATGAAATGTTGCTTTTCAGCAGCCAGCACACCATGCCCTGTATTGCTGTTATATTTATTCATTGTACCTTGAGGCATGATAACCATATTATGTGTACTCCTAAACATTTGTTGAAGTATGCTTCTAAGATTTTGAAGTAATATTTCTTTGATTTCAAGTCATTTCATTCATTTGTGGGTTTTTGTTTGTTTTGTTTATCTTCTCAATGGAAACTGTTTTGGATATGAAAAGAAAACCCATTGTGATCACCTCCTGGCCACTAAATACTTAGTCATCCCATTTGTCTGTTGTTAATCCTGTAATTTCATTTTCCTTCTGTAGTGATCCCCTTCTCTAGTCTATAAAAATAATTAAGTCACCTAAAATTAAAATAAAATTCCCCAACTCTGCATTTCCTTCCCTTTATGCACCGTCTTATCCCACTGACAGCCAAGCCTTTTAAAAGTCTATTTTCTCTATTTCAGCTTCCTTAATTTTCTCCCACTTCTGCCTTTGGTCTCCACCAGCTCCACTGATGCTGATCTGTCATGTTACCAACAACCTGCTGATAGCCAAATCAGGTGGACTAACTTTCATCTTCATGATCCTTAACTGCTCAGCAGTACTCAACAATGGTGATTGTTATCTTCTTGACACTCCTCTTTGACTTCAAAAATGTTTTTTCAACTAAATGCCAGTCTTATTCCCACCTAGTGTACCCTCCCTGCTTGCTGCTAGAGTGATCTTTCTAAACCATGGTTCCCCATGGTACTTTCTACCATGTTGAGAAGGTCCTATACCTGTACTGTTCAATATGGTAGCAACTAGAAGCATGTGACCACTGAGGATTAGTGCAACCAAGAAACTGAAACCTTAACTGTATTTAATTTCAATTAATGCTAATTTAAATGGTCACATGCAGCTAGTGGCTACAATATTGGACAAGCTAGTTCTAAAATATATGATATTTGTTATGGCTGCCCATTGCCAAAAAGTTCTCAAACTGTAACATGTCTTAGGATTATCTGAATAACTTGTTTAAAATGTCTATTTCAGGGTTTCAGCCTATCTATCTATCTACCTATCTATCATCTATCTATCTATTTACTTTAACAGCCAACAGCCTATTGGACTAATAGTCAATTTTTCCCCAGATACTAAAGGTGAGAGGGATAGACAAGGTGATCATTTTTCTTCTTTAGAGTTGGAAAGAGTCAATATAAGATTGTAACAGCCTTGACCTAGGCTCAGATGACTGGTTGATACATGACATAGCCAGCTCAAATCACCTTCAAATTTAAAAATGTATTGACATTATGCTTTAAACAGTATTCTAAGCACTATCCTGTTCTCAAGTTTCAAGGTATTAAACCAAGATCTAGGAATGAAACCACTTCCCTACTATTAAATTCAAGGGTAGAAGTCAACATGGCACAAATTAGAAACATAATCAACTTTACTGCATTAGAAAAATTAATTTAAGCCAGATGGGTAGGTCAGATCTCTGTGTTTAGGGTCCAGGAATGTAAATTCTCAACATCAGGTGAATCTAATGGAAATTGTGGCCTAAAATTTGAAATACAAATTCCCCACCATCTTCTAGAATAACCTTTCATGACTTTCCAGCTTCATCTTATAAATTACTACCACAGTCTTCCTGCCATCCTTTATCCTATTTTCCTAAGCCATAGTAAACTACTATATATATAATATTATGTATATATTATATATATTTATATATAATATACATAATATAAATATATATTTTATATATTTATAAAATATATATATTATATATTTTAAATATATATGTATATATACATATATATGTATATATTTATCTATATACATATATGTTTTAAATATATATATTTATATATATTTTATATATATTATATATTTTTAAAATATATAATATATATTCAAAATATATATAAATATATAAACACACATACACACACACACACACATATATATATATATATATATATATATATTTAAAATTATTATGTTTTGCTGTTAATTGGAAATTTCTTGTGTGTTAAACATCCATCATGCATTTGGTCATTTAATTTTTACACAATTTTATGAGGTAGACATGTCATCCACCATCTTATAAATAATTGAGCCATCCTTTAAGTAACTTATCCATTATTATATAACCATCAATTAGTAGAACTTGTATGCAGGAGCAATGGATTAGATATGCATAAAGCAGTAGCATACGTAGATCTTATTATTATTATTTTTTTTGGAGACAGAGCTCTGTTACCCAAACTGCAGTGCAGAGGTGTGATCTCAGCTTACTGCAACCTCTGCCTCCCGGGTTCAAGCAATTATCTTGCCTCAGCCTCCACAGTAGCTGGGATTACAGGCATGCATCATCACACCTGGCTGATTTTTGTATTTTCAGTAGAGACAGCGTTTCACCATGGTGGCCATTCTGGTTTTGAACTCCTGACCTCAAGTGATCTGCCTGCTTTGGCCTTCCAAAGTGTTGGGATTACAAGCGTGAGCCACTGCACTCAACTAGAAAGGTCTGAAATAGTGTTCTGAGTAGAAAAAAGTAGGTGATCCAATATGCAATATCATTTACCAAAATCAAAAATCATATGCCAAAAATCAATATGATATTTGATAGAATGTATGCAAAAATGATTCAATGAGAAAGAATGGAAGTATGGTGTGTGGATAAAAGAAAATAAACTAATAGATAAAACAAGAGAGGGACCTTTTTTGAACCAATTATAATATACCATCACCTGGAGAGAGAAAGAGAACTCTTACTAGCATTTGACTATGTTAATAAGAGTAATTGTGAATTGCCCTCTGAGGTTTTTAAATATAAACCTACAATTCTTTGTGTGCCTTACTGAATAAAAGCACTAGGTGTTGAAAGCTGAGATTTTAGCAACATCCCCTTTTTACTCACAAATACACTTATGTTTCACTAAGGGAGCTGGGAGAGCAGTTAATTTTATCAGTTTATGACTCATTCAATGCTTATTTTCCAGTTGTCTTAGTCATCCACTACATGCTTTTTTTAAAGCATTGGTTCTCTTAGAATCAAAATATATTTTTGAAAGGAAAAGAAAAAGTTGTTAGGTACTTAATTTGCCTGGTATATCTCTGATTTATTCATTCAACAAAAGCATATATTTATTTATTTCCTAGATATGTGTGCCAGGAACTATACTAAATTCTTTAATAAATACAAAATATTTCTGATGATTATGAAGTATAAAGTAGATAGCCTCCAAAAGTCTGATTATTTACCATCAAAGTTTGTCATGGTTAGTATTAAATTTAATCCTTATGTCTAGAACAATCAAATTTATGTTAGTACATGCAGGTTGTTTTAATTATATAATCCCAACCCTTCATTTGAGAAAAAAGAAAAAACAATCAGACAGATTAAACTGTAACCTTGAATCGCAGAAATTGATAGTGGAAAGATCTTATATGTAAGATATTTGATTCATATTAGCTTACTCTTCAATGTATATGTCAACAGTTTACTTTCCTTGGTATTTATCTGTATATGTATTTCTCACCAGAATGATTGGCATAGGGAGAATATTTAAAAATTGTTATCTAGTCCATAAGATGAAAAATCCAACATTCTGTGTTGTTGTTGACTGACTAAATCTGGTTCTAATACTGAGTGGAATTTCCAAACATGACCCTGGGGCAACCAGAAAGCAAACGTCAACATATTTCCCAAGGTATTAAAACGATCAGAAGAAAGTTCTAGTATTTCCTTAAACACACACAATATAAAATGAATCAAGATATGATGTCATGCTTTATCGAAGTATTTATTTTCATTACAATTCACACAGTTCTTCAAGGTCAAAGTGACACTAGTCTTACTAGAAAATATGGGATTTGAGTTACATAAATCATTCTCTACTATTTAGAAAACAAACCATGAATTTTCACGAATTTGGGACACAACTCTAGGAACTGGATGGTATCAAAATTCAAAGATAAGTGGCAATATTTCTTATTTCTTTTTTAAAGCTTTCATCGAAAAAAAAAAAGTTAACTTTTGTGGTTATGTTGAAAAAAAAAATGCAAAGACCAGTACAGCCTATCCTTTTTTCTTTTAGAAGTTGTGGAGGCCTTTTTTTCAGCAGTGTGATTCCCTGACATCCCCCTACCCTGCCATTCTACTAAATTTCCTCTCACATCTTCTATACAGCCCCCTCCCACATACACAGGACAGAAGTGGAACAAGTGGAGAAGAAAATGATGAGAGTAATGCCGAGGGAAGACAGCAGTGTGTTTAACATCACAAGATCAGAGGGAGCCCAGAAGCAGAACCTAGAAAAATCCTTTCACAGCATGCAATATAGAACAAAAATCCCCAGAAAACTCAAATACTACTATTATCATGTTTCAAAACAAGAAAGCTAAGAAAGGTGACAAAAGGACCCAAGAAAAGATAGCACATACTTTCAGCCACCTGTGTGTCGGGTGGAAAGTTTTCATCAGAACCCTTTAATTCTTTCCTTTGATGTATAAGCCCAATCAAGACCATAATATGTCCTTGAACCAAAATGAATCCTCTATGATAGACTATCAGTCTGGGTGATAAACAAAGCTTTTAAAGACATAAACTAGCTCTGTAGGTGGCCTTCACTCACTCCAAGAAAGCCTTTGATTAAAATAAAAATGTATGTAGGAACAAAGTTGAATGAAGGCATACAAAAAGTTTCCATCCATTTGGAGAAATAAACATGAAAATGAGACCTTTCAATACCCCTACAAGGAAAGACAAATTGATCGAACCAGACAGTAAGAAAAAAGGAGAAAGAACAACTGACCTTCAACTGCCTCAAGATTTTTAGGAAAATGATCATCAAGGGTTGAATTACCCTAAATAATTCTTTCTATAGCATTCCTTAACATGTTCAATAACAAATATGAGCATCTGTTCAATGGGCTAAGCTCGGAGTGCTGCAAAGCAAGCAAAAGTTAAAGGAAGCTTGTGACTTTTGACCTAATGACAATCTGAGGCAGCACTCTCAGGTGAGGAGATGAATACTGATGCAAACCAACTGAAAGAAATCAAAAGGCAAGTGAGAAATGGAAGAGCAATGGGAAACAAAGGGACAAAATTGGAGCTGAGCTGGATTTTCATATTAAGAGAACTTCTAATGGATAAAAATTTATTCTGGCTCGTAACTATAGATGGCTATGATTAATAATGGAATATCTTTCTTCCTAGTAAAAATAGAAATGTGGAAACTTAAGTTATTAGGTAATTCACAAAGAAAAGCTATGATAATTATTGTACATTTAATTACCTAGGAGAGCATCCTTTTGGAGGTTGACTATAACATAAGCAAAACTTTCTAAAGACAGTTCTCATAAAGTGAGTTCAAATGAGCAATCACTAGAAGCACAACCATTTTCCAGAATTTTGAGCTGGTAAGAGAAATTCAGAACTGAGGGTACTATTAGTAAACTCAGCATTTGATACTGTGAAGAGTATCAGTGTACTGAAAAATGGCAGAGATCAGTGGCAAACCATTCACTTTAAGTTCTCTAAGATTTTTGGGGAAGAGAGGTTGAATTTAGCTGAGTTTGGTTGATATGGTTAGGTATTGTTTTTCTAGGAAAACCAAAAGAAATAAAAACTGTTCATGAACAGACATTTTTAAGCTACCACAAAGTTCTGCTGACAGATTTGATGGCTCATAGAGCAAATATATTGCAATCCAACTTTACCATAGAGAAGATACAAAGTAGAACATTATTCTTATTGTTTCATTTTAGCATATTTTAAATTTTTTTAATGTAGGGAAATGCTGAAATGCTATAATGTAAATAAGATAGAATTTTAAATTAATTTAAATGTTCATTTCTCATTTATCACCTCACACTGAAATAAAAGTGAATAAATAAAAACACAGTAAGTTAAATGCTAATTATTCCACAATTCAAATTATTGGGCTAATCCCTAAAATCATGTGTGATCAGATATTAACAATTCTTGATTTGTTTTAATAATAGGGTACTGTTAGGGCAAGAATAATTTAAATCAACATTTATTACCCAAACCTATTTATACTAATATTTTTTCTTTTTTTCTCATTGAATATTTCTTATTTTAAAAATCAGAATTGCTAATAATCAAAGACACTTATTAATACACCAACTGGGGCTCTGTGTTTTTGAAAGTTACATATAAAATACTTGATTTTTGAAAAAGTATTAAATGCTTGGAGGAAGTATCAAAAATATCTATTGATTACTAATATCCATAAGGAAACCATATATAAATAGATTTAAGTATTCTTAACTGTTTTATTCAGATAATTGCAAAGGTTCAGAATGAATGATTTTTGGTTTTGCATAGTAAAGAATATTAATACACATAAATTTAATAATATATTTTAAAATGCCTGAAATAGCATATTTTTTTCCTGGCATACTGTTTAGAAATTTGGGAGACAAAGATCACAGAAAGAACAAAATCACCAAAAGTATTCAAATCTCACCAATTAGAGGCAACCACTATTAAGCGTTGGTATATTTTTCTAAAGGAATGAAAGAGCTAGAAAGAAAATCTCATAAAATTGGGGATTTACTATTATTTAAAAAGCATTGGATTCTTACATAAAGGATATCAATATCTTGTCTCTTCATGTTTGTGGTAACAATGTTCCCGGTTAGCCATTTTGCCTAATAATTTTGTTTCTGTGTTTTGAAGTTGGTTATTTATTTTTTTGTAAATTCATGAAGTGAATCCTCTTCCTAAAGTGTAATCTTTTGAAAGCAGAGGGTTTGTTTCAACATTATGTCTTTTCCCCATTGCTTTCATACCTAAGAAATTCACTAAAGAGTTATATAAAAGATAGTGGTAGTTTGATCAGAGCAGTGTTTGGGGCAGGAATTTTCAAACCTTTAGTTTCATGTTCCCATTATGCTTGGTTATATCTGTCAATAGTTTCCATACTAGATACTAAAACTAAGATATTTTGTGAAACTATATTTATGAACTCATTCAATATAAATTGTATGGATTTGTGAAAAATAAAAATATTTTCCAAAATGAAAATATTTAGGAAGAAAAGTTTCATTGTTTTTACACACTTGCAAAACCCTTAAATGTCTGACTTAATAGACAAGAGCTGGAGTCTAATATCTGCTTTTGTTTTCAATCTATTGCAATATGGTTCTTTGGTTGAAGAAGGGGTAGAAAAATCCAGCTTCACACAAATATGCTGATAGAAAAAGAAAGAATATTATGATAGCCTTTTCAAATAATTATAGATATTCTTCTTTGATGCTCCTTACACACCAAATATTACATATATAATTGCACACACACTAGTTTCTTAAAGGTTAATTGCAACTAGAAATCTGAAATGATGCCAATAAACTTTTTGCACTGTTGCATTAAAATCTGTTGACCTATCTTACACAGTGAATGGTCTCTTACACAATCCTTTAACAACATTCATTTGTCTTTGGGAAATTTGGTTTCCTTAGTTATACAGAGATTCCGACTACTAACATATTTCATTATAAAATGTTTTCAAATCGCACTTATTGCTACTATCATTGATTTCATTTAAAGAAAAGATTCTGAGTAATGAATACAAATTTTCAAAAATTCAAATTTTCACTGAAAATTCACATTTTATTATTCACAATAAATACTGACAGTTGTTTCCCTTAAGGTGACAGATTTACTTCATCCATTTTTGAGCTAAGTCTGCCAAATACCATTACAGTCTGAAAAACCGTAAGTTGTCAATTAGTAATTGTTTCAAGTAAAAATGATTCACCATGAAAGTGGCTTGTTTAGCTCATGACTGAATCTCACATGTGTTTTTCCTCAATACAGTCATTTTATTACAGCATGAAGAAGTGTTCTTTCAATTTTGTCAAGATGAATATTTAGAAAATCTTGTGCCTAAGGGTCAAGATTGCATGCAATAGTAGGCATTATTGCTTCATCAAAGATATTCTTGAGGGAAAATGGCAGCTTCTTTTAATATCAGCTTGTGCTGACACAGGAGACAATGATTAATTTTGCAGTTTGGTTTCAATATCATGCTTTGTGTTAAAGAGCACTTTTACTCAGCAATGTGTTTGCACCATAAGTATACAAATATTGGCATGGTGAAAAACATCAAATAGTGTCTTCCTGTTACTATGAAAATAGTTTTAGTCTTGAAGACCCACTGCAAGGTTCTCATGGGCTCCCAGGAGTATATGAGCTAGAGTTTGAGAACCTCTACTTTAAATAATTTTTCTGACAGGATTCCTGGAAAACGCATGTGATTTATCTAGTCCTATTGCTTATTGTTACAATAATAGTTTGTTTTATTTAACATGTAACATTACCCAAAGAATCTTTAAAAATCAAATTGGCCAGCATCCCCTCCCATCCCCAGCCAACCACCCCTGTCAAATAAAGTGACCACTACTATTCAAGATTGCCAAGGTCATGAAAAACAAGGAAAGACTGAGAAACTGTCACAGACCAGAGGAGATAGGGGAGCCAAACCAACTTAAAGCAATGCAATGCCCTGGACTGAACTGTGCAACACATCAAAGATATTAATGGAGAAACTGATTAAATCCAAATGAAGTCTAGAATGTGGTTAATAGAAATGCAGCAATGTTGGTTATTAATTTTGAAAAATGCCATGTAAGATATTACTAATGGGGGAAACTGGATGATAACAATAAAGAACTCTCAATGCTGTCTTTGCAACTGTTCAGTAAATCCAAAGATTCTTCTAAAATTTAAAAAAAATTAAGTTTTTGAGGGAGAAAAATCTTAAGGTAGATGATGTTACATCTCTGCTCAAAATTCATTTGTGACCTATTTCATACAAAGTTAGAGCCGAAATACTTAAAATCCCTATATAGTCTGGCCACCCACCAACTTTCTATTATTTTTTTTTTTCCTAGGTGGTCTTTCCCTAGCTCACCTAGCTCCAGCCATGCAGGATGCTGGGCAGTTCTTCTAACATCTTAAGTAAGTGTCTGCTTCAAGAACTTTGCTCTTGCTTTTCCCTCTGCCAGGAACATTCTTCTCCCAGATAATGGAATGATTTATTCCCTCACTTCCTTTAGGTCTCTGTACAAATTTCACCTTATTGAAGAGGTATCCTTTATCTGTTCTACATATGATAACCACCCATCCCATTTTGTCACTCCTTATTCCATTTACTCAGCTTTATTTTTCTCCATCTGATACAACATCACCAGTTAACATATATGTCTCTTCTTCCTAAAGCGCAATCTTTTGAAGGCAGGGAATTTGTTTCAACATGATGTCTTATTCCAACATTAAGTCTTTGATTAATTTTATGTGTTAAATAGTCTTTTGATGATATGAGCTAAATCTAGCAGTTTTTAAAACAATGTATTTTCGTAGCAAAACAAAATCCAGTTTATTATTAAAACTGTTTCTGGAATTTTTACTAGCCTAAGACATCTAAAAGTTTGAATTTCTATATACTATAAGTTTTCAGGGAAATTCAGGGGGAAATATAGACTGACTATCCAAATGAGACAACATTTTAATGGCCACCATTATTAATATAAATATTACTATTTAAATATTACTAGTATAAAATAGCAACATGAATATTATATCTTCTAAGATCTTATAAACCTGGTAACTTCTCTAAAAAAATTTCAGGTAGAAAAACCTCTCAATAAATCTTATTTTCTGAAAGGCATTATTTTCATCTCCGTGTATAACACAAAAATGAACTGGGAAAAGATTTAGGTCTTTTTATCAAGATAAATATTTAGTTGAGGACGTGTTTTTGATATTTAACTAATTTTCCCTTACTGAATATGTAGGTCTGATATATATATATATATATATATATATATATATATATATACACACACACACTCACAGACACACATGTATATATATTCCTTATTTTAATTAATATTACTAGATAAGTGACAATCTAAGTAAAAAGTACACAATATTAGAAAAGAAAGTCCTTCAAGGTCTGATTGCATTGTCCTTCACTAATTGTGCCTAACAATTTATTCAACTTTGAAACCTTTTTAAAAATTATGTTTTACACCATTTATAAATAACAGCAGAAAATTAAATGCTACACTGTTGTATTTTGAGTTACTGTATTTCTTAAAAGACAAATGGTTTTCTTTCGACATTTATAGAATTCTACATGATAAAAAAAAATTTTGAATTCTGAGCTATATTCAAATGTTATTTCTTAATTTTTAACTTTTTAGATTTGAGATACAGAGATGCTTATGATTGGCCCAAAAAATAGCGTTCAATTTTTAATATTGACAAACCTGATATATTTTAAAACTGAGCATATTAATTCCTCATTACTCCTGTGCTGATACCTTCTTCTGTTCCTGCTTCCCAGGAGATCTGTGTCTGGATTCTGGGTAATTATAACTTGGTAGACATGACAGTAATATTTAACATATGGCAAATATACAAATGTCTTAGGGTCATCAAATTATTAGGGCAGAAAGAAAGTTCTGAGATTGGAAATAAAATCAATTGTTTGAAAAAAACTATAAATTTGCTCTCCAAATAGCCATATAGATATGTTATCTATATATGTAGATAGATAGATTCTATATACAGGAAAAGCAAGAGAGATTTTATCTCAAAACAAGCTAGACAGTGGCTCTGTAGAATAGATTGAAACAGGTATATTAAATGATAAACGAAGCTGAGGCTGTAGCCCCACTGAGTTCTGGACCCACACACAGGTCAAGATAGCAGAAGGGTTTTTTTTACTATGATGTAATGAAGATCCCACATAATGTGGGAGCCCGCACTAACCTTAGTTCTTGAAACAAGTATCTGGAAAGTTGTTTCCTACTTCCTGCCTTCTGCGCCCACTGTTCTTTGAAAAGAGTATGAAAATAGGTGCTATAAATTACTTGGGATCATAGTTTATAGGATAACATATATTTTGAGAGGTAGGAAGAAGGGCATTCAGACTTAACGAAAACCCAAAATCCAACTCAGCTACTGGCTGTCTCACATTTTTGCATGAATTACAAGAATGTTTGTAAAACGAACATCCTTGGGAGATAGAGATAGCATCTCCCTCTGAAGCCCAGGTCATGTTGCTTATTCTCCAGTGTAATAAATACAACATATTCCTCCAGGACAAAAGTAAAACACTTTTTCTTGCTGCAGATTAGAAAATATTCGAGTTCCCTGAGGTTGGGCAACCCAGCCTTCTGCATATATAGGCATTGCCCATTCCTCTTTGTTTTGCCTTGTGGGAGTTGGAGCTCAGGGACATGGTGCAAATGCTGATATTCTGGATATTGCTACTTCTGTTACTAATTACGTTATTTGTCTTTAGCCCAGGAATCTCATGTCTTCTGACAGCATCTATAAAACTGTGGCAGGCTGACTTTTAACTCAGATAGAGTAAGCTCTCAAACCCTTCACAGCTGTAGACATTTTAAAAAAAAAAAGATTGAGATTAAAAGATTGAGATAAGTCTCCATGAAATTATGTGGAATTATCTTCAAGACATATTACTAAAGAAAAAAAATTTTTACTGCATATACGTATATGAATATCTATACATAATATGTGTAATATGTACATAAATATTCATGTGCACATATGAATATACACACACTATAAACCCATTCTTGAACCCCACATGCACAAATAAGTATGTAAATATTTAAAGAAAGTTCTGGAAGAATTACAGATGATTACTTATCTACTAGAAGAGAAATGTGATTGGGCATTTGGGTTGGAGGTGGGTGGGGCAATGAATCAGGTATTGAGGAGTAAAGAGTTCAAGCAGGAATTCTTTGACTCAGGATACGTTCGGTCACTTTGCCAATGGGGAGGACCTCTGGGTTCAAGAAAATAAGATAAAGTAATTTGATCTGATCTCCTTGTCAACTGGACTTCCATGCAATAAACTAATAATATTTGCTAGGAGAAAGAGACCTTATTCACAGAACTCTCTTAGCAGGATGTCCCTGAGTAAAGGATTATTTATAATAAATATATCCAGCATCTATTGATTTATGAGGCATGGCTTCTAGGACAATGTCCCATAAATTATAGAACTCTCTTGGATTTAAAAAAAAATGGAAATGTCATACCATTTAAATGCATCTGACTGTATCAAGAGACCTTACAAGACCTTGCTTGGAAGCCTTATATGACTCTGGGCCAAAGACAGTATGTCCAATCCAAAAAGAAGGACCCAAGGAGCTACACAGAAGTCCCAGAGCTTTCTGCTTCATCTGTGCTTCTGGATTGAGGATAACTTTAAAATTACTCGTAAAGCTTAGTACTGGGTGTGATGTCTGATTTGTGTGAGTCTACTTTGATAATTCAATACTACACTCATCACACTACTTCCCTGACCTTTTCTACACAACCCATAAATTTTGATTATTCTTGACAAAGTCATCAAAACCACAATAAACCCTTTTCAGTACATTTTATATATTTGCCTAATTAAAACTATATTTGCAATTTTTCCTTAGATTCTATGATACTGTTTCTTTATGGGTATTTTTCCACCTTCTAACAACTCTTCATTTAATGAGCATCTATTTTATCCTTGGTACTTAGCACGTGTTTCCTATTTTATGTTCACAACATCACACAGTATGTGTTATTATCTCCATTTTATCTGTTTTACAGAGGAGCATAATGAGGCTCAGAGAATCCAGTAATGTGCTCAAATTTACATAGACAGTGGGTTATAGAGACCAGATAAACCCAGCCCTTTATGATTCCAAAGCCTGGGCACGCACTTCTTTCCTCTTCTCGCTGATTCTTAAGTGTTGTTTTCCTAAAATGTTTTCTCTTACACTTCTGTGCCTACTCCAAATTTGTATTCTTAAGCTATTCTGGATCAACAGCCACTTTGAAACCTTGATGAAAATGATGGACTTATTTCCCAGAAAAGGGCATATAGAAATAAATACAAACACATTTCATACTTTCTATCACTTTACAGTGAAATCTGGCCATGAAAAGAGGTGCCAGTTTATGTGTTTACTCTAGTGATATCATCAAATAAAGTAGCTTCAGCTAGCACCTGTTTTTGGTTGCCTCTTATAAAAACTCATTTAATGCCCTGATTCACCTTTAAGTGATCTAAGATTGCTACCTCTGTTTCAGCTGTGAATGGGGTCGATCGTTCCCTGAGGGCTCGCCGATCAAATCTGGCATAAAATAACCCCTTCCTAATGTTCTGCATCAAGAGTTCTAGCTCAGACCACTATACAATCTAGTTTGGCCAGAGTAAGTGCAGGTTGGCAATGTGGGATGTTACTACTGGCAGCAATGTCAGACACTGAAATAGGAGTTTACAGATTAATGTCCCTACCTCCTATCCTTTAGGTCCACATTTCTGGGAAACATTCTGTGTCTTCTCAGCAGTAGTGGTGGAATGGAGCTCCACTACCCACAATGACAACCTCAATGACACTCAGCCTGGCTTTTCCTTCTTATCTGTCTCCCTCTGCCTGCTCCCTCATTCCTGCTTTTAAGATCACCTCCCAAGACAGGGCACAGTGGCTCACGCCTATAATCCTAGCACTTTGGGAGACCAAGGTGGGTGGATCACCTGAGGTCAGGAGTTCGAGACCAGCCTGGCCAACATGGCAAAAACCCGTCTGTACTAAAAGTACAAAAAAAAAAGTTAAGCAGGTGTAGTGGCACATACCTGTCTGTCATCCCAGCTACTCGGGAGGCTGAGGAAGGAGAATCACTTGAATCTGGTAGGTGGAAGCTGCAGTAAGCTGAGATCGCACCACTGCACTCCAGCCTGCATGATGGGAGCGAGACTCCTCAAAAAAAAAAAAAAAAAAAAGATCACCTCCCAAACTCCCAAATAAACTAAATGTGAATTCTTGCTTTAGACTTTTGTTTCAGGCCAACCCTATCCAAGCTAAAACAACTCTCAGATTCACTTTTCTGCTAGTGACCTCTCTTTTGAGATCCCATCCAGCATGCCAAACTGCATGCATAATTTAACTTTCATGTCCTTTATTCTTAGCACATTCCATCCGTCTAATGTCTCTTGTCTTGATTAGTGACATCATTATAAGGCAGTTCTTCAAGATAAAAAAATCTTTGGTGTCACTCTTGACACTTTCTCATTCTGTCTGATCATCAATTTATCTCCCAAATTTCTCATTTCACCCACCATCCTCCTTTCCCCACTGTCTAGCCTTAGCCTTGAGTTCAAGACAATCACTTACCTCACTACACTAACAGCCTCGTACCTGGTCTCACTTTCTCCCTTGTCTCTCCCTCATTTCCAATATCTTCCATTCCATTTGCCTAATGATCTCTCTAAAACACAAAACTGAAACTGCACTTCTGGCTTTAAATTATTGCAGAGAGAACAAAATATGAGTTACTTGGTATGGTATAAAAATTTTAAAAACCTTCATGATATAGCCACAGTTTTTCAGCCTCATCTTCTGCTTTGTCCTTACTGTAAAAGTTGTTTTTCAGCCACAATGAACATCCTCTGGTCTTAAAAAATAGTTTGTGCTCTTCACCACTTCACCTATTTGTTGTAGATTCTCTTCCTTCTGCCTGAACAATCCTATCTGGTGTCTGCCTGAAATCATTTTTCAAGAACTAAATCAAATAACATTTCCATCACAATTTTTGCTCCTCCCAACCTTTGGTCTTCTGCAATCCCATATGATCTTCACATTTCTCTGCCTTCTTACAATGTATTTTAATGTTTGTTCACTTCATTATTTCCCTGAGTCTACTGTGTGCTCCATAAATGCTACAATGTTGATTTATCTTGCCTTCCCACTGCTTAGAAGAAAGTGGCTGCTTAAAAACTGTGTGCCAAAATTCAGTTGAAATATACTGAGAATGTCAAGAGAGAAGCAGACATTGAAGAAAGGCCCAGAGAAAGAATGATGAACTGAGGAGGCCTTATTTATAAACGGACAATTTGGCAGAAGTAAAGAGTGGTGAATGAAAAGGGAGCTCAAAATATAAAAGGAAAACCAGAAGTCATAAGAAAAAATGTCCACAGCCAGAATGCAAAGAGAGGGGTAATAGAGATGGTACAGACAAATGCTCAGGTTCAGAGATGTTGCCATAATTTAAAAACAAAACTTGTCCTATGAGTGATTACTGCTAAATTTCCAATGTATTGCTGCTATGTATACAAACTTCTATATTCTTAGGGTTAATTGAGCTTAGTATGCCAAATTATTCTTTAAAAAATACTGTGCACATAAAGGTATTATGCATGCAATAATATCAAGTGATCGAAATGATATTTTCAATTTTGGAATGTTTCATAAACTGCAGTTTCTCTCTTAAGAAACTTGGTGCTCCAAGCTTGTGTGTCAGAAAGAATGTTGAGCATCAGTCTCTGAGCTTCTCATATTTTACCTGATTTAAAAGCCAGAGGTGGAACCCCAGGAGTAGTGGTATTAGGCTGCAAAAAGTCTCGGAAACTTTCACACATAAAAAACTCAACATGCTTTATCATATAAGTAACTTTAGAAGAAAAAGTTTTGATTTACAGTGTTAATTAATTCCCCTCACAAGACTGTAGTACTCAAATGAGATTTGAGATCTTTTTAAAATTTCAATATAGGAGATAGGTTGGAGAGATGCCAAACTTACTGTGCTGTCCCTACATTCTGAATTCATATGAAAAAGGATTTTCCAGAGTCCTAATAAAAATAATATTTCCCCAAGAGTGCAGTGATCCTTTTCTCTTGTTCTGCAGTGATGTGATAATCAATTGTGTGTCACAATTGGTTGTTCCACAAAACTTTTGGCTTAAACACTGTCAATCATCTCTGTTAATGTTTTCTTAGTATATTATAATTGTATTTATATATTCTGTACCTGTCCATGTTTTCTGTTAATCTGGGCTATTTTTCCATGGGTTCCTCTTCTTAAAGGAGACAACTATATTCCTCATGCCTATATTATCGTAGTGGTATTAGGCTGCAAAAAGTCTCGGAAACTTTCACACATAAAAAACTCAACATGCTTTATCATATAAGTAACTTTAGAAGAAAAAGTTTTGATTTACAGTGTTAATTAATTCCCCTCGCCAGGCTGCTACTGCAGTGTCAGTGAACCTCCTCCATATCAGATGTTCAGAATGTTCTTCCAGTATATAGATGGTTACATGGAACGAGGAGATGAGACAGACAGATAGATAGATAGATAGATAGATAGATAGATAGATGATAGATATAGAGATATATCTCCTGTATCCTAATTGTGTGTGTGTGTGTGTGTGTGTGTGTGTGTGTCTTTGTATCAATACACCATTAAAATTTATTATTTTCTGGAATCTGTTAATATTTAGCTCATCAGAATAAAATATAAATCTGTACTTCTGGATGAATTGGAAACAACTTGAAGATACAAAATGCAAACTGGAAAATGACATCAACCTAATTTTTAGACGAAGGGAATATTGTTGACAAGTTGCATATATAAATGTAAAAAGTGATTGTATTTTTTTTTAATTCTCCTTTGATGAGGTTCAATATAGGATATTAATTTTTCTTTGGCTAGAGTTTTTACATACATATATATATATACCAGTTTCTCCCATTACCTTGTAAGAGTTCCTGGGCCATAAACTATCCCTGAGAATTGATTCCACACTCCCTCAGATATCACTTTTCATAAGCCAAGTCCCTTAAAAATACATTTCATATATTTCTCAGACTACATGTCAAATCAGTATCATGCAAACACAATACTTTTGCTACTTTCTTAGAGCATGGTGTTGAGAGGAAAAAATTTAATATATCTGTGCGACATCTACATTAATGCAATGGCGTAATATTGAAACTGCTTTTATCTGCCACATTTCTCAAATGAAAGCGGCAGCTAAATTTTATGGTAGTTAAACTGTGAACCTTGCTCACAATCTTGCCTATGTGAATGTAGCCCTTTGGTATTATTAAGGCAGTAGTCTTTATTCTGCATCTTACACTTTAAAAGTTGCTATGGATATAAGAAGCCTATCATGTGGCCATGTCTATACTGTAAAATCTTTCCAAAGTGTGCAGCAAATTCTTGATAGAATTCACAGGCCTTTCAAGAAATTAGAGTAAAATTTCATCTGGCATTGCCACAGTGTGCTGCAGAGAAGGCTGTGATCTAGCAAGACTCCCAAAGACACTAGAAATGAATGTGTCACTAGTTCCTGCGTGAGTTTGAAACAATCTGCCTGTTGTTTGCCTCTCCTGCTGTCTCCCTTATAATAACTTTGTGTTTCACACACAAGGAAAGCATACCTTCCACTATTTGAACAAAAAAAAAAAGGCGATAATTTGGTATTTTGAGGTAAATATAGCCTTTATTAATTATTAAGCTAATTCTTTCAGAGAGGTATACCATTAGCAGAAAAACAGGATACAGATAAGCAACTTCCCATGTGAATAAGTTTAAGTGGCTTGGAAAGGGATTATGTTTTAAATATCCTCATACTTTTATGTAAATTGAATATGCTAGAATCCTTGCTGTGATGCTGATAAACTCCTTGCATCACCCACAGTCAACAACATCTTTTCTTTAGCTGTTCTGATTAAATGAGTGACATTTACTATTGGTAAATCCCCGACAGAGTAACTCGAGCTCACATGTGCCTAGCCACAGTACCAGTAATGACATGATTCTGAGGAGATTTGAAACCCTACCTCAACAAATTTATTTCTGTTTTTTAACATACATTCAAAGCATTGTAATGTGATTCTTGACAGGGCTAAGGTAAATTCATCATGCTAAACTGAAATGTTTCTGGCAGATGTCTGCTCCATAACAATCAAATTGTGGTTACTGTAATATATGACAACCACAGTGTTACTTCTACTTGTAAAACTTACAAGTATAATACTTTATTAATACAAACCTGGAATGTAATTATGCAATATATTATCCCGCAATATTTTTTTCATTTAGAAAAAACTTCTTGAAGACAGTCTGCCAACTTATAAATAATGGGAAATTTTAATGAATACAGAAAGAATATAACTTTTTCATCACAAAGATATTCTGGCATTTTGATGCTTTTCAAAATTGTGTACTTGTTGAAATTTAAAAAAGCATAAAAGTGAAATGTTTTCTCTTGTTAAATATTACCTGTGGTCCCCATGGAAATGGCCATTTGTCTGAGGTGGATGCTCTTCTTTGAAGAGGAAGTGATTACAATGCTAGCACTGAGTGTTGAAATATTTTAAAAATAGATTTTGTGAAAACCTCTGCCTAAATATCTGAATTATCTATGTATTTAGTACAATTCATTACATTTGGGACTAAGAGTCTAAAAGTATTTGCTTGAGACAAAATGTAACCGAAATGAATGGCAGCCTTTTGTCTTCCCTGCAAATGGAAGGCCTCAGCCCATTATTCCTTTTAGTCTACGACATTCACTCAACACAAAAACACTCATGGAATCAGAATATGAAATCTTTCAAGATTCTGGCAAATTTAAGATTTTATATTACGGTTTGAATTCAGGCTGCCTTATCTCCCAGGCTTTCAGCAATTATTTCAAAATAAATATTTGAAGGAACATATAAAAGTTGTTCATTCCTATTTGATGATCCTGTTGCCAGATGCAAGTTGAACTCCTGCCTGGAAAGCTGCCTTGTGATTTCCTTTGAGTATCATCCTCTACTACTAGAGACAAAAATAATCCATGTGTCTACTCTTATTTTTCTTAGTAAGCACCTGTATTTTAAAGACCTTGAAATTTCACTTGTATTTCCAATGCAAATTTAAATATTTACATTTTAATGTAATTTAAAAAAACAAAAACAAATTTTCATTCCATGACCCTGTTGAAATTTATTGTGAAAATAAAATTGTTAAGGCAGGTTTGGATCATTTCATTAGGACTAAGAAAACAAATGTGTGATGCACACAAATTATGAGAAATTAGGAAATCTCTTGGGACCAGTAAACACCCTCCCAGACTAAAACAAAATTTGAAACATGCCCAACTGAGAATTTGAATCAGGTTGTGTAAGAGACAAAGGCTGGAAAAAAATACAATTTTGGAAGATTTACTCACTAATTGCAGAGCTGCTGGAGACCAACCAGAGATTTGGATCATTTAGTACCTAAGACTTACAATGGGAACTGAACTTCTTCATTAAGCAAATTAAAAACCAATTCATTTAACTAGCCAATTAGTAACCAGTAACAGGCTAGCTAATCAGTAGATTTAGTTAAAAATGGTCAAACCAGTGTGTGCGTATAGGTTGGTGGAAATTTTTTCTCTCTTTCAACTATTGTGCTTGTAATTGTCATGCAGTATATGTCTTAGGACTACGTATTCCATTGTTCACATTATTTAGGTCACTCATACTATAATATGCATATATATGCACCCATTCATTCACTTAAAAACCAACAAATATATAATTAACATCTCTTATATGCCAGGCACTCTGGATATGCTTTGTCCATCTCTCTTTGCTCCTTGTGTTTCTCTCACTTCTGCCTACCACACCCCCTAACTAATATGCAACATTGGCATGCTAGGGAACTGGAAGATTTTACTCTGGCATTTATCTTACCAGTTCACACACCCGAGCACCGTTGCCATCCTATAAACCCTAACAGGTATTATGATGAAAGTTTCTGATGTTGGTGAAACTGCTTACAAATCACTTCCAAAGCCATTGCCTTGCTTAAGGAAAATATAACATTTGTGACCTGAAACATGAACGTACTTTATAACTTCTATAAACTTGATTTTTATTTAATATTCATATAACAGTTTTATTTAACATTCATATGGTCAGTTTGTATGCAAACACTGGGCACATTTAATATGTTTATTCACCTTGGATGGTTTTTCAGTATCTTTCAGAAAGGTATTTAATTCAATACCCTCTCAGCCATCTGTTCCTATAGCCAATGTGTTAGTTCAGGTCCTCACCATCTTTTGTGTTCATAAATGAATGGAAAACCTCTCCACTGCCTATCCAAGTTCATTCTTCATCTCCTCAAGTTTATTATCCATATTGCTTCCCCCATAAAAATGTGATCAAAATATAAATTTTATCTCACCATTCCCTTAATATAAATCTTCAGAAATATAAATATTGCCTACAAGACAAAATTGGGAGCCTTCAGCAAGGCATTTAAGGTGCTGCCTCGTTGGACTCAGTTCTGCTTCTTCTTATTTCTAGCTGGATGGAGAGTACCAACCTGCTGCAAAATAACTGCAAATACACAATGCATATGAATTATGCATGGATGAATACTCTTTCTCCAAATCCAAGTTTGAATGCTTCCTCTTCTGAGAAAATTTCCTGATTCTCCTAGGGAAACTTAGTCACTCTCACTTCTCATCTCTCATTACAATTACACTTGTTTCTATTCCAACTATTTAATGCTGTCAAATTAAAGTGCATTTTCTCTCTGTAGTCCAGGCGTGGCTCACACCTGTAATCTTAGTACTTTGAAAGGCCGAGGTGGGCAGATCACTTGAGGTCAGGAGTTCAAGGCCAGCCTAGCCAACATGGTGTAATCCCATCTCTACTAAAAACACAAAAAATAGCCGGATTGGTAGCACATACCTGTAATCCCAGCTACTCAGGAGGCTGAGGCAGGAGAATCACTTGAACCCAAGAGGCAGAGGCGCAGTGAGCTGAGAGTGTACCACTGCACTCCAGCCTGGGTGACAGAGTAAGACTCTGTTAAAAAAAAAAAAAAAAAAGAAAAGAAAAAAGTAGTGAGTTTTCTCACTTAAGATTGAACTAGGTATTTAAGATTTTATAACAGACCTAACTTAGTTTAGAAGTGTTTGTTGCCGCAGGCATACTGATGCCATATTAACTTGTAACCATTGGGTACATTTATATAGAATCCCCAAATATGGCATTTCTGGGTTGATTTGTAAGCTAAGATTTCTGCTATGGGTATGCTTATGTTGATAATTATGCTGAGTCATTTTAGATTGTGAGAGATAAAGGAAAATTTCATCACCTTTAGGGATCCTAAACTCCTGTAACTTAACCATAAGCTTTGTGTCACTCATGATAATGATACCCTCTTTATTTCTCTCCCCTATCCCCAGCTTGTTACAGTGTCAAAATTTAACATGGAGGATATGTAGACATTGAACCAAAACCATTGAATAAGTTTCTGGAGTGTCTAGTGTAGTTCTTGCATTGTTATATTTGAGTAACTGTCAATGTTAAATAGACACAAACATCCTAGATGCCCCAGGATTTATAATGTTTTCATAAATCTTAGAAATACATGATAACAAGATTGAACTCCGACATGCGCATCTGCACACACACAAGCTCACTCTTTCTCACAACCTCATTATTCAGAGTACTGGCAGGAAACAGATGGCTCCCTCATAGGGTTTAATTGAAGGGAGTTTAATAAAAGGGACTGTTAGCAGAGAAACAATCAGTTGTAAGAAAACCAACAAGGGAGTTTGAAGTTCCAGGAACTAACAATGTTAGGAAACCTCTACTTCCCCAAGCTTGAAGAGATACCAGGGGAGAACTGTAGCTATGAGAGAGGAGCCGCTGCACAGGAACACCTAATGTGGAGGAACAGAGCTACTGTCAAACCACTGTCTGGAAGGAACAGGGGAAAGGATGGGGCAGGAATTAATACCTTGACTTGTCTCCCATCTTTTGATTTCCCACCAGTGTCTACCATCAGCCAAAGCCAACTGGAAACCAGAAAACAAGAGACCCTGGCACAAAAATCAGGCAGAAAGAGAAAACTGATCTGAGGGGGTAAATGGAAAATGAGTGACACCTAATATTATGAAGAACTTCTAACTCTTGATGCCTCATCCACCTAAAAAAAAATAAAAAAGGATATCCTTGATAAGTAGGCACAGAACAGTAACACATTGCGAGTTCATTGACTTTTGGGTCAATGCACGTCATGAAAGATAAGTAGTACAGTAGCTATGAATTGTATTCGCCCTTAGGGCCCAAGTCAAGATACCTGCTCAAGGTAGGAAAGATGGGAGACACGGAACAAGACAGGCCAGACTTCAGATCCCCATGTTTCTATCCCACCTTCAAACAAAGCTGTTGTGATTTAACCTATTTATTATATTTGGTAATATGCAATACATAATAAATATATCCATCTATTGGAAAGATCCAGAAAAAGAAATTATGTTTCCTAGGCCTATCAGTAACTAACGCTGTTACTTTAAAAAGTAAATGTAAACAATCTGTCCCAATTTTTTTATCTGTAAAATGGAAGTAAAAATGCCTATCCTAGAAGAATCATAATTTTGTGAAGATCAAATGAGAAAAAGGATACGGTTTTCTTCTGAAAAGTTAAACAAGCTCTACACGTGTCAAACCTATCACTTTTGCTATCTCCTAAAGCTGTCCCTGGGTGTAAGCCTGCCAATCACTACATCCTCTTTTTTGGGCTATCTTTCCTCTACACATGGAGCACTTCACTCAACTCCAACTTAAACATCACACACAAAGGAAAGATAAGCAGCAAGAAAATCCAAATGCATTGGTAATACCACTGCATGTTAAAAAGAAAGAACTAGCTTCACGTTGAACTTCGTTTTCGTGGTGCATAACTCCCCTTTCCATAGGTCCTATTAACTTCAAAGGGAGCTCCGTGCATGTAAATGATTATATTTATTGGATGCGCCAACTCTTTCTTATCCTCCGGGCACAATTAGAAATATCATAGAAAAATGAATGTCAGAGACTTGGATCCATATTTGATATTCTATGGGAAATTCCCCATAGTTACAGATGTTAAAAATCCTGCCCAATGGTCCAGTTATAAATTTATAGTATTTCCTTTTCTATATCCCTGGAATTATTTTCTCAGATTTCCTTTTTACATTAAAGGAAAAATGTTCCCTTTAGGTCCAGATAAACTAGTGATAAAAACTTGGCTTGTTGTACAGCTTGATGTAGTAATAAAAATTTAGACTGTGTAACTCTCTTTTAAGAAACTATTAGTACTTCCCTGAGATTATTCCATTAATACTTACAGCAACTCTGTTCCTACTTCAAGTTCAGTCTGGGAACTGCTCTTCGAGTCAGTATCTAGGAACTAAATTCTTGGATGTTCAGTTCAATATCATATCCAGTAAACCACACTGTAATTTCAGTGTTTTTGTAAATTCAGGCCGTTATCAATATTCTTGTTGGGTGGCTAATAAACTTAGCATTCTCCAGTTTAAGTTGTCACAATCAATTAAAATTGTATGGAGCCCTGTGCTTTTCACACCAATTTGTTGTTTGTTCACTATAAATTTAGTAGTCTCATGGCTCACAGTCATGGCTCTAGTACTGACTCTGACAGCAAAATGCCCCCATTCAGTGCTATCAGTGAATATAAAGACCTTGAAAGTGTTATGGACATGACTCCTCAGCAATATTACATATTGTATATTTCATATATAATCTAAGGGTACACTAATCCTTTAATATTTTTTAAAGTGACAGTAAAGGAGAAAAATAGAAGAAACCTTTCAAATTAAATATTTAGAACTATTATAAAAGGGAAAATGTTACTATTAAATGATGAAAAACATTGCTGGAAATGTACCCACATCTGATGAACAGCCGAAAGACACAAAGACTTTTTAAAAAATAATGTTTTGGTAAGCAATGTGACTTACAAAAGGTTCATTTTAACTAGACTTACAAATAAACCATATCATATTAATTTGGACCTGTTTTTAATTATTTGTAAAAAATAAGTAAACAAGGACAGTCTAATTTTTGTAAATGTTTATAGAGCAGAACAATCCAAAGTATATATAACAATCAAATTTCTAGTGAAAATGTGTGTTAGTAGGTTTACTTTGAAAGGAAAAGTCCTACTCCCAGTGTCATAACCAATTAAATTCTCCAGGTAATGACCCCATTTGCATAGTGAACGGAACCCACAAGTGGGAATTTTAATGGGTACACCACCTGAGTACAGTAATTGAGAGTGACACAACTTGAACTAGTTTTGTGCTTACCCCACTGAAAATTCCACTCATATTATTTTTAATGTCAAGCTACAAGTCAAATTTCAAGATGATGGATTTGTTCTTTTTTAAGCACCGAGTTTGAATAAAAGAAATGCTTTAATTCTGTTATGCATTGCATATCTTTGCTTTAACTAATCTGTACTTCTGATTCTCACCATTGCTTCATTTTCTTCAGTGATTGGAATTTAATTTTATTCATTAATTTGTGAATAATTAGATTTAAAAAATGTCCTCAGCGGCTAAATTACTTTTGGATTGTTATTTAATGTACATTTACCAGAATATGTATTATAGTTAAGCTGGCATAACAGTTTACTAAAATACAATTGTGTAAATATGCCCAATTATTCTTTTTGATGATCTAACAACATCTAATATAATATGGATTCATGGGTATTTTACTCCTCCTTTACCTCAGCACAAATAAAACAGTTTCTGCAGAGCTGATCAGAGACAACTTGTCATCTAAAGGTGTTACTTTTAAAAGATATTCTCCTTATCTCTCAGGCACTATTCATCTCCTTGAAAGAATTGTGGATTCTGATTGAGGGATCATATGACGTCCACATAAAATTATAAAATAAAGGTGATTTCAAGACTCTAAGAGTCAAACACACATGATGAACTGTGCTTTCTGGGTTTTGAGGTGACATTTTAAAACTTCTTTTGTTTCACTCTAAGATTACTTGCGATCTAACTGTTTGTAGGTGTTTGACACCACTCTGCCACATCTGTAATTGGCATAGCATCCAGCAGACAGGCTCTGTACATCTTTACACTGCAACCTACCAAGTTAAGAAATGTATTGGTTCAATATAAAACAGCAGGCTGTTTTTAGACATAGTTACTAGTGCACAAGCTTTAATATGGCTTGGCTTCATCCTATAATGAGATCTTTTGGTTCCCTGCTCAACAGGCTTTTATTCTTTTGCAAAAGGCTATGAACTATGTCAAGTGGATCAGCTGCTTTTGTACACCCTCTTTCTTGGCTTTGGAGCATAATTCCTTTGCTTCTACCCCTTTATGCATCAGACAGAACTTAAGAACCTTTTCCATTTTTCAAGCTAAACTTAGAATTTGTTTGAATTTGCTTTTCACCATTTTCCTAATAATTACATTCTCAACTAATCCTCACACAAAGACCTGCCTGGAAGTGAACACCTAATTGCAGAGCTATACTTTGTCTTTAACACATATATCTTTACCCCATGTTAGTAATGTGTCAAAGGATGGTTATCTGAAATGATTTCTTCATGGTCACAACTACATTAATGCTTGTTTTTTCAGTGGACACTAAATGGGATGTGATGAGGGATTGAGAGCATACACAGACAGACAGACACACAATGGAAGTAGAACTACTAACCACAGTTCAGTTAGAAGGCAGGAAACTACTTAACTCGACATCTGGCTGCTTAAGAGTTACAGTTGTGTCTCTAGCAGAAAATGTCATACTACTATGAAAGCTTGGTGAAGAATGGGGTGGTGCAGATTCTGTTTGCATAGAGACACTGCTTTCCATGTGGGGTTCAGCTGTGACTTTATTTCACTTCCCAATTGTCGATTGTCTTCGTTAAAATTTCATCATAAATATGATATCTTGAGTTGCAGTGCTTTAAAAGGAGCAGTCATTGTCCACTGACAATTTTGCAATGTATGTAGAAGATTTAGTCCCCAATGATGGTTTTTGCAAAACCTACCCTCCATGTTAGGGCTGCATTACAGTAGTATCCCCTCTCCACTACTTCTTCCATTTTAGGCAAACTCTAAAAGTAATCTTAAATAAGGAAGTAAATACTGGCAGCTTCACTGTTGGAACTGTTTTCTCATGAGAGGTGCCAAATTTCTTACTGGATTGAAACTTATTTAGGGTTATGTGACTTTCTCGAGGTTCCTAGTACCAGTCCAAGCACAAAGAAAACACTCATTGTAATTTATTATAGGGGCATATGGAAATGAAGGGTTGAAAGGATTCTGTCTTAATACCCAATGCTTGATTATAGAAACTATAAATAGCGTGAAAGAAATCCAGTTAATATATTGACCATTGTTTAAAACAAAAATGATATGCTCTGCTGCATTAGTGTAAAAGAAAAAAAATGGGTATTATAGTATTTGATGAAATTTTATCTCGCCTGTCAGATTAGATGCAGCAATCCTAGGGGCCTACAAATCACAAGTAATTGGAAGGGGCATAAAGGTCTTGAATAATTTGAAAAATAATCTTATTAATAAATAGCCTTGTTCATTAGGCAGTTAGGTAAATCTAAGCATTTAACTAGCACTCAAGAAGGCAAGATATAGAGTCTCTGGGCTCGAGTCTTAATTTATGTTAGGCAGTGACGTTTGACGTTTATAGCATTAGAATCTAGGGCACTGATAAAAAATGGAAAGTTATTACATAAGGTTGTCTTGGTTACTCTTTGAACTGCTCAGATAACACTTGACTATCCAGGTGAGGAAAATGGATACAGCTGATACACTATAAAAATGCAAAAGTAATTTTCTAAATAAAAAGCCTTCTCCTAAATAAAGTCATACTGTATTGTTTTAGTTAGATGCTAATTGTGAAGCATTTACAAAAATTGTGCCCCTACATGCTCTAGATGGAAATTCTTCAGATGATTTACTTTCGTGTGAAATTCACTAAATCTAAGACTCAACTTCATAGATGTTCAAGTATTTTAATCTTGGTTTTTAATCTTGGCATATATTGCAAAATTACCTTAGTTTTTCTAAGTTGAAATATAGCTCCAAAGTAAATAAATGAAATTAATTTACTAAAATGTTGTAAAAAAAAAAAGTGTACTTTGCCATATTATAATTTATTTTTTGAGATGGAGTCACCAGGCAGGAGTGCAGTGGCGCAATCTCAGCTCACAGCAACCTCCGCCTCCCAGGTTCAAGCAATTCCCCTGCCTCAGCCTCCCAAGTAGCTGGGACTACAGGTGTGCGCCACCACACTCAGCTAATTTTTTGTATTTTAGTAGATAGGGGGTTTCACCATGTTGGCCTGGATGGTCTCGATCTCCTGACCTCGTCATCCGCCTGCCTGAGCCTCCCGAAGTGCTGAGATTACAGATTACAGGCATGAGCCACAGTACCCAACCATGACATTTTAAAAGAATACTATGTTTTGAAATCACATGTCAACGATCGTTTACACCATAAGCTGATTGATATCTTTCATAGTTCGTTTATGAGCTTGAGTCATGTGATTTACATAACAAGACGAGGAAATCTTCAGACATGCATGTAACAGGATAAAGAAATCCTTACGTTTTAATTTATGGTTGAATTCTTTCAAATGTAAGTTAATATGTCAATCACATATAAATATATGCTAAAGCAAAATGAAGTTATTTTTAAAATTTTTCAAAATAGTGTATTCAGGATAATACAAGTCCAGTTTTAAAATATTTTTAAAAGCCTTTCCACATTTAAAAGGATACCAACTATAACCATAAATTCTAGCATTTAGTCACTATCCATATAGTTCAACAAAACACTTTACATACAGAAATCCTAAAATATATTGAAACTATTTTCACATTTGCCTACTTTTCCTTTTTCTGTTTTCCGTTTAATTATACAAGATGCTTTATGGAATGACTGACTGGAGTAGACAAAAGGAAAAGTACTATGAACATAAATACAAAAATAAAATTCTGGTATCCATTAACATTCTCTGTTACGGAGAAACATTATTCCAAATGTGCTAATATTTTCATCACAAATTGTGACAGTATATGTTTAAATATTAGACAAGTCACTTGGCTGAAACACTTTGCATATAAAAACTCAAATATTCTAACAATTCCAGGTCATTAGAAGGTTTTATGTGTCCATAAACATGATATTCTCACATCCTAATATATGTGCATAAGTTAATTTGGGGTATATGTAAATATTCAGATTCTGGTTACTGTAAAATAGCTCAAAGATTTCCTTATATTTTATGTAACAAATGAAAGAAGTTCTTTAGAGGAGAAAAATGAAGAGAGCTGTTTACTAGAATTCTATTTAGACCCAAAAATTTAAAGGTTTTTTTAATGTGTGTATGTATGTGTAAATAGCAATAAAAGAAACATTCAAAAGTTTGCTTTTTCTTTTTTAAGCCCTTTAAGTAATGATATAACTAAAAACTAGGTTTCATCTCAAAGGAAAAACTACAGGTGATATTCTCATTCTTTAGCTTAAAAACTTCTCGTAAAAGGGTGGGTTTGCTGAAGGCTTCCTAAAAATATGCTTTTGTTGTTACTACTAATTTGATATTCAGCCAGAAAAATTAAAAATAATTATTAATCCCAAAGCATACTTTCAAAATTTCTACAAAGACGTGTATTAAAGCAAACCAAACTACAATTTTAGAGAGATCAAACTGAGTAGGAGAGTGCATAGTATGAACATTTACTCTCCCTTTCATCTAAGCCACACAGTCTCCACGTCTCAATAACTGTATAATTAGTCTTGTAATTGACTTATTTCTTTACACTTAAGGATTATTATAACCTGCCATATTAGTTTAATTTACATAAAATTATAACACAGACATTTGGTCATAGTAGTGGATGTCTAGATTTCTTCTGCATTGAAAAGAATGGTTTCGCATTTATCTGTGTTTACAAAAAATAGCACTGCTTAAGAAACGAACCAGAGCAAACAACCAAAATGCTCTCATCCCAAAAGACCTAAAGCTCTCAAAATAAGAAAGCCTCTGAATAACTCAGAACACTAGGATTTTAATATTAAAAATTTCCTAATTTAAATGTAATGTGTCAGAGTAATCAACTTCTTTATTAGATAGAGCTATTTTACTAAGGCGTTATGTTTTCATCAAAAAAGTATGATAATATTTAAGTTATGTATAAGAAAATGCATGTTTTTAGTTAATTTAAACTTGATAGCTTTTTTTAAAAACTATATTCCTGCAAATAACAAAAAGGTATGCGGAAGGCATTGTTCTTTTAACTGGTTAAGGGCACACACAGTTTAGGGTGTCCACCTAAAACTTTGTCAAAAATCTAAATAATTCATTTAAATAACAGATGAATCACTCATCCTAAGAGAGTCCTCAAATACACATCCTCCCTGAAGCCTTTCTGAATATTTTAGTAGCAATTTTCTGTGTATTCCGACAGCCTTTTGAGTTTATTTCTCTTACAATCCCCACTTCAGTATGCCTTGTAGTATGGTTCAGTCTTTACAGATCTCCTTAGTCTGCTAAATCTCATGTTCCTGTGGACAGAAGTGAAACTGTATCTGTCCCCACAACCTGAAGCAGAGAGTCTACACAGTAGGCATTCAGCGTCCGTTGAACAATTGGAGAAGGTAAGGCAGAGAGATTAACACTGTTTCCCAACTATTATGTGGGTTTGTTTCCTAAAGTTTCTTTTAAAATAAAGCCTGCTTACTTTTAATTATGGATACACATCAAAATAAACTGCCTGCTTTAAATACCCACAGAAAAAATAATATATTTGGAGCAAAGGGCTCCTGAGAATAGTTAGAAGAAATAGAAATATCAGTAAAAAGGAGAAGACATTGAACATTTGGGGAGAGGGGTGTTAAAATGTCCCTAACTTATTGTAACATATGAAGAAGTTTATAAAACTAGTTAAAGTAGTTAAAATTTCACATATTAAACCATGTAGATTTGGTTAAAGTAAAAAGGCTTTCAGAGATTACTTACAATAATGAGTTAACAGTGCAAATACCACATTGTTTCATGAGAATCTTACCATGTGCTTTTCTTCCCCCCCAAAAGTAAAATTTTTAAACACTCTCCAGTTTTAACACAAACAAAAGATAAATATTTATGAAGGAAAACAAATTCCACAGCATTCCATACAGATTTCCAAGCAGTCTGATGATTCACAACAGGCATCCATGATGCCACAGTCCATATCACAAGGGCAGTTACAGTCATCCCCCATCTCGTCCCCACAGCAACAGCAGCAGGCTTCTGAGGTGCAGATGCCACATGACGCTTGTCCCAGGACAATATTGCAGAGGGTCAGGAATTCGCAGAACAAGCATGCCAGGATACAGTGGACACAACAATCTTGATTTTCAGTGGTGAGGAGGCCACATAGTGAGAAAGAGGAGGAACACAAAATACATGTTATCAACAGACTCAATAAGAATTGAGCAAAATAGTTAAGTAATCCACAGCCCAAATGAAGTTTGCTTTGTGAGTTAGAAACTCATAAAGGAGCTTAAGTGAAACTCTAGATGCGTGATCTTTAGAAGTAGATAATTCATTTGAAAAAAAAAAAAAAAAGGAATATGTGTACACATGTGTGTGCACATGTGTTAGATTATTACTCTCACAAACTGTGCAATGGCCCTTGGTCCTAGACACCACTTCTCTATGCTTCTTACCCATCTTTCTATATCTTATTGTTATTTACAACATTGTGCTAAAACAATAGCATTATAGTTATTAAAGTATTTCAGAAATAGAAATTTCCTTCAATTGCTTCACCTACGCTCTAAAATTGGAAAAGAACAAATTTAAATGTGAAATATTTGATATATTATTAAAAAATTAATTCAATAGTTAAACCAGAATCCATTAAGACTTCACTTTCCAATACAACTGACTCAATTTCATGGTTTTAGATTTTTTATTTCACAAAAAATTAAATAAGAACAGTGAGACTCTCTGGTTGGGTCTAACTATTGTTTCTAGAATGGTTCTCCTACCTACTTCTAACAAAGGAATTTGTCCTTAGCAAATGCGAATAATGACACAGTAACATCACTTTTCCACTTCCTTTGGTGGCCACGAACTTTAACATCCCTGTTATCTCCTGAGACATCTCTAACAGTGCCTCTCTAAACAACAATGTTCACTAAACTTCATAAACTGATAAAAACGTTGAGAAATTAAACAGATTACAATTTAATAAATTTAGATTCTAATGTTCTAACGTCCATTCCTTTAGAATTCACATTAGAATTCTAACGTGAGGAGTTAGAATTACTCCTCTTGTGGCAAGAGGAGTAATGGAAAGAAATTTCTATTTCTAGACAACTTTAACACATGTAATAATATTATTTAAAACCAATGTTACAAGACATTTGTCTGATATTGGAAATTGTTGTGAATTTTCACCAGGATGAATTCTGGGTTCTTTTGTGTGAGTTTCTGGTTTTTGTTTTGTTTTTGTATTTTGTTTAATGCAAGTTTTAATAAGAAGATTCCACTTCCTACAATAGCGATAAGACACAACAATCCCCATCCTCTTCCCATTGTCACATGTCCTTTGGGCTTCTATATTTGGTATTGAAATTAAGCATCTTCGATGGAGTGTCAGCAAACTGGGAAAACCAAAGATGAAGGAAAGAAAAGCAGGTTGTTGCTTGGCAGCCATGCTATTATAAAAAAGCATGCTCTTCTCTGTAGAATGCCACATAACTGCATGCAGATATGAATTGACAGAATTCCTCTACTACAAATTCCTTGGCTACAAATGCTTCAGGTAAGGAAAAAAACAAAACAAAAAACCTACCAGCGTACCTAAGGCAGTCTCTTAACTCTACAGGTTTATCCCTAACCATCCCATCATAAACTCCCTAACTCCTTCAACACCCTTCTGTTTCTCTGCAGTCTCTAACTGTACAGAATGCAGAGGATGAAAGGAGAAAATGCAGAAACACAAAGACATACACTCCACCTGCCAGATCGTGAAAAGGAGGAAGAATCAGAGAAAAACACAAAAGAAAAACTTCAGAGTTGTGTTTGTAGAATTAAAGGCTAAAAGGATACACTGATCTTTCCTTTCTTTTTAGTGTCACCCCACTCTTACATACGATGGTTCATGCAAAACAAAAACAAAAACAGAGTTGTGAGAGTTTTCAGGTCTCTCCATCTTCCCCTCATGTTGGTATCTGATAGTAACCAATCATTTCTGGGGAACTCTAAAATCAACCTACATGAATAAAGGCCCATGGCCTTACAATGTTCTGGATTTCTAGATAGTATCTGTGGTTTTCCTCTATCAACACTGTTTCTATGCTTTCATCTGTCTTATATGACTCTGTTCAGTTAAACTTTTTCAGAATAACATTATCATCATGATTTGTAAAATATTTGAGATGTTATAAACAGCTAGCTTCATTATTACTCAGAAGATAGGATTTAACAGTTTAAAAATTTTCCTGATTCAAAACAAGGAATTCAGCCATGCCAATGACAGAAAGGGGGAAGAAACCAATAAGCAATTAGGAGAGAGAGATTGGATGTGATTGGTGTGAGACCAAAGCCCTGAGGATGAAGAGAGATGGGAGTGACATTCCAAACAAAATCACTTGTTGCCTTTCATAGGATATATTCATTTGAGAATTAATATTTCTTCTAGATTGTAGATCACAATGACACATATCATGAAGAATTTAAAAGACTTAAGCCAAAAAATGAATCTCTCCTAACTCTTACTTTAGTAAACAAGATTTATAAATTAATTTGCCTGTTAAAATGTCATTTTATTTTTAGTAGACAAAATCGTTTTTTATGTTCTTATCCCTAAATAGATCAAATACTCCTTTTCTAACTTATCTTCTTCAACAAAACCTGGTTTCTATAACTAATTGATATAAGTGGTTGCTTTACTAGAACAGGAGCTCTAGCATTAATGCAGGAAAAGTATTTATTTGCTGTTTGCAAAACTGAGAAACATATTACCTTAAAAGTAGAGATGTTTTCATCATTTTTTCGTTTTTTGAAAAAAAAATTTACACACTTACTTTGAACTAAACACTCTTTTAAGGTCTTTATAAATATTGATTAATTTAATTCTAATAATACTCCTAAGAAGTCATGCTGGTATTATGCCTCTTTTACCAGGGCAGAGACTGATTCACAGAAAATTTATGAAAATTTTCGAAGGTCATAGAGGGAGTAAGTAGCAGAACAAGAACCAGGACCTAGGCAGTTAACCTCCTGAGACCTTGCTCTCAGCCTGCAAGCTATGCTGGTGCTACAGGAGTGGGTCACTTCTAACACTGGGTTGATGTTCCTTGGAGGAAGAAGAGTTACAAATCCAAAACTCTCTGCTGATTTGTTTTGTTCATCTATCTGTTTTTAGCCTTGGTTCATGATCCTTTTCTTTTTTAAAAACTACTCTAAATTTTAGTTTTAATAAAAAGTTGACAGTTAATGTTACTCTTCAATATGTAAAAACAAATCATCACTAAGTTGAAGAATTAATAAACTGCCAGTTGCATTGTTAAAATAGACATGAGAGAGAAGGCAGTGTGGAGAGAGATTATGTCTCAATCAAAAGATACCAATCTATAAATCTAAAACATAAAAATTAAGGTCTGTAGTTACAAGATCAAGAGTTCCATATGTAGCTCTTAATGTAAATATTAAAACTTACAAAATGAAGACATTGTTTTAAAACATAAGTCCTTTATAATTTACTAGAAAAGTACTTTGGGTTACTCTGAAAAACCAAATCTATTAACAGGCATCTAAAGAAGCCACAAACCAAAATGCATTTACAAGATCATAGAGATATTAACCAAGATGTATCTACAGAAGTGTCTACCAGAAACACGTTCATATTCTGAATTTTTCAAGTAGAGAAATATCTAGAAATGACAACAAAAAATCAACCAAAATGACAACAAAAAAATCAACCAAAAAAGGTTCCTTAACTTCTACCAAATCTTTAAATACTCTGATTGTTATTCCTGGCCAAAAACGATTTTTTTTTTTTTTTTTGGTGGGACCTCTTTATAAAACCCTTCTATTTGTAACCTTATATTTTTAAGTCATAGTTTGACTGTGATTCAGGTTAATGAAAAGGTTAAAGTAAATTAGGAAGAAACAGTTGTTATAGTTTGCATCTCTGCCACTGCTAACAGGTATCAAGAATCATAAAAGGCACAATAATGGTGGTTTTATTTGAGGCAAAGAGAAGATGATAAGAATTATCAACTTAAGAAGCCTTGAATAGAGAAACATTTTTTTTTTTTTTTTTTTTTACAAAAATGCGTCCTCTGCATCCATGTGGCTTGTAGTCAGGATTCATCTTTCCCCCCTGTTCTTGAGAGTTCCGTTTTTATTGTTTTATTCTGTCATTATTTACAGTTTTTGCCAAAAGTGTTTAACCTCTGAGAAGCCCATGGGGGTCTGGGAAAGACTGCCGTGCAAAACTGGGCCAAGCAAGAATTGCACAATTTAGTGTACTTAGAGGAGAACTCAGCACAAGACTGACAGCTACTGTAAATTTAGGAAAACAAAGTAACATTAAAGAAGCCAAGTAGCTAAGAGTAGAGCATAAAAGGAAATCTTTACCATGTTTGATTTCAAAGCAAAACAAAACCACACAAGCTGTTATGAATTACTGAAGACACAACCCCAAACAAAATTTTTGAGTCCTTCAAAAGGTCATCAGTGTTACGCCCAGGCAGCTGGCCTATTATCTGGAGAACTTCTAGCTCCTCAACACCATTTAGGTAACAACTGGAATCTACTTAAATAGCATCTTAGAAATCTGGTGAAAATGTCTGTGACTGATCCCAAGAATTCTGTGCTGCTTAAAATGAGACTGAAAATCGGCTTTTGTAAAAACAAGTCAGTTTATAATGAAATTATCCCAATTGATATTGATACCTGATCAGTATGTGGCCAAATTACACCAGGGAATACGAGGAATGCAGTTTATTAAAGTGGAAGGAAACCTGATTGAGTCATCAGAAAACTATTTATACAGTAAACTCAGCTCTCCTCTAAACAAGCCTCTTCTATCTCTTTCATTTCCTCTTCTTAAGATGTGGTATGACAGGTGCTCTGAATTTCTTGGAACAGAGATACCAAACAGCGAAAGTGGAGTACAGGAAAGGACAGACAGCAGAGAATTCTGAGAATAACCCACAATCCATTTCTAAGAGAATGCAATTTGAATGGGTCTTATCTCTAATAAAGTTTCCTATGAAATAAGAGGCTTGAAAATACTTTCTTAATCAGGTCCACATCATGAAAACTACATGCTGAGAAACAAAGGTTTATTAGCATTTAACAGGCCAGTAATATGCCAAACAAAGACCGGGGATTAGAACATGAGCAATCAGAGTTACGTTTATTGCTTTCAGGACAAGCCTGACTCTATAGCTTTAACATCAAAGCCACAGAGCACCCCCAGTTGCTCCCCATTCTTTAGCTGCAATGACTATCATCTGCCCAGTGGTGGTATAACAAAGACTCTGTGCAGAAGTCTAAATGAAGGCATTCCTCTTCCTAGATACTGCTTTACTGCGACTGTTCTTTCTCAATACAAAAAGCAAAAAGCAAGCTAGAAGTGGGCTGTGGTTATCCTGAATCACAGCTGAGATAGCTAAGTGAGCATCTAGCCTCTGTGAAAACCCAGCTGTGAGGGACCAGACAGACATCTCCGGGGAGTTCTGCTCCTCGAGTGTGTGTGGGGGCTGGAAATGTTTACTAATACCACACGGTAGCTCAGCTCCAAGTAGCTCATGTCTCCAAGACAGAGGACACACAGTGCTTCTGGCCAACAGCCCTAGACTGACCTGCTGCCTGAATAAATTGGCCTAAAGTGAGCCTCCTACACAGAATGCTCTGGCCCAAGACTCTCCCGAGAGGCCATGCATCTTTGCCAGAATCCAATCAACATTTTCCTAGTGGGGAACAAAGTGAGATGGGTCAGGAGGTAAAAAGAAAGTTAGAGAAAATCTGCATTTTCCACTGCAGGACAAAGCAAACTGTATTTTAGGAAATTGAACAATAATCTTTACTATTATCTTTCCTCTCAACAAAGTCAAAAGAACCTAGGAAAAAACAGCACTGTCCTCCAACACCCCACAAGGCGACTCCGCAATCAGCTTCCTACCACATGGGCAAATCCTAGAATCCACCTCCATCCTATGGGAGGTGCTTTCGTATTTTAGACGACAGCAAGTGGATAGCACAGATTTTTTTCTTCTCTCATTTGTTTACCCCATTGCCTGATCTGTAGTTGATTCATTAATATTTGAAACTCTCAGAGAGATCAAATCCAGTAATTGTTGACCATGACTTAACTCTAGCATTGGTCGAGCAGTCCTTTCTAAAGACATGGATTTTACAAAGTCTAGTAAATTAAGCTGAGGTGAGGTAGTTCATGCCTATAATCCCTAGGCAAGTGGATCCCTTGAGCCCAGGAGTTTGAGACTAGCTGGGCAGCGTGACAAAACTCTGTCTCTACCAAATACACAAAAAACAAAAATTAGCTCAGTGTGATGGCAAATACCTATAGTCCCAGGTACTTGGGGGAGGAGGTAGGGGCTGAAGCTGGGTGTGTGTGGGGGGGGTGAGAGTGCTAAGGTAGGAAGATCACCTGAGCCCCAGGAGGTCAAGGCTGCAGTGAGCCATAATCGCTGCACTCCAGCCTGGGTGACAGAGAGAGACCCTGACTCAAAAGCAAAATAAAGTCCAGGAAATATATATATATATATATATATATATATACACACATACACACACATACACACACACACACACACACACACACACACACACACACTAGATAGATCTCAGAAAATATTTTGATTCTTAACAGCTTAACACAGAACTCTGAAGAGGGATAAAAGTTTAGTTATTGGAAGTTCTTATTTAAAATTTTTTACCTAGAAGGTCAGTTTTTGGGCAGAAGGAGGGAGAGAAAGGCTAGAAAATATCAGTGGTGCAAATAATATTTACATTCACTTACTGAATCTCTACATTTTAAGATCACAAGCTTAATAGCTGGTAACAACATTACTGTCCTCATAGGGTTATGATGAAGATTAAAAGAGATAATGCACATTAAGTGCTCAATAAAGGATTTAACATGTAAGTGCTTACTAAATATTATTACTGTGACAACAGTGACGATAATAGCAAAATACTTATTCTAGCAAAACCACACCTCTCCACCTACCTATGTTCCATTTACTCTGATTATCACACCGACATAAGGCGATTCTATTTTAACCTAAGGAGGTTTGTAAAAGGCTCTGACCACAGCTCAAACACTTGAAAGAACGAACCAAGAAGACAACTCTAAGAAACAGAATTTGCAGAGGAGTAAAGCATAAATCTGCCCGGCAAGAATTAACCTTGTATTTGGCTACAGCAGAAAATTTAAAAATAATAACCTATCTTTCCATATTTCAATTATTATCTATTCATTTTTTCCAGAAGCTAGAAAGCAAAAGCAGTAAAAGTATACTTTACTTGAACCTATTCGTTGCTACTTTAAGCTGAGCAGTTGAAATATTTCTAATATAACAAGTTTAAATAACAACAAAGTCGAATGTAATTTTTGGATAATGAAATCTACTTTAGATCTTAAATACATTTTCCTAGAAAGGATCAATGTCCAACAGCTCACTCAAGTTGGTAATAATACCATTTATAGCTAGGACAAAAATACAAGCAAGTAAATCCTCTAATTTTAATGAAAATGCACATTGGAATAAAAATAATCTTAAAAAACTCTTCCAAATACTTAATATATTTCCCATTTTTATTTTCCCAACTGTGTTTATTTCACAATTCACATTTCAGCTTCACTTCTTTTTATTTGTCCTTGGCTTATACATTGTGCAAGTTATAAATAAAAATAAACCAATTTTGTCTTGTTTACAAAACTTAAACCATAATGTGCCCCTTGGGTGATTCTGTAAAAGATGCTGCTGATGATGATGGTGATCATGATGAGTAAAATAACACCCTGGTCATATTCAGTGTTTTTCGTCACTGATATTAGCCTGTTACAGAGATGCACAGGGTTGGCCAGGTCACCTAGGACATAAGGTCTTTATAGCAGTATGGGAGGAAACAAACACACTAAAAAGAAGGCTGACTGATGCTGACAATATTCACAGGACTGGGATCATACACAACAATTCTCCAGGCACTTGACCAGCCAGGGCTCAGCAAGAATCCAAAGGGCACTTTTGCAATCCAAAGGGCTGAGAGGTCCCCAGCAGTGACTGTTCCAGCAGGACCCCTGGAGGCAGGGGCAACATCCCCAGCGGGAGGTGCAGACCTCACACAGGCAGGAGGAGCCTCGCCTGAGAAGGCCCAGGATGCACTCCCCATCCCTGACAGAAGAGACAGGCCCCAACCAAAGAGGCACAGCGGTCTAACAGACAGGCCACGCAAGATGAAGCGAAGCAAGCAGAGTGAAATGTTACAGAGAAATGAGACACCAAAGCACATTTCAAAGCAGTGCACAGGAGGTAAATCCTATTATTTATGGAATTAATTTGCGAACCAATGATGGCATTGTTACTCTTTCCACATCCCTCCTTCTCCACCCATGTTATCTATTAATAACATTTGATTTTTTTTTAAGGCACTATTGCAAGCCTCAGGTGAAGAGGACAGTATGACATTGAAATTATAAGGCATAAATACCTCAGCCTTAATTTAGTGTACAAACAATTCCGGAGCCAAAAACAATCTATGAACATGTTATTTACAAGTATTCTCTAAAATTGCCAAAAACAGATAAACCTAGTTTTCTCATGCAATAAAAATGTTGTGGTCTAGTGTATTATTACTTATTACTGGGGAAAATAAGATAAAATTAAAATCCTCTTTCTGAGGTGCTTCCCCATTCCCTGAGTGTCATCGGAGCCACCCTCCAACTGAGTTATTCCTGTCACAGCTCATTACCTACTAGTACCATTTGGGCAAGCTAATGCCAGAACTACAAGAAGAAAGAGCTGTAAGTGTCTGTGGTTGTTACTGCTGTTTGTTTAGTTTAAATGAGACTATTAGCAACACAGACACAACATAGTAGCACAAAAACAAAGGTGTTTCAATTAATGATCACCCTTCCAACTTCACAAGTGGCAAAGAAAGCCAAGTATTAGCGTATTTATGAGGCTTGTGATGCTGGAGAATTAAAACTAGCTTTCTGGTCTTGGCTCTGCCACTACTCGGCTGAGTGAGTATCTCGAACAGGTCATTCCACTTGTCGATACACATACAGGTAAATGGAAAATGCTAAGTTTGTTTCAAGCTCTGAAGTTCGAAGAAGATATAATCCATTTTCTATAACCAATAGATAGTTAAATCTAGCACATGGCCTTGAACAGGGCCATTACTAGGTTTAATGCAATGTTCAAAACAGAATGGAAAGTTAATTAATGCTGAATACAAGTTGATTCAAGTTGGCTAAGCTCTGAGAGCAAATATCCATACTGTGCAGAAATCACAACAAGGCCTTGCCTGCCTTGTCGTAGATACTGAATGTGGGCCTAGAAAGTAGGCGTCATAAAAATAATGGCCAATGATCAAAGTGTAACCTGTATACTCTGGTCCATGAAGGACATCAGAGGCACATGGAATTAGCCACAGAAGACTCTGAAAACAGTGAGTTTATAGGAAGTGGAAGAAAATGGAATAAAAACAGTCGTCATTCCTAACCAGCATAGGAGCCCAGAGACAATGCCTTCATGGTTAAATGTTCATTCAACAAATCTTCATTGAGCATTTGACTACATGTCAGATTCTGCCCAAACTTCACAGACAAATGTCAAGGAACATAAAGTGGAGGCAAATAAAAATATAGTGACAATACAGTGTGGTAACTGTTGTGATCTGGACAAACACATAGTGCTGGTAGAGTAAGTGATGAGTTACACTTGTTTCGTTTTTGTTCTTTTTGTCTTTCTCTTTGTGGAGAACAGCTTCTCACTATATTGCCCAGGCAGGTCTTCAACTCCTTGGGTTCAGGCTATGCTTTCGCCTCTGCCTCCCTAAGTGCTGGATTACAGGCATGAGCTACTAGGATTATAGGCGTGAGCCATCGTGCCTGACTGGAGTAAGTTATGAGCAAGGAGCGCTTACGCAGTAAGTGCCTCACAAGCATTCCCTCTGCATCACAGACAATCTCATAAAGTGAACATTTGTCTCATTTTATAGATGAGGAACCTGATTTTCAAAATCTTTATATAGAGGCTTGAGGTACAAAGCTACTAACGGGAGCTCTGGGATTCAAATTTAGATCTATGTGATTCCAAGGGCTATTGTCATCACCAAGAGATAATGTCTCCATATTTTATTGTATTTTTAAAAATTTTTATTAGCAACATTTTATATAGTGCTTACTATATTCCAGACACTGCTGCAAGTAGTTTATAAATATTTACTCACTAAACTCTTAGAATAATTGTGTAAGATAAATGCTATTATTAACCCCATTTTACAGATGAAAAACTGGAGGCACAAATGGATGGAATATCCAGTACCCAATTCGGATTTGTAAGATGGAGCTCTGAAAGAGGAGAAGAGAGCATAGGGTAGAGGAGGAAGTAAGGGGTATTCCTGAGCTATGTCTTAAAAAAGAAGCATATGTTAGGTGATATAAAAGCAAAGATTGTTCCAGCCAGTAGGGAAGTTATGCAAAGACACAGGGGCAAGAAGACAGTTTTAGAGATGACAGTGGCTCCATATTTTTGTTGGACCTAAAGAAACCAGGTAAAACATCTTCAATTTTCCATGTCAGAAATGAGGGAGCAGAAATGGCATGCAGTGATAATATAGTGTCAGTGGGGTCAGGCAGGATGTCTTTGAGGAAATAGCAAGAAAGTAGGATTAGCATGAGTTGCTAAGACATTGGAAGAAGCAGTGATGAGAAGAGTCAAGCACGACTCCCTGGTTTCTGAGGTCATTTGCTAACGAAGAAATCCAGGAGGAAAAACAGTTTGATTTGAAATATGTTGAGTGTGAGACTAGTTAAGTCTGGGGATACTCAAATGGAGATGTTCAAGAGTTAGCTGCAGACCATGATCCGGAGCTTGGAAAGTAGACATGGGCTAGCGGGTGAAAGGTGGCTGAAACTGTCATAGTGAATGGGCTTATTCAGCTGCCCAGGGAGGATGTACTCAGTGACAAGATATTCAAGGTAACAAAAACATTTAAGAAAGGGAGAAGCTGGCAGGAGAGACAGAGAAGTAAACATGGAATTAGAAACTCTAGGAAAGGGAGGTGCCGTGGAAGTGCGAGATAACATTTCAAGGAGGCTGTGTCAGGTACTGTGGCCAGAGAAATTTTAGTGATGTGTTAGGTCTAGACACAAACAGCGGTGACGCGAGGAGTGACTGAAAAGTGAAGGAACACAGACCACACATGCAGCTAGCTTTCCAAGACATCTATTTGTAAAGAGGAGGAGAAAACTAAGGATGCAGAGTCTGTTGAGAGATACACTCACACATACACACACTCGCCACACATACATTTTTAGATAGGAAAGACTGACATACGTTAACTATTCTCCAGAAGAAAGTTCAAACAGAATGCAGAAAGGGCTACTCAGTGGAGCGAGTGTATGCAGATGGGCGTGATGGGATGTGTGCTGCAACAGGAAGAGCCGTCTCTCCCCCTTTGAGTGGAAGGTAAAAACGGGCTCAGAATTAGGTAAGTTTATAGGTAGGGCCCAGGATGGAGATCCTGAGGAAAAGCCGGATGGCCTCCTCTCCCCCTGGAGAGTGAGGGAAAGTTGCTGAGAGCTTCTTTAAAGACAATGGCACCAAAATGGGATGGTCATTGTGGAAAATGGGAGAGGGCAGGTCTGCTTGTCTTTGTAGTTCACCGCTATGTTCCCGAACTGTACCCAGAAGAGTGTGGCACTTATCTGCTACAGAGTCAGTGCTTGAGAATGATTTGTTGCAGGAATTTGGGACACACTGAAGTACTGTGGAGGGATTCTGAGGCTCCGGTTGAGACCTGAGACCACACATGTGTAGTGATAGTGATATTTATGGTCATCACGGTTTCTTCAGGAGTGTTTAGCTCCCTAGTATAGACAGGAGTTGAAAAGACAGATAATCCAGATTTTTGGTTCTGAAAGGTAGGTATACCAGAATGACAGGGTTACAAGTAAGTTAGACATTTCACCAGGAAATACAACTCTGGATAGCGGGAAAAAAATAGCATATGAGACCTTTTTTTTTTTTTTTTTTGAGACAGAGTCTCGCTCTGTTGTCCAGGCTGGAGTGCAGTGGTGCAATCCTGGCTCACTGCACACTTCACCTTCTGGACTCAAGCAATTCTTCTGCCTCAACCTCCCAAGCAGCTGCAATTACAGGCATGTGCCACCACAACTGGCTAATTTTTGTAATTTTAGTAGAGACCGGGTTTTGTCATGTTGGCCAGGCTGGTCTCAAACTCCTGACCTCAGGTGATCCACCTGCCTCAGCCTCCTAAAGTGCTGAAATTATAGGTGTGAGTTTATGTGCCCAGCCGGGAGGCCAGTTTTAAGCATATCTATCCACATACATATATGTTTTTTCATGGTTAGAGTTCAAGAGCCAGTAGATTCATACTTATTTCTAAGAGTGTGATTTTTAAAAGCAATAGGAACAAAAAATCAAAGGCACTTGATCAAAAAATAAAACAGGACTTCTCTACAGACTCCAGCAGACCGGCCTGGACATACAGCAGACTCTTAATACACACCTGTTGACTCGATGCAATTCAGTTTTATGGCCTAAGGTAATGACGGCTTTTGGTTTTAACTTCCTGTCACTCCACAGAACACATTTTCTAGGAGATATCTACCATAGATGTTAAAATGTTCTTTCTAAAACAACTACTCTTCTGTCATTCCAAAACGCAATTTCTGCATCCTTCCCTGAGCATAACTATCAGGAAAAAAAAAATAAACTTCAACTTCTAGTGTCAACTTCAAATTATGTTATGTTATGGTGATATTATTCCCCAAGAGGTCCAGTTCCTCCAGTTTGATTTCCCAAGAGAAGTTACAGTGGAAATTTAGGCAGGTTTAATATTTCTTTGGAAAACTAGTATATTTTTAATCCATTTTGCTCTTTTCTTTCAATTACCTTCACATTTACCCCAAACTCCTGGATTTCTCAGTCTTCTAAGAGGCAACTACTATTTATTTGTGGGAATATTTTTTCTCCTTCGAAGCGGATAGAATGATTAATATCCCTGAGCAAACTACTTAATAATTATTCAATTTTATTCTTCTAATTGCCTCCTACATCCACTTGAGAGGATGCCTACCACCTTCCATTTTTCCCTTCAGTAAAGTGTATAAGCAGAAGAAAAGCTGGTACAAATTACCAGGGTCCTGTGCTTGGAAGGGGCCTGAGGCCACACTATGTTGCATATCAATTAAAATCCCATGGGAAGATTTGCCTGGAAACCCTGAAAAACATTCACCAGGTTGTTGACTTCGAAGCACTTCCTCTGTTTTCTCTTGCACTTATTTATGGAAATTTAAATTAAGACTATCTAAATTGTGCCATACAAAACCCAAGAATTTTATTTTCTCCATTCTTCTGTATCCTGGCATTGCTGACTATGCATTGGTAAAAGCATGACATTAAAATGCAAACGTGAAAACAAGTCATTTAGGAATTTAATATTTAGCAAAGTTTTTTTAAGGTGAAAAATTGAATATGTCCTTTATTATCATTTCAATTTAATATAAGCAAAAAGAAGCTATTAAAAAAAATCTGTGTTCTCTGCATCGTGAAAATTACATACAGAAATGCAAATTTATAAAACGAGTATGTTACAAAATAAATTACTTTTACTACAAAGAATGCTTTGGATTCTGAGGGGCAAGAGCAGGCATTTTTAGTTTTCTGTGGTGTGCCATGGAGATAAAATATTTTTAAATCCATAAAATAGAATACACAGGATTTTGAAGGAAACAAATTATGTTAAAATACAGGGACACATTCGGAGGAAGGGGTCATTGGGTGATTTCATCATTGTATGAACATCAGACAGTGCACTTACACAAATCTAGATGGTATAGTCAACCACATACCTAGGCTATATAGATAGGCTATCACTCCTAGGCTACAAAGTTGTTCAGCATATTATTGTACTGAGTACTACAGGCGACTGCAACCCAGTGGTAAGTATTTGTATATCTAAACATAGAAAAGGTACAGTAAAAACAGTGTTATAATCTATGGGACCATCATGCCATGTGTGGCACATAGCTGAATAAAGTATTATGTGGCCCTGACTATAGCTGATAACATTAGAGTTAAGGTAGAATAAATACATGCTGCTTTTTTCTTTTCTTTTTTTTTGTAATATAAGCTTCTTTTTAAACACATTAATAACAAGTTCTAGCAGTGATCTGATAACTACTATAATTTTAAAGTAGTGATTGGCATAAATAATATTTCCTAATTTCTACAACAACTTTAACATATGCAAATATCATCAACAAAACCACAGGTACTATGGGTGCCACTGAAGTTTATTGCCTATATGCATAATTGAGAGACATACTAAATTTAATTTAAAGTTTAGAAGTTAGTAAAATTAAGTTGGTTATCTCAGACTTAGCATTGGACCCTCCCTCAATGCCAAGGACTCCTGAGCTGGAGGTTCATAAGTGAATCTTCCTAATGCCTTCCTGGTATATTCGACTTAAACCTTCTATATTTAAAAAATTCCCCTTGCAAGAGGTCTTAAGAAATATGTCGACTTTAAACTATGAGCTTCCTTCTATACTATTTTACAATATATTAGTTGAGAATAACACCTATTAATTATGAAGGATTCTCCAAACTATATATAATAGTTTAACAACATAAGTAATTTAAAAAGTAAAAGTATTTCTAAAAGAAGCTAATATTTCTATATTGCTTCAATTAGTTTTGGGAGTCATCTTGGAATGTAATTTTTTAAAAAACAGCAAATAGCTAAGTAAGTATATATTTTGAAAGAATAATAATAAATTCAAATGCTATGAGAAATTAATTTTTAATTAATTTAATTTTTAACTAAGATTAATTTTGGGGTCATCTTGGAATCTAATTTTTTAAAAAGCAGCAAATAGCTAAGTAAGTATGTATTTTGAAAGAATAATAATAAATCCAAATGCTGTGAGGAATTAATTTTAAAAAATCATTGTTGAAAAATTCTGGTTGTTCAATGGAGATTTCTGGAGGTCTTTCTTTTAAGCTATGTACCCACAACTCACAAACATACAAGCTAAGAATAAAACTATCTGAAAAAAAATTAAAATATTATTATGGAAAACGTCATTAATCACTGCCATTTGGGTTTCTGTATATTGCAATCAATAATTAAATGAAATCATGTAAAATTTGCAAATGAAACAGGTAAGGGAAGGGGAAGGAGAGAAAGTATGGAAAAAAGAAATGAGAGAAGAGAGGAAGGAAAGATGAGGAAGAGACATGGGGGACAGAGACAGTTAGACAGAGATATGGAAGGTGTACTTTAGAGTAACAAGAAAAATGAGATCACCAAAACTCTGGAAGCAGCCGGCTAGCTCTGCATAGATAGACGCTCCTCTTACTAGACATAAAACAGTCATACCCTTGACATGAGTGGTGCCCTTTTGTTCCTATTCCTTCGAAATCTTTTCTTTTTTATAAACTTCATGTTCAAAATTAATTTTCCCCAATATTAGCATACTCTATTCTTAAACATGTTGGTGTCAATTCAGCCAGGCAAACAACAGATCTTTTAAGTCTATAAAGATAGAGGTGGAAGCACACAAAAAAGAATGGAAAGAATCTAATAACAAATTTGGGGGGAAAACAGGTAATTATAAAGGTACCAAAGGCAATAACAAAAATATAAAATATATAAAATGTAGTATCACAAGAAGTAGTTCCACTTAAAGACAAAGAATATAAATATAATCTAGCTAAGCTTAAAATTTAGAATGTTCTCTACTCTCCAGATTTCCAAAAGGTAGACCACATGTCATGGACATGAATTAAGGCATGTATTACACATCAGTATATTTCTTTAGTTCAGCTGATTTAAATATACTCACTCTTTCATCCTCAATAATGCAACTCATTTTTCTAAAAGGTAAAATATTTTAGCTAAAGTTTAGGCTAAAGCAAAGTGAAAAATAAAAAGAAAATATTTTTATTTACCAGGAACACCTGAGATAAGGTTTTACTGTAGGTGGTTATCATAAGTAACTGAAGTTGAAAGTTATATTCAATGAATAATACTCAGATACTATTTTTCTCTATGTATACTCTTAACTACAAGATACTCATGAGTCATTAGACAGCTTTTGTCAGAAAATTCAAAACATCCTGCACAATCTGTATCTTTTCCCAAAAATTTCCTCCTCAGAATTGTAGCATTATGGAGTGTCTAGTGCTATTATTGTAACTAAGAAATAATTTTTTGAAGTCCTTGTAAAATGAATGGAAACTTCTAGTGTATTTTTCATCATCCCAAATGATAAAATATTTTCTTAGGTGGAAAGTCTCCAAAACGTGTAAATCTACTATGCCATATCCTACTGGTCATTTGAAAGAGCTCCAGTTAAACAAATTGCATGGGTCCTTTCTTTTTCTTTTCTCTTTCTTTCTTTTTTTTTTTTTTTTCTGTTTAGATGGAGGGTCCTGCTTTCACACTCTGTTGCCCAGGCTGGAGCACAGTGGCATAACCATAGTGCACCACAGCCTCAGACTCCTGGACTCAAGTGATGCTCCCATCTCAGCCTTCTAAGTAGCTAGGACCACAGGCATGCACCAACATGCCTCGCTATTTTTTTTTTTCTTTCCTGTAGAGATGAGGTCCAAACTGGTCTTGAACTCCTAATGTCAAGCCATTCTCTTTTCTGGATCTTGAGCCACCGCCACTGCCCTTGGTGACTCTTTCTTTAAAATTTGAGAGGGATAAAACAAACACACACACACACACACACACACACACACACACACACACAGCCTACAATACTGCAGGGTACTTTGTAATGAATCTCCTCCCCTCTCACCTTCTCAAGAACATCATAGTCCTGCATTATCAATGTCTCCTCTACTAGCACGTTACCAATAGCACTAAACCATATACCCCATTTTTAAAAACATTCACCTTTATATCCCGGCCTTTTTACTTATTCCCCTTTTGGAAAATCCCTTGATCAAACTAATCTAGATTTTCAATTTTCCATTTTTATTTTCTCATTTTCTCTGGAATCCACCTCAGTCAGACTCCATCCCCATCACAACACCAAATGTATGAAGGTCACCAGTGACTCTTACATGACAATTTCAGTGGTCACGTCTCATTCATCTTATTGGACTTCTTAGTTGCTTTCGACACATGATCACTCCCTCTGATTTAAAATACTCCCTTCATTTGGTTTCTAAGCTGCCACTCTTTATCCCTTCTCCATCACTGGCTACTCATCCTCACTTATTTCATGGTTTATCTTCATTTCCTACCATCTGCGTAATGGCCCAGGGCTCAGTTTTTAGAGTATTTCTACACTTTATCTATATCTGGGCAAGAGTTCTTAATCCTACATTCAAATGAGAATCATATAAGAAGCTTCTAAAGGATGCTGGCACCTTGGACCTACTCCATTCCAAATGAATCATAATTGCTGATTTGCATTTCATTTCCTATTCCCTTTTCCCTAAAGCTCTTTCTCCAAATATCCAGATGCCAGGGTTGAGAACCCCAGTTGCCAGCAATCTCATCCACTGTACCTTCTGCACCTTGAAAACTCACAAAACATATCTCAAGTTGTAGATCTTTCCTTTGAATTCCAGACTCCCTTATACAAACACCTCCTCTACATCACCACTTGTACAGATAATGGGCATCTCAAATTGAATATATTCAAAACCAAACATGACCTTCCTCCATGAACCAAACCCCATTATTCATATGGTCTTCTCATCTTGGTTGATGGCCACTCCATTCTTTCAACTGCTCAGGCCCAGAAACTTGGGAGTCATCCTTAATCCTTGTCTTTCACACCAAAATGTCATTCTTCAGCAAATCTTGTTCTGCCTTTGAAATACATCCAAATGCAACAACATCTCATCACCTCCACCACTGTCACCCCGATGCAATCCTACCACCTCCCATGTGAAGCACAGTAATGGTGTCATGGCAGGTCTCCATATTTTGGACCTTGTGTACCTATAATTCACTCTGAGCACAAAAGACAAAGTGATGTTTAAAAATAGTAAGTCAGATCATGTCAGCCATCTGCTCATAGCCTGATGCAGGTTTCCTACCTCAAAATCAAAAATGTTACAATGGCTCATTAGGCACCTCCTTATCTGGTCAGTTCTTAAAGATGTTTGATTTTAGAACTGAAATTATCCAATATATTCAGTTACCTTCAAGAATAGCACAATGCTAACAGGATCTTGTTGCCTGTCTTTAAAACTTTGTGGGGGGAAATAATAACCCTTGTCAGATTCTCAAAGAAGCCCATGTGATCAAAAATGATCAGAAGCACTGTGTAAAAGACTATCACAATTAATCGAAACTCCAATTTATTATAGATTAAGCCTTAACCTTTTCAAGCCTTTGTTTGTGATAGTAATTCAGTGATGAGTAGGTCACACTAAAGCATAAATTTACTTTAAATATATTTTAAAATTAACCTACTGTTTCCCATTTGTCTGGATTATGCAGTGGTTTCTTTACTTATCTTTTCATCTCTTACACTGTTTGCTTAGCTATGCTTGTTTTACTCCTTATACTATGTGTAAAAGCTAAGATTAAATTCAATTAAGAGCCTTATGAACATACAGTGTAAGATGCTATAGATTTTCATCAATCTGTGGTCCAAAACACAGAAGTCAGAAATTTGGAACTCAGAATCCTAAGGCCCTATCAATGCCCTCCATTCAAATTCAACGAATGTTCATGAAATGAAGTAGGAGTAGTGATTTGAGAAAGGCTTTTTAATCATCAAAGTTTACATGTCCTCATCCCAAATCATTCCATAGAGGTTACTCAGAAGTCCTCTAAAATTAATCAGCCACATAACCCATACAGAGCAGAGCCATCGAGGTTAACAATGCAGTAAATGCTTCTCTGGTTGCTCAATTCTCTTGTTTTGACAATGTAAACACATTTATTTAGTTCAGTGTATTAAACTCTAGATCTAAACCCTAAAGACACTATATCCTGTCTTGTCAAGAAGGTATCATTATTGCCTTCTCATGTCTTCAAATGTTTCTTCTCCCTGGATCTTTTCCATCCAAATGTAAACATCCTGAAATTGTTCCCATCTTAAAGCAAAATAATACAAACCAAACAAACAACCCTTCTGGACTTGCACTTCTGCCCTGAATTTTGGCCTTTCTAGAACTGTTTTCACATTCCACAACCCACATCATTGTGGCTTCTCCACGAAAACAACTCTTAATAAGGTCACCAAATGACGCCCACGTTGTCACAACCAACATAAATATTTCAGTACTCATCTGACTGAACCTGTCATCAGTATCTGGTGCACCTTGATATGATGCACCAGATATGCACCAGTTCTCTTCCTCTTCTTAAAAAATTATTTTTCTGCCTCATGATATCATTCTCTACAGTCTGTCTCTCCTCTCACCTTTCTTGTTTCCTCTCAGCCAGATAATCTTCCTCTTCTCTTTGCACTGTGACCTTTCCCCTAGGCTATCTTATCAGTATGGCCTGACTCTGACTTACTGTCTATCTGATATTACCTCTGGAGAAAAATCTGAACTTTCCATGGGATTGCCTCCCAAGCACACAAGCTGAACCCACACTCCCATCCCACCAAACTGGCTGGCCTCCAGTGATCCCTGAGTCACTCAGTTCTCAGCCATCTGACCTTTTCCCTTAAATCTCTACTTTAAAAAACTCATCCAGATTCATAGTCAAATATCTCTGAGAACAAATATAAACAAGTATGTTTGCCTCTAACTCCTTCTCTCCAGCTCCAGATGTATAGTTCCAAATGCATTTTGGAACTCTTCTCTTAAATTGTGTATAATCTCACAAAACTGAACAGACCTAAACTCAACTCATGATCATCTCCAAAATACATTCAGCTATTCCTCCTAATTTCCTAATCTCTATTCAATTTCCCAACTAGCTGAACTAAAATGTTAATGATAGTCATGCTCAGAATAATACATATCTGACTGCTCTTCTAGGTCTGCCCAGATTTAGCTCTGAACAATGACCATTCATTTAATCCTGAAACTGTATAGTAAATCTTCAATTCCTCTACTGCCTGCACTGACACAGCACTTGGGGTTGAATCCCTCAAGAACAAACTTTCATCTCCAGCCTGGCTACTGTGCCTACATATTATGTTTGACCTAAAAAATAAATAAATAAATAAAATCACCTAACATTTCATCACTGTACTAAAAAGCAAAACAAAATCTTGGTGCATTAGTAGGATCATAAAATTTATTCAATTCTTTCCATGATTCTGAAGCTTGGTTTCTAAATAGTCTCTTGCATCCAACTACCCCACACCCCAAAGCTTCCTGGACAATTTATCTGTATCTCCATTGTTTTATTTCCTCCCCACCCCTCTCCTGAGTGAATGCTGAGCTAATTTTATTTGCTAGAGCACTGACCTAAGACAGCTTGTCTACAAAACCAAAAGTCTGTCCATACATAAATGAAGTCCATACATAGCTGATAGCTTATATCTCTTCTTTAAGATGGCCTGTAATTTGTTATTACAAAAAAAGAACTCTGAGCCTTGAGGCATATTTTGAGTTATCTCTATGTTTCAATACTAAGTCACATATTTTTCAGAACCTTGTAAAATATTTTCTTTGCCTCTCACCAAATAGATAGGTATGAGAACAAACTACATATTTAACTTATTTTCCTAAACTCTAAAGGTACTTAAATGCTTACTTTTGGCCCTACAGAAACATTTACTATTTATAAACACTTCTGATGGATAATTGCTTTAATTTTTAAAAAACCAGCTAATTTAAATATTTCAAGTAAACAAAAATTAATGATTTCTATGTGTAGAATGATTTATGCTTTGATATAGTCAACTTTGATCATGCCTACTCTTCATACACACACCCCTCATTGTATTACTATTTTTCCATTTAACATTTTGGCTGAGCAGTGAAATTTCTTCAAGTCCTATTTTCCAAAGAGCTAGCAAATATTGCATTGGAAAGCAGAATTCTAAACCTTTTGCCCACACCATTATTGTGACATGGGATGGAAGGCACTGTGCCTGAGAAAACAGAACATAAAAAAACAAAACATCATCCAAGCAAATTAAGTATTTTGAGGAATGCAGTGACATATCTTGCCAAAGTCACAGAAAATTTGTTTCTGGAAGCTCTGATTATAACTTTTATGGTCATATCATGAGTTCCTATTATTATCTTTCCACTAAAATACTACTGTAGCACTTCTACAATTATAGTCAAAACGGAGATGCTTTTTATGGGAAAAAAATGAATGTAATATTTTACAATGCTGTTGAAACTAACAGCAAACAACTCAATTTCAATTTTACCTTTATAGTTTCTTTTCCCAGTTTCAAAATTCAGGAATATGTAGTTGTTTGAAAACCATATGAAATAGTGAGAAAACTTAATGCGGTTAGGAGGTAGGAGCTCTGAGTTCCAGGCCTCCCTCTGCGGAGTCTCTTTTTGTATTTCTTTTAGCTCCAACATTTGCCTTTCATTTTATTTCTTCACATTCTCTCCCTCAAGGATTTCAGCTACTCCTTTCCCTTCAACCACAGCGTCTATGGAGCAGTAAAGAACAAGTCCAGTTCTCCAGTTGACACTCCTAACTCACTTTTTACTGAACTTGTATAAGACAGGCACTAGTCTGTATGCTAAACATTAAAAGATGAGTAAGACAGAATCTTGTTTTCAATGAGATTACATTTTAATACAGAAAGGCAGATTAATAGATACACTTCAGTACAATTTTGTGCCCCAAGCATGCTGTGGAGACCCAAAAGAGGGACAATTAGCCCAAAATGGGTCATCAGGCGATGATGCCTAAGATGAGTTCTGAAAAAAAAATGTGTAGAGATCAAGAATGCAAAGAGAGTTATGAGAACATTCCAGGCTGCGGGGAGAAAAGAAACAAGGGCATTCGGCAGTGTCTCACCTGACCATGTGTACAGACACATCTATGGATTACAGCGGAGGCACAATTCCAAGTGCAAGGAGTTAGGCCTGGAGTTTGCAAATGACGAAAGGAAGGGGAAGTAGTAAGGTCAAGGAAAGATATTTTTACCATTTTACCAGTGATTCACAAGGAAGGAGGTGAAATCACTTTATGGGCTTTTCTAACTGTCCTGCCCAATTATGCTTCATCCTTTTTTAAAGCTGTGCACCCTACCCAGACTGTCTCCTGGAGAATCTTGGCTGTACTCTTGCTGCGGGGGGAGTATGCACTATCCCTCTGGCATATTCTGAAAAGCTGTTATGCTAAAAATGCAAGAAAAAAATGCACCGAAAAGACAAAGAAGCAAAGCCTAAAAAGAAAACAAAGTAAGGTCATAGACCTTAGAAACCAAAAAATGTTTTTAAAAAAAGAAAGCAGAAAAATCTTGTAAAATACAAACTGGGTTTCAGTCCTTCCATAGGTCCAAATGTCTCCTATGGAGCTTATTAGCATCCCATGTTCAACACATCTAAAACCAATTCATAATTTCCTTTTTGATAACAATTCATTATTAATGTACAAAACACTGCAAAGGCAATCAGAGTCCAGATGACAGAGCAGGTTAATACATAGCACTATTGGCTACAGGTAAGAAAGGACCCTATTCTATATAATTCCAATCATGGAATTTTTGTATTACAGAGAGAAAAGAAAACACAATTTTCCAAAAAGGTATATATGGGATATGATATCCTTTAGATAAATACTATAAATCTGTGTGATGTTAATAGTTTCAGAAGAACAGGGCATCCTGGGTTCTATAGACTGGTCCATTCCTACTCCTCTAGTATCTTCTCTACTAATTTAGCTTCTGAGCAACAGCAAACTGTTTATGGTTCTCTGAATAAAACATACAAATTCATGAATTTACATAGACAGGAGCAACACACACTGGGAACTTTCAGAGACAGGAGTGAGAAGACGGGGAGGATCAGGAAAAATAACCAGGGGCACTAGGCTTAATATATGGGGGATAAAATAACCTGTACAACAAAACCCCATGACACATATTTACCTATCTAACAAAGCTTCACATGTACCCCTGAATTTAAAATTAAAGTTAAAAAAAAGAAAAGCACACCCCCTTCAAAAAAAAAAAAAAGGTCCTTTGGCTTTGAATGCCTCCCTCTATTCCCAACTCCCTAAACTATCTTTGTCTTGTCTTTCAGGTCCCCCTCCAGGCACTGACTTTTCCATAAAGCTAACATTCCTGACCCCACTGTGAACCTTAATACTAATGATCATAACAGCAGCTAACACATATCGAACACTTCATCTGGGCCAGTCTGTATTCTAAGCACTAAACAGTACCAATTCAAGTCTTCTTCATAACAATCCTATGAAGTAGGTACTAATAATTTCCCCAATTTAGAGATGAGACATTGATGCAAAAAGAAGCTAAGTATCCTGCCCAAGGACACATCACTGGTTACTAATAAAGCCAATATTTGATCCCAACCAGACTAGTTTCAGAGTTTGTGCTCTAATTACTACACCATACTGCTTCAATGTGATTAAAAATGAGATGATTGTAGTTATTTCCATCTGTATAATGGTCTTCATTGTCTTGTTTAGCATTTATGTTCAATGATATACTAGGACTAGATATATATTTCTCTATACATTCTAAATGTGGAATATCAAGTATGGAGTGTAAATTAACTATCAAAAATTCCTAACAAGTATAAAATCTTTTTAAAAGTATTTTGTTGGAACTTGATTTTTATAAAAATATATAGATATAACTGGCACATGTAAAACACATTAGGATTTACCATTCCTATGATAAGAGAAGTGTCTTTGAGTCTAATGAAAACCCTTGGCAATTTGAATATTATATGATACTAAATTATACTATAATTATTTCAAAGGTCAAGAATCTTAAACATTTAGTCTTAAAACTCTCCACCTGGGTGATGCAATCAGAAAATTAAAGTATGTATGAAAATATTTAATTATACAAAACAAGTAGAAATCTACTAATTTAATAACCTTTAAATAAAACATGCAATTTTTTCCCACATGGATTTTTTTCCTTTATTGCAAAAATGGAACTTTTTAAAAGAACATTTTTTTGTGTGACTATGAGCACACATTTTATTTTCCAGGGCTTGTTTCAAGGAAGAGTAGGATAAAGTGATTTGGAATAGAGCATTGTATCATTCATTAACTCTTGAGAGACTCTACGATGCTTCTATGTTGAGCACCACATGCATTAAAGCAATTTTTTTTTACTCAGACTCAGTCCAGCCTTTTCAGCACAGGTGTGAGAGTTGTTTTTAAAACTGTGGTATGAAGGGCTTCAAGAGGCAAATGTGTACTAATAAGAAAATCGCTTTTTGGCCCACAGCTGTAACCCATGAACATCCTATGTGATGTTGAAATGTCCAATAAATTACCTTTTTCTCAGAAAACTTCAGTTACACAAAATAGCACAGAGGTTAGGAACATGGACTGTGGAACCAGAATGTCTGAGTTTGAATCTCAATTTTACCATGCACCAGTTGCCTTTGGTGGTTTCCTTTAACTTCTCTGTGCCTCAGTTTCCTCCTTTATAATTAGATAATTTCATATAATTCATAGAATTGCACTGTTGTTGGGAGGACTAAATGAGTTCATGTGAGAGGAGCAGGTGGCACATAGAAGGCACTCTAATTATATGAATCAACACGGCTTAAAAAGTACTCATGAAGTGCAGGCCTCTTTGTTCTCAGGCCTTAGGACACTCACAGATAAAGACATATTAAAACATCTTGCCAACCCACAGACTCAATTATGGCTGGTATGAATCATGTCTTAGCAGGGTTTTGCTATGCTGGTTAGCAAAGACACCCTTAGTGTTCTTAATCAAACACTAGAAAATTTGTAAATATTGTATTCCCTTATCGGAACGAAAAAACTCTTTTAGTTGTTGATATAATTTATACGCAGTGTGAAAATCACAACCACAAGCACCATGTTTGTATGTCAACATGCAAAACATTGTCAAAGTGGGCATGATTAGTTGCTTTTGAGAATTTTAGTTAATATTATTTTGCGATTTGTTTGCTATTTGCTTGTCCATTTGCTGTTGGAAGAACAGGCATAGAAGATGATGATTTAACAAAAATGTGAAGCAGAAAAATAAAAAAACTAAGTAAAGCCTTATGCTATGGTTTGAATGTAACCTCTCCAAAACCCACATGTTGAAACTTAATGGCCAATGTGATGGTATTAAGAGGTAAGTCAAGTCCTTTAAGAGGTGATTTGGTCATGAGGCCTTCTCCTTAATTAAGGAGATTAAGGCCATTATAAAAGAGGTTTCATGCAGGTTTTGGTCTCTTGCCCTTCTGCTTTCTGCCATGGGAGGACACAGCGCTCCTCCCTTTCCAAGGATGCAGCAACAAGGCATCATCTTAGAAGCAGAGAATGGCCATCACCAGACAACCTACCCTGCCAGCACCTTGATTTTGCTCCTCCCAGCATCCAAAACTGAGAGAAAATAAACTTCTGATCTTCATCAAATATCCAGTCTCAGGTGTTTTGTTTATTTATTTATCTATTTATTTATTTATTTTAGAGACAGGGTCTCACTTTGTCACCCAGGCTGGAATGTAGTGGCACAATCATAGCTCACTGTAACCTGAAAATCTTGGGCTCAAATGATCCTCCCACCTCAGCCTCCTGAATAGTTAAGGCTGCAGGTGCATGCCACTGTGCCCAGCTAGATATTTTTTTTCTTTTTTGTAGAGGTGAGATCTTGCTATGTAGCCCAGGCTGGTCTTGAACACCTGGCCTCAAGTGATCCTCCCTGGCAGCTCTCCCAAAGAGCTGGGATTACAGGTATGAGCCAATCTGACTCGCCTTTAGTCTCAGCTATTATGTTATAGCAGTACAAACAGACTAAGACATCTAGCCACTAAATCCCCTCATTCTTATTTCTTTATAAAAAATAATTTCCACCTGTTTTTGTTTGCACAATAAATCAAGCCTATTTGAGGCTTACTGTTCTGACATATGGATCCCCTGAAATTCAGGTGCTATTTCTGTCTACCTCAACTGTTTCTGCCACTGCCCTGTTCCACACATCAGGTGTGAGGTGCTTCCTCAACAAGACATCACATCTTCTATACAGCAAGAGATCTATCCTGAGAGCAAAGCAGGTGCTGTAAAAAGAGGCTCACAGAATCTTGGAACTGAATTTAATTTTTAAAATTATCTAATCCAAACCCTTCGTTTCATAGAAAAAGTGGGCCCATAGAAACTCAAGTCCCCTAGAAAACTGGTGGCAGAATTGAGAATGTTTTTCCTTTTAATTTGCCATCTACTAGTTCAGTAGATTTTTTTGTTTTGGTTTGGTTTTGGTCTTTATTACAGCACATTGCCAGAGAATAAACGTAACTTCAAAACTGAAAGTCGGAAGAAACAAAAAAATTTTAGGGTGCAACCTTAAATAGCGAAAAATCATGAAGACATCCTACTTTGAGAAAAATATGGACAATGAAATTTTCATCTAGATTCAAGCAATCGTAATAAATGAAACCTACAATTGTCTAAATTCTGCAGTCTTACAGTGAAGACATGGGTAAGACTTTGCAAAATATATTTAGACAGTTACATTTGTATTTTATGCTCCTCATGTCCCCAACCCAATCTGGAACATATTTTGTGATAAAAGCAGACTACAGGAGACTTCCTTTATCCAGAGCCCTGTGATAGGCCATAAGTGTGAAAGTGAGCATGAGAGGAGAAGAGAAAGAAAAAGAAAAAGCGGGAAGGAATGGGGAGAAGAAAGGAGAAGGAAGAGAAAGAGGAAGAGTAAAACTATATCTCAGTCACATACTGGTGATTTTCTTCCTCCTTCATATGTTACTTATGAAGCTGCATTCTTACACTAGAAATAAATTCAGACATGGTATTAAAGGCAAAAAATAACAAAAATTATAAAAATTGCATAAACTATTTCAAGTTAGGATGGATATGCAAATGTTCCCATTCTTTAATACAAAAATAAGTAAATATCAAATGGAAAATAAGAGGTTAGGGACATAGTAAGTCAATTCAAATGTATAAAACAAGTAGATTTCAATTGCATTCAATTATTTCACCCAATCACCTAGAAGCGAAGATCCTCTAAAGAAAATTGCATTGCCTTCCCAACTCCTTGGAGAGCCGGTTTAGTTAACAGCCTACCTATGCTTCAGAGATGACCATGCAGCTTACATGTCAAACTCATTTTAAAGTGTCAATCAAGTCCCTTTCAATCTAATTAGTTTGGAAAGTAGTGTCACTGACCTGGAACTATGCAGACCATTTATTATCATATCATTTGATCAACCTAACACTTTATCTCAGTTGAGTTTGAGACACCTGTAGCCAAAATGTAATATCCTTTCTCCCACTCATTACTGGTAATTCTCAATACAATTTCCTATTTACAACTCAATTTATCTCTATGAATAAGCATAACCAACTTCACAGAGGCATTCCACAGAATTTCTCTTATTTAAGATTTCATAGCAGAATAGAAAGGAAAAGGGAATCAGGAGAAATATATGTATATCAGATACATATAACAGATTCAAGACTTTAGACATCCAATAACTGCTAAAAGGGGAAAGGAGGAAAACCAGAGGACCATGGATACATTGAAAGAAATTCAGATCCTTAAATATGGGAGGAGATTTTTATTTTTTTAATATAATAAAATGAATCATGTAAAGGGAGTCTGTAGTTTGTCACCCTGTGCAATTTGTTTGATTAATAAAGAAAAACTTTCTCAGGTTCATAGTATTTAACCTGCCTTTAACCCGGCCAAGGGCAGGATGAGATAGAACTGAAGAGGTAATCGCTAGTTCCCCAGGGGTCAGAGAACACAGCCAAGTGCCTCTAAAGGAGGAGTTGGTGACCTGACCACAGTGAGGGTGGAATGTGATGGGAGTGAAGGTAGTTGCAGTGCTGGCCAACATGGTGGCTGGAAGATGCTGGTCAGTCATGCAACAAAAATCACTTGGCCCATTCCCTGGCAAGAGTGTGAAAATTACCTAATCTTTCTCTCATTTTAACTTTGTCTATTTAAGAACTGATTTGCAAGACAAAAATACAAGCAGGTAATCTTATCTCTGAACTATAGAATAACATATTGCATCAGGGAGGGATAAAAATACACACACACATACTCGTGTATGCCATCGAAATGTTGTATTTATATTTTTAAATGTGGCATTAAAAAAAGAAGTATAGCAGATATATTTAAAGTAATGACTATTCACTCTAGAAGACGATCATCTAAAAGCAGGATGTCAGCTGCCACTGCTTCCTTTTCTAACTTGTGCTTTCCTTTGGGGAAGTTAAACTGCATTTTACCAAAATTCCTGTTTGTCTGAAGGATAAGCAAGATTCTTCAATTATATTGGCTTGATCAAATAATTACCAGAAAATATTATTTTACATCTAGTCAAATAAAATCTACATATATCTCAAACTTACCTTCAGGTGAAGAGCCTGTCTTTTGGGAAAAGACAGCATTTACTTTGCTCTTCTTACTGATATCGCTGTTTACAGACAAGCTGGACTGAATTTTTCTATGCATTTTTTGAGAAACAGGTGCTGAAAGTTTGCGATTATCTGTGGATCCATGTTTGGCCCCATGGTGAATTCCATTTCCATTGCTCAGACCTGTGTGGCCGTTCTTTATCTTGCTTATTTCCTCATCACTCAGTGCCTGTGCTGAAGTCTGAAGCTGAGGCAAGCGCTGAGGTTGGGCTAAAAAAAAAAAAAAAGAAAAAAGTCAGCCAGTCAAAGAAAAATAAATTAAGATTTTTACATAATGAAAACACATTCAATAACAGAGATTTGGGGTTTTACCCATGATACTAACACTGAAGAGGAAACAAAGAAAAGAAAGGAAGAAAAATACTAACATAGACATAGAGAAAGTATAATTTACTAGAAGGAAAAATGGGAATGGGGTCATCAAAAGTGGGTTTGTACAAGGATATAAAAAGTAGAGCAGAGAA
>NW_022436947.1:26063012-26166591 GCF_009761245.1 Sapajus apella
TCATCAAAAGTGGGTTTGTACAAGGATATAAAAAGTAGAGCAGAGAAATACTGTTTTGGGTGGTTCTTATTCAGAGAACACTGATTGTTTTCTATGTGCTGGGCCTTCTTTGTGCAATAGACACAACAGTGTTATCTTAATACTACTATAACTAATAAGCAACTCAGTTGTTTTTTCAAATAAAAGGAAAGAAATGATAAGTTCTGGTATTCAAAGCTGGGCAATACAAAGAGATATACAGTGCTTTCTTTAAAAATCCCATTGTAAATCCTGCAGAAGAAAATATTTTCCATATTTATTCTTTAATTTGATTTTTAAACAAACCAGTTATGAAAAGTTAGGAATATAAGCTATTTTTTTAAATAAAACATATCTACCAAAATTAAATGTCAGGACCTTAGACATACTCCCTGAGGTCAGGAATCAGCAAAGAATGTCTACCTTTACACAACTTACACAACATTACATAGGAGATCATAGTACAGGCAGTAAACAAGACAAAGAAATTTAATACGTCCGACTTCTAGACCAGAATAAACAAAATTTTTGAGATATGCACAGATTTGAATGTTCTGGGGATAATCTAAGAGACTATAAATACTGAAAGTCCAAAAATTTAGCGAGATTGATACACGAAGAACCATATAAAATCAACAATGCTCCTATATGGAAATAGTATAACCAATTAACAAAGACACAAGCCAAACAACTCTTCACAATAGCAAAAAAAGAAAGAATAAGCCAACGAACAAACAAAAGACACTATATGTATCTTGGAATTAAACTAGAAAAAAATGGGCAGAGGTTTTATGGCAAAAATTACAAAACACGACTGAAAGGCATAAAAGAAACTCAAATAAGTGGAGAGAGTATAAATGTTATTTATGTTAATTCTCCCCAATTTATTATTTAATGCCAGTTCCATAACACTTCCAACACGCCTGTTTTGGAATTTGACAAGCTGATCCAAATATTTAGATGGAACAGTAATCAAGAAACACCAAGGAAATTTTAAAAAGGAAAAGAGTGTTGTGGGATTTGACTTATGAGATATTTATATTACAGTACCTAAAGCAGTGTGGCATTGGATAAAGCAGAGACATATAAGCCAATGAAGCTTATGAAATTATTGAGCCCCAAACATGGGACTCATATATTAATGTTAGGCAGACATGCACACACCTACAAATTTGGGTGTAATTAATATGTATAATTAATTTATGTATTGTATCAATAAATATAATTAAATAATATTAATATTGACATAAATATTAATATAGCAAGATACAACATAGGTTGTTTATATTAATATATAGCATAATTATGTTAATTATATACATATCTAATAATATTTATATATTATATACATTATATATTAAATATATAAATATAATATTTATATAATTAACAATACAATTTGGGTATCACGTAATTAATATAATTGGTACATGTAAATTCCAAGTTTAATAAATGCCTATATAGAAAAGACAAAACATTTATTTAACGTGAAAATGGACAAGACTGTTTTAATAGCATAAGCACAAACAAATATGATTCTTTAGCCAATGAATCATAAAACAAATGGGGTGAATATTCAAGTGTTATGTTGTGTTGTGTTGTGTTGTGTTGTGGTGTCCGGCATTTCTGGTCACACTCATGGGGTTAGGTAAATTCCTCTATGACATCCCTAGGCTACTCTGGAACTAGAGGACAAGGATGTGACCTAAGTTCTACTGAACATAAGCATGGCTTGCATTTGGAAGTGATCGATGCAAGCTGTTAGCCACACCAGGGTGGTGGAGTCTCTCAACACAGGCAATGAAGAGGTATTTGTTGACTTTGGCAGTGAGGGACAAGTTATGGTGTCCACCTCCTAGCAAAACAGTGGCCCAGTGCTATAGCAGTGGGATTTTCAATAGAAAAGCCCTACTAAATGGATGGACGTGATCCTTGTCTGTATAACTCTGGGAGCATCTGTGTCCTGCTAATAAATTTATTTTCTATTTAAATTAGTCAAGATTTTTGCAGCTAAAAGCCCTGATGGCCCCCCAAAAGTTATCTATTTACATTGGTTAAGTAATAAGGTTACTATTAAAATCATTTACCTTCACTGTATAAATTTTAAGGAAAGCTATAAATGACAGCTTTTCAGCAAAATCACCAGCAACAACAACAAAAAATTATTGTGAAAATTTTACTGTGGTATAATTTCCTGGAATTTCAAAATCTAAAACTTGCTGTTTTAATTAGTCTTTTTTTCTGTTCACGATTATGAGCAATTATGAAATGCAAATTACATAAGACTATGAAGAATTGTTCCACTTGGAAAAGGTATTGCAGTAAACCTTAACAGTTATACATGGGGTTGATAAATGTGCTAAAGAGAACTTATTATCTTTAGTATGGGGATTAGATAGGACTTGAAACATTTTTCAGAAAAAAATAAGACCGTTTGCATCTGACTAAGTCTTTAGTAAGCCATTGTTTATTTAAAGTTTTGTTCATACATCCTATGTACTATAAAGAAAAATATCGTAACATATCAAAACATTCTACTCATTTATAAGCATATTTCAAGAAAAATGATGGATTATTTTATTTAAGTGCATACTTTCATACCAAGTCTATTAACATTATCTGATTTATAAAAATATAGAAAATCCTGTTATAGTTTTTCAGTTATTTAGTGATAAAGAGGAATAATAGTCTAAAAGTAAACATCTGTTTAGCAATTATATATGCCCTTCTTATAACTAAAATCTACAAAGCATCTCTAAAGGGAGATCTATTTCTTATCGGTGTGCAATCGTTGGATTTAAATATTAATTTGCTGCTTCTGTAACTTCCTGTATAAACTAGAATGACATTCTAATGACTGCTATTGGACATAAAGCTAGTTATGTATATCTATGTAAAAAGATGCCAAGATTAAAAAAAAAAAACAGTTAAACCTAATTTAGCGTTCTTTTCAGAGCTCTTTCTAATAATCTCACCAAATAAATGAATGTTTTGGGCCACTTTTTCCTCTGAAAAGAATAATTCAAGCAATCTGAGAGCTTAAGCTGAAATGTCATTGACCAATGCTGAGGAGACTTCTTGTCATTCAAAAACGTCCTGTCAAATTTCATAATCCAAAATAAATTTAGAATTACTATGTAATAAACATTTTCAATAAATAAAGAGTGGTGAAAGACACTTGTATCCTGCTACCAAATTCTAAAATTAACATATTTGACATTTTTCTGATATCAAAATTGACTATTTGCAAATTACTAGGTATGGCTGGGGTGCTAGTCTCATGCATTCTTAATGATTTATCTATATCTCAGTCTTCAAAATGATATCCATATCTGTTGGCAGACAAGTAATAGTATATTATTTTTGTTTCACTGTCACCGAATTATTTTCACTATAGATTGGATTATAATCAGATAACCAAGTATTATCCCTTTACTCCAACTTTTTTTAAATTAAAACAATTTCTTAGTTGAATAATTTTGCCAGGTGTGTGTAGTACGTAAGTCAAATCAAAACTGGGTAAGCCTTAAATACATTAACTATCTCAACAAAAATTAAATTTAACTTTATTGATAACTGTTTATAGGTATGACTTGAATTATGGTAAAATTACAGTTAAAACCAAGTAGCAAACATGATTTTATTTTCAAATAAAGAACAAAAATGCCTGACCAATTAAACCACAACCACTTGACTTTAAACAGATTTCCTCCTTATTGTGTCAAAGTTGTGTATGGCTTTAAAAAAAAAAAAAAAGCACGCTAATATGGAAACGACACAATGCTTCTTAAAACACAAGTGATGCCTAGGGACCCTCGCTCTCCCTTTAATGATCCACTGCTCTCATTCAGCTGTCTTTCTTTTTTCAAATCTTTACATATATGACAGCTCTCAAAAGTAGACCATAGACCATCTGGCATTTTCAGAGGTGTAACTTGTGCAAATTCAGCTCTATTGGGAGCGCACTGCTATCTTCTGCCTGCGTTATAAAGGGACAATAGAATGTAGAACTTATGAGTTGTTCTGAATTATTCATTTTTTTGCCTGTATATTCAAGAAATTTTACAAACTCTGCATTTTGTACTACATAATCACATGCGTTAAAGGTACAAAGAAACTTTTTGACACCTCTTTTCTACAGAAAGCTGGCATTTTGTTTGATATGTGAACATTCAGCATCTGTTATATCATTCTAAACAGGATGGGTGCTTCTACAAAAGATCCTATTTTAAATTTACTCTATAATACTAGCAAAAAAAAAAAAAAAAACCATGTATTCTTGATATTCGGTAATGAATGCAATACACATCAAAATTTCAAATACCACTTATAAGAACATTCAGCATCTTCAAACCTGGATAGCATTGGTCACCCGCTTACCATATGTGTAAAAATTTGGAAAAAAATAATCATTGCTGACACAATGCAGCATGATTGTAATTTTAATATCTATAATGAATAGTTACAAATGTCTTAAGAAATACTGTGCTTTCTAGGTTCAAATGTTTTCAATCAGGAAGGAAACCAATAGAATTAGGTCTAGCGATTTTCAATAAGAATAATAAATATGGGAGTAAATGAGTCAATAGCATGAACTTCTTTTGATATACATTTTTTAAAATTGGTGATATTGTAGCTAGTAATAACTATGCTTGAAACCAAAGCTGCTGGAGTAGCAATATAAAGCAACATTTTGCTATAACGTATAATCTATTAGCATGTGCAAATCATCTTCAGCTACTGGTCTCCTTACACAAGTCAGATTTAATAAGATTACAAAAGAATTCTCATGCTATTCAGTTTAAATGGTTGTTGTACACATAAAAAAATCAAAATTAAATGCTCAGGATGTAAAATTGTCAGTAACAAAACGTGCAATGTAGAATATGAAGGGGGAAAATGACTTGCTGTAAAACTAAATGACTTTCCTCAGGGATAGCAACAAAGCCTTATCTGGTACCCAGAACCTTGCCACGCCATGGTCACAATGGGACAAATATACACACATACAGATAGTGGAGGATATATATATGTAATATATATCAAATATGATATATATAATAAGCATATATATATACACAACAACAGCTTTAATGGAAAATGAAGTTACTTCAATATGCACTCATATGATAAAACTATCTTTTATATTGCTATATAATGTGAATTTAGGCTAAAATCAACCAAAATTAACATCCTAACCCCCAGCTTTTTTCATCAAGTTGATCCAAATATTTCTCAATATGGACACCGTGTATGGACCCCATATCCTAATATTGACATAGTCTAGAAGCTCCTGGCACTTTCAGTATCTGTTTCTTTAGTTCCCCTGAAAGGGCCTTCTAAATTTTTTCTTTTTTCCTTTACCTCTTGAGCTTCTGGACTCTTTTATGAGATCATATTTTCCATCTTAATTTTATTTGATGTATATATTTAACATACTGAAATACATATTGGGATCCTGACATTTTCTGGATCATTGATCAATTTAAGGATCCCAGTCAAATTCTGTAACGACGTGGCTGGGAACTCGCATAGGAGGCAATTATTTTATGATTATATCATATCTTACAGAATTTTTAACATTAGTTCAGTTTTAATGATTGCAAAATAAATCTGCAGACGTCAACAGGCAGTACAACTCCAGATGACAACAGGAAGTAGAACCCCACCCTCACCAAAGAAAGGATAAAACTTTAGAGGTTGTTTAGAGAGGCAATAATTTTTTTGCATTTCATAAAGAACATTTAGAGAGTACTTAAACAGATTTAAATAATATATGGAGTGACAGACTCTTCTTCAAATTAATTTTCCCAATTGTCCTAAGTACATGGCTAGTCCCATTTCCCAGTTTTTCCTTGCAGTTAGGTTTGGCTATGTAGCCATGTTCTCTCTAAAGGAATGAGGGCTGGAATTATTTCTGCCACTTTTAGGACTGGGCTTTAAAACCTGGGTGTGCCCTCTCTACTTTCTTTTTTGCAGTTGGCAGCAAACCAGTTTTGACCACAGTTGAGTGAAATCTCTTAAGGGATGCTGGAGAGAAAAAAACAAAAAGAATCTGCATGGCAGCAAGGAGGGGAGCCTCTCTCACTGACCTGCAGTGCTCATTTCCTACTGTTCCATAAGGAATTCACTTTTATCCTATTTAAGCTACAGAATTAATGTTGGGACTCTGTAAAACATTAATAGCACCTATCAAGGCCTATTAACAACTATGTACTGTGAATATATATATATACACACACACACATATATTCATATATACATATTCATATATACACATATATTCATATATACATACATATTCATACATATAATATATATCTATGATACATAAACTGCCCTTTGCCCAAATGACTCAAAATATGTCAAATTTCACAAGAAATAAATGTTTAAATGATGATCAGCTACAAATATAATCAATCTATTAGTAATATATAAACAAGCTCTTAATAGCAGTAGAAAGAATGCTGCTTAATCCACAGCTACAGTGGATCTTAGAAAATAGGCAATCTGAACCGGGCGCAGAGCCCAGTGCTTTGGGAGGCTGAGGTGGGAGGATTACTTGAGCCCAGGAGTTGGAGATCAGTCAGAGCAACATAGTGAAACTCTTGCTTCTACGAAAAATTAAAAAAAATTAGCCGGGTGTGATGGCCCATGTCTGTAGTCCCAGCTACTCAGGACACTAAGTTAGGAAGGTGGTTCGAGCTCAGGAAGGCGAGGTTACAGTGAACCATGATCAGACCACTGCACTCCAGCCTGAGTAACAGAGGGAGATCCTGTCTTAAGAAATAAAAAAAGAAAAGAGAAAAAGAAAAAGAAAGTTGACAATCTTTACAATGCAAGGTCTAAATATTAATGAGGTATGATAATGATATAATGTAGTTTTTTGTTTTTCTGTTTTGTTTTTGCTTTGTTTTTTAAGAAGGAGTCTTGCTCTGTCACCCAGGCTGGAGTACAGTGGAGTGATCTCAGTTCACTGCAACCTCCTTCTCCCAGGTTCAAGAGATCCTCCTGCCTTAACCTCCTGAGTAGGTGAAATTACAGGCGTATGCCACCATGACTGGCTAATATCTGTATATTTAGTAGAGAAGGGGTTTCACCATGTTGGTCGGGCTAGTCTCGAATTCCTGACCTCGTGACCCACCCGCCTTGGCCTCCCAAAGTGCTGGGATTACAGGCGTGAGCCACCATGCCAGCCTGATATCATGTAGTTTTGAAGAAAAAATATCCCACCTACCTTGCCATTTGAAGACCATTATTTACAATTTTACCAAATTTCCATCCTAATCATGCCTAGGAGGATATCAAATAGGGTTGCCCAACCATCCCAGTTTACTCAGGACTAAGTGGGTGGTGGAGTGGAGTGGGGCTTCCTTGAATGAAGAATGTTTAGTTTTAAAACCAGGTCTGTCCCAGGCAATCCAGGATGAGTTGGTCACCTTTGTATCTGGAATAATTTATAAGCTTTTCTCAAACAAGATATTGGCAACGATAAACAGTGGTAAACCTGTAGATTTTGAACAAGACAAACCAGAGTTTGAATGCTAGAGACAGAATTTCCCAGTTCCGTCTTGCAAAAGTTACTTCACCCCTTACCCTAAACACTCCCTCCCTCCCACACATTAGGACCTTCACTTGCGAATGAGAGAAATAGCAGATCCTCTTATACATGGGGAGGCCAACCTTCCCAGCCCCTTACCCTTGTCTTTCCCTTTCCTTATTCTCCTCTACATAAATTTCCCCATTTCTTCCTGATTTACTTTTTGTCTTTTGAGTTTTTTTATTCTGTGTTATTAGTTGTTTTTTTTTTTTTTTTTTTTTTTTTTTTTTCTGTAAATCAGCCCAGAACCTTTTGGAAAACAAACATTTTTCAAGGTAATATACAAATATTTTCTTTCATTTTTCAGAAAAATTATGATGTGATAGTAAAGTAAACCAAACATAAATGGTTTTAAAGAGAATACTCATCATTTTCTTTTAAGATCTGCATGTTTTACCAAAACATCCCCAGATAGCAAACCAATGAAGAAAACAAATATATACACTATATTCCTTCCTAGTATAGTTTGTCTCCAATGCTTGTTATCCAGAGACGTTAACTAGAAATTATGACGTGCAATAGCTGGCCTGATGTAAAGCCAAATTTGTCATTCATCTGAGGATAAAAGCAAGCATTAGAGGCCACAAAGCATGCAAGAAGACCTCCCATTAAGAAGCATGCAGCACTCTTAGGTTTCAACTCAATATGCATATTGAGAAACTTGGATAATGCAGATCAGCTTTCTGATACAGGTCCCAGACCCAGCCCTGCCTTTGGATATCTTTAGCCTCCTCTGTGTGATTCAGGCTGTCTGATAAGACAAAAATATAAATAAAAAACTTTGAAACCAATAATTCTGACCTAATAAGAACACCTGTATCAGAAATCGATTGTTGAAATGTGAAGCTAGCTAAATAAAGGCAAGAATGCAAACAATGGGATCACTCCATCCTAACCTGAAAAACCATCACTTAATATTAAAGAGCAGCTAAGTGGTTGGTTAATAGAAGTCTCATCAGTTCTTGGAATGTGTATGCTAAGACTGGAGCTTCAGGGTATTCCGCAGAAAACTGCCCATTTATTGGTATGTTAGATTTCTTAAGGCCTTTAGAAGTATCTACAACAAAACAATAAACTTCATTCTAACTAGCTGAAGTAAAAGCCAACTAGAAAAAGTAGACAGCTTTATTAAAAGCTGTTTTTTACTTACAGGTAATACAGCCAGAGCCAGCAACATGTAAATAAATTTGTTATTGTGTAAACTTAAAAAGGTCCTCTCCTCTGTATAGACACATTTCCAAAAATCATGCTTGGTGTGGTTCAGGTACTGGTGAGTACAGGAAGAACTAGAGTTCAGTCCCCACTTGCCTTTGTGCAATTCACACATGTACAAACTAAGCAACAGTCTTGGTAGTCAGGGATCTGGGACCACTAAAGTTAAGATAATCATATACATGTTAGCTGAATTTCAGCAGCCAAGTTACTTGTTACAATTTGAATTTAGTGTGCTGACTGAAGTGCTGGAAAATGGAACAGGAAATATTAGGGAGGAGATTGAGCTGTTGAAGACTGAAACCCCAGGCTCACACAAGTGCCTCCCCCACTCACTGCCCTTAAGTCATTCAGCTAATTCATTCACAAGGGGTAAATTCTGGGGAAGGTGCAGCAATCCAGGTCAAGCCTCACCACTCACAGAAGTAGCGCTAGTGACAGGAAGCTATTAAATTGATGCTAAAGAAGCTATGGAGAGCCCAGAGCCCAAAAACAAAAGTGGTGAAGCAAGGGACCTGAGTCAAAGATCATTATTTGACACAAATTTGGAGCCAGTAGCCAGAAAATGAAGTCTTCTACTGCTACCTCCAAAAAATAAGGATAGATAAGCAATCAACAAAACTCATAAAGAAACTGTATTGCTAGAAACGTCCCTAGCCTAGCAAATAAAGGCTTATGACTGTTCCACCCTAAGGCAATCTGAATCCGAGTCCTTGTTACCAACAAGGAAAGCACTGCTGAGGCTCCTCCAAGGGAATCCTCCCTGAACCCCTTCTCAGAGATGGCTATGAAGGGCACCAAACAAGGGGAATCTTCTTGGCAGATAATCCTGCAGTAAACAAATCCACTGTGACAGAACCCAGACCAAGATTAGGGAAGAAACTCAACAGCAAGATGCTTATGATAGTCCCTGGCCATATCAGCTTCTGTACCAGCCCTGGCCAGGGAAATACAATGGATTCCCTAGACCAGCACTGTACTTCAGAGTTTGCACTGTGGCTGTCCTACAATCTGTCTATTCAGATCATGTTTTAAGCCATATGTTGGAAGATCAAGAAGGGTTCCATCCAAATCTGATTTAGGTCAGATTTCTGAATTACTTCAGAGGAGTAACAAACATTACCTAGAGGTCTGCAGAATCAGATGACACTAGCTCTAGATGCTTCATCTGGGTGTGACCTTGATTTGTCTCTCATTAGGGAAAGAAGTACATGTATGTTTGTGTGAGGGATCGCTGTATCTCACTAAGTGGAAACATTGTGACATTATCTGCATGTTTACACACACACACACCTGTGTGCTGATCAGCCGAAAACAAGACCATAGTAGATAACTTCTCTTGGTCTCTCCAACATGACCCCTTTCTTCTGGTAGTAGTAAAGTTACTGAGTCTGGGACCTCAACTTACTGACATAAACCTTTCACAAAAATAAAGTATTTTTAATTGTCTGCATTTTGTGCACACAGTTTGACAATACTGAGCATTTGCTGACTTGCCTTGATTATATAGAGTTCCTTAAGGACAAGATCCTATATTCTTAGAATTCCATCAACCTTATCAGACACGTATGCTGACAAAGAGCCTTGTACGTTGTTCAGCACCCAGTGGACACCCAGTGAAAATTAACTGATGATGATGAATTATACTAGCTTTTAAGCTGTCACTTGATCCCAGAATATAACAACCTTCCTGAATAAATCAAGCAACAGTTTGGTATTCAATACCATTATAAACTTCATCCTTCACCTTCATGAGTCTAGGGAATTGCTGTAAAAGCATAATATGAGGATGGTGGAACTGTAGCAAGGATTCAAGAAATTCACTCTGCTGTAACAAGGGAATTAGAGATTCAGTTACAGATATCATACTATGTGTGGAGAAATGTATCAAAAATACTAGTTAAGTAACCTTTTTGAAAACAGCGTTAGAAAAGTCAAAGTCAAATTATGTATCTAAAAGTTTTTTTTTTCCTCCTTGTAATAAAAGCAAACCCAACTTAATATACAAGTGAAACTAGCATATCCTTGAGATTACGGCAGTGGGTATGCAAATGAGGTTCCAGTCAGAAATATGGAATTAGGTAGAGGAACATACAGATTGCTAACTGAACATTTACAAAAGTAAATTAATTTCTGGTAGTATACACAAGGTAAATCAGAAGGAAATCAATTCTATTATTATACATTTCCAAAGCTTTAATAGTAGTGCTGATAGCCCTTGAAGTTCATTGGTGAGCAGCTGTCACTAGAAGCCTTCCATAAGTTCCCTTAAAATGCAGCCTGAGAAAAGGAAATCTTTGGCTTTAATTCTAATAACAGTTCTCATTATAGATGAGACTCTGACATAAGTTGATAATTTAGGAATGCAAGCGGAGTTCTAAGAATTGGCTTAGGAAAAAAACTAGGATGGGGCTAATTAGCTGGTCCAAACCATATAGAAAATCCTGGGGAGTTTCCTCCGTAAAGAAATAATGAACACACTGCTTATCCCACCTAATCAAACAAAAATATTCAGATAAATTACGCAACAAAAGTTTTCAAACCTGCAGAAGCAGATTCACATATATGAATTTTAAATTTTTTATATGTCAAAGATTATAGCTTAAACATAATGAAAAATTTTACCATGTAAATTAATAAGTAAAAATGACACTATTTTCTCATTGTGCTCATTTGTTTTCTCCTGAGATTAAAATCTTGCCCATGTTTTAATTTTTTGGAGCATGATTCGGGGAGTATGAATTTTAGATTTTGTCTTTATCAAAGTAGCAAGACAATTTTAAACTCTCTGGGAATAAAATGTTACGTAAAATATAAGCATCTGCAGGTCAGGTATGGTGGCTCATGCCTACAGTCCCAGCCCTTTGGAAGGCTAAGGCAGGTGGATCATTTGAGGTCAGGAGTTCGTAACCAGCCCGGCCAACATGGTGAAACCCATCTCTACTAAAAATACAAAAATTAGCTAAGCATGGTGGCAGGCGCCTGTAATCCCAGCTACTCAGGAAGCTGAGGCAAGAGAATCAGTTGAACCCGGGAGGCGAAGGTTGCAGTGTGCCAAAATCACGCCATTGCACTCCAGCCTGGGCAACAGAATGAGACTCTGTCTCAAAGACACATATAAGCACCTGTAAATGGCATAAAGAGACAAACTCATTATCCACATTTTAAGATTTTAACATGATTAAGGCTGGGCATGGTGGCTCAGGCCTGTCATTCAAGCACTTTGGTAGGCTGAGGCAGGAGGATCTCTTGAGCCCACAAGGTTGACACCAGCCTGGATAACACAGCAAGACCCTGTCTTTTTTAAATGAGCTGGGCATGGTGGCATGTGCCTGTGGTCTCTTCTACTCGAGAGGCTAAGGTGGCAGAATCGCTTGAGACTGGGAGGTCTAGGCTGCAGTAAGTTGAGACTGCACCACTCCAACCGGAGCAACAAAGAGAGACTTAGTCAAAAGAATAAAAAGAAAAGAAAAAAAATTAATATGATTGAGACTATTTACACAAATATTTTTCCTCTAATTGTGCAATTAAAATCTACTAAATCTCTCAAGGTAACTTTGGCTGTAAATTGACTTAAATACATCATTATAAAATATTTGTTTTATATACTATGGCACCAGGCACCGTTCTAGGAATAAGGGACATTGCAATGAACAATCTTGTAAAGACTTGGCCCTCTTAAAACTTACAAATATTTATCATTTTACATAACAGGAAATCCGAAAATAGGGCAGCTCTAGTATTATTAATTTCACATCTTTATATTATGAAAGACACAGGTTCTATATCTTTACAGTCATCTCCAGCATATCAACTTTCTCATCGACTGTTGCCCTCATAGTTATGAATGAGTCTGTGATGCAGCTTCAAGCATTTCATCAAAGAATGACATCAAGCCTTGAAAAAAGGGGGCATTCTCCCTTAGTGTCTTTTTCTAAAAATATTTAAAAGCTCTTTCCCAGAAACCCTCCAGGAGATTTCCTCTCGCATCTCGTTGGTCAGCACAGAGTCACAGGCTGACTCCCAAGCCAATCACTGGCAAGGGGAACAGGATGACTGTGACTAGCTGTAATTAATCAAAATCTTTTCCTCTGACTTTCATACATCTGAACAAAATCTTTACTCTCTTAAGAAAGAAGGCAAATGTTCAGAGAGCAACAAGTAATTTCAACTGCATTAACATTTGTTAAAAAATTTTTAAAAAGAAAAGTATTGGGAATAATATACAACACCGAGAAATTTGCCAGAACTTAAAAAATCTGAACATTTTACATATTTGCTTTAAGTAGGTAGATTTAATTAAAAAAAAAATCCAGTACTTTTTTGAATGGCTGAATATTAGCACCTTCATCCCTTAACATAACTGAGAAGCTAAATTCTGTCCATTAACAATCTCCTAGAATAGTCTGTCCTCTAAATTGTCCTATCGCTACTAACCATGCTTCCCAGATACAACTTCGACATACACTCTGGGGACCTAACCCTGTCCTGCCGGATCAAAACCTTCCAGGCAGTGGATCCTGGAAACAATATTTGAAAAAAGCTTTCAATTGATCTTGATATACAACCAGATTTTAAACTATTGCTCCAGTATAAATTATTATTCTGTAAATGTTATTTTATTCTTTTATTATAGTGTTTGGTGACACAAACAACCTGTTCTTTTTGATATTTTCTTGGTGGGAGCCATAGTCATGTGACTGTGGGTTGTAAAATTCCATGATGACACCTTCCACTAAGTCTCATCAGCCTGAAGTGCAGGTGGGTGCTTCGAAAATGTTATCTTGGTGGTTTCGTCTTGAGGATAGAAAAAATAAAACCATATTAAAATGACAACATCCAGTTTGGTGGTGGTTTTTCTTTTTTCTTTTTCTTTTTTCCTGACTAGGACATTAGAGGGAGCATAATGAGCACAGACTTTCCCAGTCGTAAAATAGAAGTAACAACAGGCTCACAGTTTCAGCACAGCCAAGCCCAGTGGCACTCACAAATCATTCTTTACCTTTGGGAATTTACTTTGATAATGTAAAACACTAACTGTTATCTTTGACATTATGAAGAACTAATTTTGCTACGTCAAATAAATAATATAGCCTACTAAAACTAAATTGATTTTCTAAATTTGCTCAAAAGATTGCTTTCATTAATGAAATCCTGAAATTTAATCAATGCTTATTTTCAATGACAATAGCATCTGGCAAATATGTGAAACACTAAAGTCAACTTAAAGAAATCTAGAGATTCGGGTTTTAAATGTTGTCTCTAGAAACAGCATCCTGTTGGCATACTGTACATATATAGAAAAATTGTAACCTGAAGCAACACGGCACGGAGGTGATGTTATTCTATTTTGTATGTAATACATTTTAACTGAAGTACTCTTCTAGGGGAAAACAAAAGCAAAACTAAAAAACAGTGTCAGAATACAAGGGTAAAATGTAAGAAAAATGAAATAATAAAATAGGGAAAGATACAACCAAATGAGAGATAAAGAAAAGATTACTTTTTCTCATATTATAAACTTTCATTGAACACCTAATAAATCCAGAAAACTCTGTGCTAGTTAATAGGTGTCAGAGAGGCAATACATCTCGAAAACTCTCCTAGATTACAAAACTGGCCTGTCTCTGCTCATTCCCCACCACCTGCCACTGACTGAATGAGTGAGCCCTTGCTATGTGCCTTGCACACAAATACCTCTCAAATGTCAACTGTGTTCCATAATCCATCTTTTCCACCCCATCTTCCTTGCCAAGATCAGTTTAAGTCTTCACCATCTCTTGTCCAGGTTATCTTGGTCTCCTAACCCGAACTCCCAGCCCTCAGATTTTCTCTTCCAGCCTATCTTCCATTTCACTACCAAAAGTATATCTCTAAAAAATAAAACCAAAACAAACAAAACTTGTTTATACTAATGTGCTAGATGAAAGCTCCAGTATGTGCTCATCTCCAGGATAAAATCACAACTCAGTAGGTTCTTCCAAATCCTTCACAGTATTGCTCCAAACTCCCATCCCATTTTTTTATCTTATTTTCCCATGCTCTAGCTACACTGAATTTCTCCTAATTCCCAAAGATATCATGATCTTTCCAGGCCTCCAGGCCTTGCACCTACTACTCCTGTCCTTGGAATGCCCTTCACTACGTCCTAGTCTTACATGAGCACCAAGGTCAAATGTCATCTACTATCTGCCTTTGCTAAATGGTTCCCCTGGGAACCTTGTGGCTTCCTACTCTGTATCTAGAGCAAAATTTGTTTAAAGGTGTGTCCTCTCCCCCAAATGATATGCTTGTCCATAGCAAGAAACATTCCACTCCTTCATTCATATAGTCACTCAACAAACATTTAATAAATGACATATGGAAATCCACATACATACAGTGCTATTCTTCTGATCCAGCACTGAGAACAGTGGCCACATAGAAAAATGACGTACAGTAAGAATAGAAAGAAGCAATAATGTTCAATAAGAACATTATTGAAATAGTTCCCCATTTCAATGTTTAAATAAAATCTGAATAGGGGCCGGGCGCGGTGGCTCATGCCTGTAATCCCAGCACTTTGGGAGGCTGAGGCAGGTGGATCAGTAGGTCAAGAGATCAAGATCATCCTGGTCAACATGGTGAAACCCCGTCTCTACTAAAAATACAAAAATTAGCTGGGCATGGTGGCACAGCCTGTAGTCCCAGGTACTCGGGAGGCTGAGACAGGAGAATTGCTTGAACCCAGGAGGCGGAGGTTGCGGTGAGCCAAGATCACACCATTGCACTCCAGCCTGGGTGATAAGAGCAAAACTCTGTCTCAAAAAAAAAAAAAAAAAAAAATCTGAATAAGTACATATTGCTTACCTAGAAAAGCAAGTTTTTAAAAAAACAATGCAATTGCATTTCTCTGCACTTCCCTGATGTAATCTGACTTATTCTGCTTAACCCTGATAATTTTTGAAACCTGTAGCAAGTGTCTGCCTCTTCCAAACCACCATAACCATCTCCTGCACATAACTCATAAGGCCAATTACTATTTCTAATTCAGATGGGTTGGAAAAATGACAATGTCCAATGTATTCATCGCCACAGACCTCACATTAACTTCATCAATGGTTAGAAAATGTAACTCGGCATTCCAACAGTAGACAAAAACCCATAAATAATACATGGAGCTAACAAAAAAACTGAAACAATAAAAAGATTTCAGCACTTGAAGAAAAACAGGGAATGGAAATATCCACTATACATGAAATTATGTTTTCTTTATGTTATGCATTCTTTTACCATTTATCTACTATGTAACAGACACAATGCTAATATGAGTTAAATAGAGGTGAACAACAATACGCTAAACCTGTAAGTAAACAAAGCCCAGCACAGTGGCTCACACCTGTAATCCCAGCACTTTGGGAGGCTAAGCCAGGAGGATCAGTTGAGGCCATGAATTCAAGATCAGCTCGGGCAACATAGCAAAACCCCATCTCTACAAAAATTTTTAAAAAGTTAACCAGGAATGGTGGCACCTGCCTGTAGCCCTAGCTACTTGGAAGGCTAGGGCTGGTAGACAGCTGGAGCCCAGGAGGTTGAGGCTGCAGTAATCTATAATTGTGCCACTGCACTCCAGCCTGGGTAACAGGCTGACAGACCTTGCCTCAAAAACAAAGAAATAATAGATACCCAGTTTTAAATTATGGCAACTAATATAAAAATACTACTGGCAGAGAGAATGCCAGGGGAAATATTTTAGTTTGTATAGCAATGAATGGCACTTCAACAAAGATCTGAAGGGAAAGGGCCCTCACAAAGACAAGGAGTAACAGCGTCTCAGATCAGATTAACACCTGCAAAGCCTTGAAGCAGAACAGGGCTCAGCATATTTGCTGACCTGATGGAAACCAGTGTGGCCGGAGAATACACACACTGTCCTCTGCACTGTATGTTTATTGCCTAAATCAAATGATAAACATTAACAAATACATTGGAACAATCACAGAATGTACTTCCATAAAACTTTCCCAGCAATATTCTTCCAAATATTGTGCTTATTTACCATATAAGCCATTACCATCATAAATTATTCATTTATAAGACCACTCTCAGTATAACTGACCAGAAATTGGCTTAAATATTTACTGCAAACCAAGACACTCCCTATAAAAGGTTATTCTAAGTTACATATAGGGGCCATCGACTGTATATAAATGTAAAACACAACCACAATTTGGAATATTAGAAAACACTTATAAAAATTTTATACCTTAATTACTTTCCAAGAAAGAAACACATTTATTTCTCTGAAAACCTATTTATATTGAAATTGAGTGAAAATTGTTCTTAGGCTAGAGAGAATACAGTGAATGATCTGATGCTCTTTAATAATAAAATGAATGGCTGTGAGGGAATCATGTTGCCAGTCTTATGAATCTGCTCAAATTTTAGAAATGAGACTATTCGTCTGATTTGTATCTATCTTTATATTTTAGTCTAATTTCGTAAATCTGGTTCCTTTAGTCAATTAAAACATGTAATTCTCTAGCAATAGTTCTCAACCTTTTTCAACTCCACAGAATTTGTCTGAGCACATCCTTTAGGAATATCCTGTGAGGTTCAACAAAAGTCTCCTTCTCCAGAGACTCTTATGTCTCCTGCCTCCTGCACTTCACTGGAGAATCGTAATTTTAATACTGGAAAAATGGAAGGTTAGAATGATGACCAAGGACAGTTTTTATCATAAGGGCAAACCCCTGTGGAAGAACAAAATGGACAACTTGACAGTAAATTGAATCTCTATATATCTGAGTCCTTAACAATTCCCATTAATTTCAAGTAATTATTTTCTATTAATATAGCCTTTCAAATCCCATATCATGGTTTACAAATTTCAAGTGGTTACTACATATTCTCATTGATAATCAAAGATCATTTTCAAAAGTTACAGCTCTGGCTCTGCCACTATCTGAGTATTCTTGGACAAGCTACTTACCTCTCTGCTTCAATCAGTCAATTGAGAAAGACAGAGGTTGAACACACTGATCTCTGAGCACCTTCCCTATCTTTAAATTACAAGAGTATAGATCCATGATTTATTGTCAACATGTAGAAAAACAATGCTTATATGACATGATATCTAGAAAACAATCTGAAAAGAATCAATATAAGTACCCACTTCATTAGGCCTTGTAATTCAGAATCTAAGCCATCTAAATAATATTTATTAACATAATTATGAAAATTTTCTTCTTTTCTAGAGAAACAAGAGAGGGTAAAAGGTGTGATACCTTCCACCCTCTCTTACTTGTTTTAGTAGGATCAGTAGTTTTAGTAGAATTAGAATCTGAATCACAGAGCTCCACACCTCACCTTCTCTAAGTACGTGTGGTCTTTCACCACACACTGGTATTATATGCTGCCTACCCCGTTACAGCATTTAACTAGAAGCCTCGCTCCTATTAAACAGGGAGTGGCTGATGAGTAAGGTACACTTTTAACCATTCTTTTATTTTCAATTTTCCACCAGTTGCATTATTATTATTACTATTCCTAGTCAACTTAGAATGTGGGAGTCAAGCTAATTAGCTTACAACAGGTGACCTTTCTTTTTTAATTTTTTTTTTAAGAAGCACCATTCTATGTTTGTATCTACAGTCACTGACACCTCCAGTTATTCCAAAGTCTTCCTACATAATCATTATGTGGTGAAATTTCATCAGTTATTTCCCCAGGCACACTAGAGTGGACTGCAATGGGCCTGACTGACTGGAAACTCTCGAAGTTGAAATTAAGTTATCTGAATAATGAAACTTCCTTATGGCATTTTCCAAAAGCCTAAGTTTTAATGTTGCATGCCAAAACAATATCATGCAGATATGTCAAAAGTGGAGATGCACATGATAATGAACCTGTCTTCCAAGAGAACTTTCACAAATATTTTCACATTTGTATTAACGTACAAAGATGTGAAAATGACACTACACCTTCAATTAAGAGGGAGAAGAATAAAACCATCCCCAAGTGATTTAATGTCTTCTTTGCTCTCTGAGAAATACTATTCTAGGACTATAAACCACCCATTTTTCAATTCACTGTAATTTAGTGTTTCATATACTAACATGGACACTAAAATCTGTCATTATTACTGACCAAGCTGTCATCACACCTACCCAGTCATGCCAGAGCTGCAGCTTCTGACTCTGAGAGCTTATTTATCTCATTTTGTTTTATAGGCTCAAGAAGTGATAGTTGGTCTTGTGTTTGTTTGTTTTTAGTAAAAAGAAAAATTAATTCAGAAAATGAACACTACCACACATTTGTCATTTTTGCACATAAAGGATGTACTCTGTGAACTGTATCATTCAAATATTGTTGCTTTAATACTGTAGATGTCATAACATAAACAAACAAAATTGAAGACTTCTTCTCAGTCAGTATTATAACAAACCCCTCATTTCCTCTAGGCTTAATGAGGATATGGAACTGATCATGAACCCAATGTTTATCAAAATAAGCAAACCTGAGGAAGGTGATAAGTGAGGAGTGGCAGTTCCTTAGCTAAGTAATAGGCTCCATATTTTAGGGAAAATAGTTTTAAACATACTTAAGATAATGATGATAACCTGCATCAATTTCAGAGTAAAGACTTCACAGAATTGTGCAAAAGATAAGAGATTGTATTTTGTTTGTGTGTCTCCAAAAAAATCCAGAGTATATGGTGCTTGCATATGGTCTTATGCTACACGGACTGTGTATATTGTATCCTAATTAGTTTCCACAGTAAAACTAAAGCCAATAAAGGAACTCCCTCAATGTGAGAGTGATTAGAATTCTATTCTGCAAGAACAATTTAGTTTATAATATTTATTCCTGGTAGCAAAATAGTTCCTTCCACAGAGGCAGTTTCTTCACTTTTACTTAATAAAATCAAATTATTACAAGCTGTGTTCCTTCTGCTCTTTCTCAGCACATATTTATTTCACAATGATAAGTTTTCCTACTTTGTGAGTGCCAATTTTTCTGGGGTAAGTCCATTACTCAGTTTTTAATAAAAGAGTAACTTTTAATAATTAAATGGCCAAGTCCTATTAAATGTTTAAATATTGTGATACAGATTATTCTGATACAAGCAAATAATTATTATTGGCTTATTGTCTACAATGGTACCAAAAGTTGTATAGAAGCAATGTTTTCCTAGCAGGCCTATAATATTTGTTATTATCTTTGTTTTGGTAACAACTCCTAAATGAGCATACTATGAACTTTTATACAGTGAGAATAGCTTAAAGCTTCCCCTAATAAATCTTCTTGGTCTTATGCTGTATTTCCACACCATTGAAAGAAAAAGCTGATATTGCACAGTTTTGAAGTACACTGTTCTCCAAAGTATATGCTTCATCAGCAATTTATTTTAACATCCACATCTCCCTCTCAAAGGGAATTGAAACTAATTATGTATTGTCCCAAATGCCTAGATACCACTGACACCATATGAATTCATATATTATTCAAAAAGCTGATCTTTTTTTACTTATTAATATGACTCTTAGGTAAACTGTATCTCTATTAGAAGAGACTTTGCTTTATGCCAAGAACAAACTCTAGCTATGATAGTTAAGGAGACATTATTTCCAACATGTCTACAAACACTCGATTGGAAGGCTGCTTATTCCAGAAATTTTTAACTAAAAACACAGCTTACTCCAATTCAGGAACAGAGGGTCAAAGGAAGATAAAGGAAGCAGGTGTTTGTAAAATTCTTCAGAAAAAAAGGCAAAATAATTTTCATCCTTAAAAACTTTACTCAAATCTAACATAAACCTTGATTTCAATTTAATATACCACAAATCCTAAGATAATCAACTAATTTCTTATGACTACATCTGAAAGATTTTAAAGTCCTTTCACTGTACCATTTAGCCAGACTACCTGTGCAAATTATAATCATTCTTTTGTAAAATTATAAAACTTAGGTAAAAGTGTTACAGAGTAAAACTAAAAGTCAGAAACACATTCTGAACAATGTTTATATCTCTTGAGAAAACAACTTCCCAAAAGAGCTAAGGGCTAAGCCTTCTAAGAAGCCAATACATGGGCTATCCCAAACAGAAAGCCATGCCTATCAGTTCCTGTGGGCCATCAGTCATAACTACAAAAAACCACTTTCTGAAACAAGGTCTTTAAGTATTCAAATAAATGACTAATATTCAACTTATTTTCAAGCTTTGTTGTAGGACAATATTTTTAATTAAAAACCTTAACACTAAATCTGTGCTGCACCTCAGAAGTACCTGAAGGCTTACAAATGCCCAAGCCCTACTCCTAATGATTCTAAGCTCATTGGTCTGGGGTGGGTTCTGGACATCGGTACGTATTTTAAGCTCAGATAAAGAGTTGAAAAACATTATTTCACACAAAAGGATATGAGTATAGAATAATAATTCCTACCCCCACCTCATATCATAGCTATCAAGTTTTTTGTCTTGCTGCAGAAGGAAAATGCATTATTTACAGCACATTAAAAATGGCATATGCTGAGATTCTCTACCTATCCCTCGGAATGAGACTGTTCTCTTGGAGGCAATAAGTACATGGTATTAAAGAATAAAAAAGCCCTTTTTTCTAAGATGGCATATATATATATATACATATATATATATACACATATATACATATATACACACACACACACACACATATATATATATATATATATATATATATATATATATATATATAAAGCCCAAGAACTGTTTTGAATTTCGCACAACAAAGATGAAATTCTGAAGGAATATGGTATACTGCAATTTTTCCAACTTTTCTCTGGCCAACACAAGGGCAGAATGCAATCTTATTAATATTAGTAGTAAAAGAGCCTTAATTTTCAACTAGAAAAGTGGACTAGAACTGGGAGCTTGGAATAAGGTTATTACTTGGAAAAACTGTCCCCTCTCCTGTGATTCTAACATACTCTCTAGAGGACCATATACATCACAAAGTCCCTTCCCTATCCTTATCTCTCCTCCACTCTCCATTTGAGAATCACTCTAGGGTTAAAGCTGTATGGGAAAAATCAAGGTATTAGGTGCATGGCCCTAGGCCACTTGCTTGACTTTGGAGTTCAGTATTATTGATAAGTAATAAAGATACTTATCCCAACTGTTTGAGCTGCTGATAGGCCAGGTTAGATCAAAATACGAAAAACTTCATTAACTGTAAAAAGCCATGTTAACATTGTTAATATTACTAATAAAAACATCCTTTAATATGCATGAACTGTGGACTGAGAAAATTAGCTCCTTAAGAGAAGCAAAGATAGTCAATCCACATTTTAAACAAATTACCACAGCTTAACAAATTGAAAGCTGCCAGTCTCCTACAGAGAAGCTAAATGTAGTCAAAAGGTAAAGACTTCCATTTATTCAACAATTAACATAGATGTACTGGGGGGAACTTTGCATGGCCCTGGGCTGAGGGATATGAGGACTACAGAGCTGAATGTGACACCAATCTTACCCTTAAGGAGCCTTCAATCCAGTATTGGAGAAGAGGGTCATAAACACATGTATTACAATTTTGAAATTAATGAGTCCTTTAGGAGAGATACAGGTAAACACTGCAAATCCCAGATGAGGCAGAAATCACATAGGCCTTGCTTATTGAGCAAGAGACATGGAGAGACAGGTAACATGAGTGAAGCCTGGGAGAAGGAAAATACTAGACAAGTGAACAGAGGCACAAGTAAAATATTTTGGTTATGGCAAAAGTTCATGAAAGGAAGTAGTATAGAAAAAAATCAATTTCTTTTTATTTTTAAAATATATCATCCAAAATTGTTTACTGAAAGTTCATTGTGATCCTGGAATTATGCTGATTGCTGGGAGTGCAACATAGAGCCAGCAAACATTAGACATGTGAATTGCACAAATAAATTACAATTGTGGCAACAGCTAACAAGAAAAGGGTGTTGTAAGAAACAGGAAAAGCTATTTTAGATGTGAGTCTGGGAAGGCCTTTCTGAAGACCTGGTATGCAAAAGACCAGAGGCAGAAAGGAACCCAATGGCATCTGAGAGACTGAAAGGAAGTCAATTTGAACTACAGAGGCAGAAAGTGGTGAGAGGAGTAGCGGCATAGGGAGTGAATTTCAAGCATGCCCTGTTTGACATGCCCTGTCAAACGCTACAGATAGAATGAGTATTGAGAAGAGGCCACTGCACTGACATACAAGACCTATCAGTATCAAAAGACTACTGTGGTAGTATTTACTAATTCTTCCAGGACATAGACCAAGATGGCTTAAGGTATCAGGCATCTATAGCAGAACTGGTTTTGACTACCAGGAGATGTGCTTAAATATAAACTACAATATCCCAGAAATGAGGGGACTAGAGCATAATCTGAATCCTTATAGAACAATAAGTGTCATACAATAAAAAGGCAAGAATGAACTAAAAATGGAAACCAACTAAAAACTGAGAAGCAGAGACATTTCAATTGAGATTAGAGGACACATATTGATACTATAATTCACCCTTCCACTACATAACACTCTTCAACTGTGCCCCACAGGCTTGGAACCTGAAGTGAGAAGACTGATGAATGGTCTGGTTACCACAGCTTCAGCATAAGCATGGCAGAAATGGCATAAGACTATGGAATTTAGGGAGATCGTGAAAGATCATTTGCAGATTCCAGCTGACCATGAAAAAAGTCAGGTAAAGTCAAAAAGGAGATAAGATACTACAGAGGAAAAGAACATAGTTAGCAGATTAGACATTATTATTAAGGGAAAGGGCAGGGAGAAATTAGAATGTGAATTTCTCGTTTCAAAATCTTAGAATGGAGCAGATCTCCATGATTAAAAAAAAAAAAAGGCAAAGGTATATCAATAGATAGTATAAGGTGGACTGAGTGAAATAGGTAAGGCTGTTAGACTTAAAGAAGTCAAGAATCAATGTGATTTCAAACAAATGAAAAGAAGCTCTAGATCAGTCTGGTACTGGGAAGTCATGACTTAGAAGGGCAAATAAGACACTAAAATCAGCCCCTGTGTCCATGGGTTTCAAATCTGTGGATTCAGCCAACCACAAATCAAAAACACCCAGCACGGGGGAAAGGTGGATGTGACTATCCCAAACATGTGCAAACTTTTTCTTTGTAATTATTCTCTAGACAATACAGTATAACAGCTATTTACATACCATTTCCATTGTATTAGTTATTATAAGTAATCTGGAGATAATTTAAAGTATACTGGAAGATATGCATCAGTTTTTTGCAAATACCATGCCATTTTATATAAGGCACCTGAGCATCCGAATATTGGGGTATGCTCAAGGGTCCTGGAACCAAACTCCCACAGATACTGAAAGAACAACTGTAGTTAAAGATCACATAGCTAGAAAGTGGAGCAGAAGGCGTAAAGAATCACAGCCATATCACACTCAACACAGTTTCACACAATGATTGACTGACTAATTCAAGGTTCTGCTATTTGATTTTCTGTGACACCTGGGAATTAATATAATATCAACACCCTTTCACTATCCAGGAACCAGACTGGCAACTAGCTTCAAATTTAATGTTGAAATAATCAGAAGTTCTTGAAACACTTCAGCCTACTTTGAATTAGTCCAAACACATGTAGACTTTATGGTAAAAATCAATATTATTTCAATCCTGTTTTTAAAAAAGACTTTTTATTATATATACTTTTTATTGCATTGGGGTAAAATCTTTAAAACTTATTTAATTTAAAAGACAACCTTTTATTTAGAAATCAAAAAACAAGTTACATGTATTTGAATAAAAAATGCTGAATAACTTGTGCTTTAAAAAATGTGAAGCTAGATGAAAAATCAACTATGACAAATTGGCTAAAATATTGTAAACTTAACTGTGTAAGAATATGGGTTTAATCTTACATATTCAGTAGTAAATATTTTTACAAGCAACCATTTGATAAGACTTTTAAAAATCTACTCAATATGGGAGAAGTACAATAATAAGAACCCTATTCACAAAGAATAGGAAGAAAATGGTAATTATTAATAATCAGACCATTCGTTGGGTGTGTTGTTGTTGCCACTGCTGCCTACATTATCACTCCCCTTTGTAATTATGACAGTGCCTTTGCAATGCTGAAGGAATATCATGAAGATAACCTGCAAAGACAGTCCTCCACATAAATGATACATTAATATCTTTTTCATAAAGACAGGGAATGATGGGCAGCATCCAAAGTATGATCTTATTATGATCACACTGGCGTGAATCAATTATTCACGACAATTTGAGATGGTGGGAATCTTTTTTTTTTTCTTAAATTTTCTAATCGGAGCTCTCACAAGTTCTCATGAACCATGGAAAATATACTTAATTAAAGAATGTTCCAAAGCAGAACAAATTTCTCCACCCACTCTCTTCTATGGTTCACTTTAATGTAATTTTCATCCTCCAAGAGAGCATCTGTGTGTTTAAGAAGAGATTTCCCTTGACTTTTGTGTATCTTATTGCAGAACTCAGGGACCTGGAAAAAATCCAGCGTTTCGTGGAAAACTGTGGAGCATGGATTTGCCACTAACTCCATAAAGGCTAGTTGAAAAAAAAAAAAAAAAAAAGTAGACCCAGGGGCAAATCACGTATTGATTCTCAGCTTGCTAGAGAGGAATTTCTACCAGCCCCCCTCATTCTGATACACCCCTACCCACTGTACAGAGCCTTAGATAACACTAGAAACAGGTCTTCCTGCCTTTTGCTGGCTGAGGGCAGCTAAGAGCTGAGAGCAACTGTCTACCGGAGCTTGCTCATGGCAATTGTTCCACATAGCTATAGTTACTCATGTTTGTGACTAGCATAGCAACTGATTTTCCCAAGCCCAGAAAAACTTCTCCTTCCTGAATTTTGGGAATTTACAGATAATTATAAAATAGATATAGACTATTACTTTATGTTTACCAGAACTGGAGTCCCATGCCTTCAATGCCTACAGCCAGGCACAGCATCTTGGGTGTGAACTATGCAGTTGGAGAAAGCCCTGTACTTGGAAGGACCCCCATGCCTGGCTTAATGTTCCGCTGTTGTTCTCTTTAAAATTCATAATAATGTTTTAACAAGAGACCCTACATTCTCATTCTGCACTGCCCTCCATCTTGCGAATCATATAGGTGGTCCTGTCTCCTACAGAACCTGATGAAGCTGAATGAACTAGACTACCTATAACCTGAAGCATCTACAGATGACTAAGCTCTAATGCTACTTTGAAGAGCTGGTACCCCACCAGCATGATTTTGCCATATCATGCAATAATTTTCTTTTAAAAATGTTTTTGTTTTTAAGATAATAAAATAATTCACTTCATGGAAAAAAATAACAATACAGAAGAGAGAATGCAGAATATTAATTGGGAGTCCTCTTCACCAATATTCTCCCACTCAATTTCATAAAATTCCCTAAAGGAAACATCATGAGGAGCTGGAACTATATCTTGCATTAAGAAAAATGTAAACGCACATGTATAATTTGATATTAACCTTTCTTTCATATATTTATGTATCTATATATATACACACATACTGACATATGTCTTTTTTTATTATAATTTTGTTTATCTACTAGACTAAATGAAGAAGACTCTTTAGAATCTTACAATAGTGAAGACTGGTTCCAAAAAGTCTGTATTTTTTTCCCATTCATTTCAGGGACCCACCTTAGAGAATATCAAACTACTATTCCATTCATCCCCAACAGGTGACTGACCTTAGGCCAAAGCAGCAAAGAACCAGAGTTGACCAACTGGTTATTCTTCCTAAACCACTTGCTTTTCTTTAGTTTTTGTTTTTGTTTTTGTTTTTGTTTTCTTTTTGAGGCATGATCTCTCTTCATCACCCAGGCTGGAGTGCGGTGATGCAATCACAGTTCACTGTAGTCTCGTCTTCCTAGGCTCAAGCTATCTTCCCATAAGCCTCCCAAGTAACTGGGACTACAGGCAGGCACCACCATCCCTGGCTAGTTTTTTGTTTGTTTGGTTTGTTTTGTGGAGTCAGGGTTTCACTGCATTGCCCTGGCTAGTCTCAAACTCCTGAAATCAAGCAATCCTCATGCCTTGGCTTCCTGAAGTGCTGGGATTGCAGGTGTGAGCCACTGTGCCTGGCTCCTCCTAAAACTTTAAGGCTCAATGAAGCATCTGAAATTCAAGAAACACTGATTAAAAACTCAGCTTTACCTATTATTGGATATGTTTGATTAAAATAAACCTCTAGGTCTCTTCTTCCCCAACTGTTATATATGGCAATTCTTATGCAGGCTTTTCCAAAACTTGCACTTTTGGTTTGGGAGAAACTATTTCAGTCCCTCATCCTCCTTATGACTATACCTTGAGCCTCTACCTCCCCTGAGACCATTCCAACTCACAAATCTTAAATTCATATTTCTCATTCTCATACTGCATCTTCTCTTCCCATATTTTCTATTCAGTTACTACATCTGCTTTATTTCTGAAACAATAGGAGACTATGAATGCTGCTGCTGTTTTTTCTTATTTGTGATGCCTTTCTTGTCTTTATTTCCTTCCCTACCTATTTTATAGCCATAGCTCATCACTTCACACCCTCTTTGGACAATATCCTTAACTCATTTGCCCCACTGTCATTTCATCACAACTATCACTTGTTCAAACTAAAACCTCGGCCTCATTCTCAGCACCTGTCATTCCTTTAACCACATACGTCTTACTGGTTTCATCCTATAGAAAGCTGAATCCATCTCCTCCTTGTAAACCTACCTGTCATTACCCCAGTCCACGACACCTTCCTTTCTCAGCAGAATTATACAAGTCTTCCAGTTTATCTCTTAATGCCTTCAGTCCTTCCCATTCCTATTTATTTTCTATTTCAAGAATCATCATCCTAAAATACAGTCAAATTAAAACACACTGCTGATTAGATCACTTCTCCTTTCAATACTTTCTATCTTCCCTTAACTCTTTAACAGATTATTTCTCTCTCATCTCTCTCCATCCCTCATCTAACATACATCCCAGCTTACACAAAACTTCCCCAGCTCTCCTCAAAATGTCCCCATCCTCTCTTACCTCTAGACCTGTAGATGTGCTGTGCTTTGGGCTTGGAACACCCCAACCTCAGCCCCTCCCATGAACGGCTTCAGCTGGTGGTATCACAGACAACACTTCTACTGGAAAGCTCTCTCTGGCCCCCTCCCCACATGAGGCTTTGTGTTATCCCATAAGAACTTACCATGGCCTGCACTTCTCCTCTGGTGCACTCATAATACACATGATCATATCACAATAAATTGTATCTCCCAAAAGGCTGTAACCTTTGGATGCTGAACCCATGCCCGTCACTGTATCTCCAACATAACACAGCTGGTAAACTGTAAGCATTCAGTCTTCCTGTAATCAATTTTTAATTTTGTTTTTAAAATTACACCTTAACCCCTAATTCCCAAATTTCAATATAACAACATGATCTGCAAAAACATAGTTTATGTGTAAGTTCACAGTGTCCAGATCCAGGAAGTTTGAGGTTTGAGTACTAAAATTATCTAAACCACAGCATTTGTGGTCTTGATCATTAAATGTTATTTATTTCTTCAGTGGTTAGCATTTTTGGGATGATCTCTAAGCCTGTTCCCAAGCCTCAGCTCCTTCCTGAGGCTCACAAACACTCTCAAACGGGAGAAGAATACATCTGCTTCCTCCCTGAGCCCTTGTCCACCACTGACACTTTAGTACCATCTCATTTCCCCTATTAATGACCAAAAAATTTAGGAATAATAGGAAGAGATTAAAAGCTTTTAACCAAAGAAGCAGGATACAGATTACAAATCAAATGTCATCAAATACAATAAAAGTGAAAGGTAAAGTAATAAATTAGAATGATGGTATCAATGATCGTAAGAACAACAATAGTAACATACATTGTGCTTTATGGTATTCAAAGCATTTTAAAAATATTCTTACCCAGTCTTCACAATAGCAAATCTGATCACTAATTCAAACATAATGGAAAGTAACTAGCAAGCCCGAAAAGAAGCCTGGTTTGGGGGAAACACAGAGAAGTATACATAGAAACATATACTTCCATAAATTTCAAAGCAGTCTCTTTCTTTGTTTCACTCAGCAAATTCATTTGTATATAACTTGTCATTTCACAACTCATTAAAATCCATGAGGAAATTGAAATTTACAAATCCAGAAAAGTAGAGGTAAATATGAGAAGGAATTTATTATCAGTTACAATCTTTAAATAGCAATGGGCTTCATTATACATACTTTCATACAGATGAACAATATCTATAAATGCAGTAGGATTATACACGTCTGTTAGAAAGGCAGAGAATAATATGAGAAAGAAGAAGAAAAATGAAAGAAAGGGAAGACAAAAGAATGGAAGGGAGAGAAGGAAGTATGGAAGGAAAGTTCATCCAAGCTGGAGGGAAGGATGCAAAAGGCAGGGAGGGAATTAAGGTCTTCTCAATTTTTTTTTTCTTATGGATAGCCAAGAAAAATAAGGAATATGGGAAGCAGAAAAGACCATAAATAAAATGTCATTCCTATTCACCTCCTCAGAAAATAAATGGTACACAGATCACTACCGTAAGAACTTCACTGGAAACTCTTCAAAGTAGCCTTATCAGTAAACGATAGTCAAATTTAGAACTTGATTGCTTTAATATCATAAAAGTCATCTACACATACTTCAAACTTCACATGAGTAAACCACGTGAGGCTTGGAGGTAAGAAGGGAGTTAGAAGGAATACATGGAATACTGTATTGATTCAGAATCATCTCAGGGCCTTAACATCTGAAATAAAAGAGGCAAGGTAGGTAAAGCATCTCTTCCCTCCCCCTCATTAATTCAATACACTTAAGTCATCATGCGTTTATTAAGCATAAATCATGTAGCAATCAGTGTGCTGGCTATTGTTGTAGACAATATCAAGGGTCTCAGAAAGACGTGATCTTTGGGATGCAGGCTGTCTGGACATGTAACACAATGGAGCCATGAAGAACCCCAAAACAAAACACGACTTAAAATGAAGTTAGGCTCAAGGATAATAATAATGAAAAACAATAAATTCAGTGAGTGCTTACTCATTTGGCCCTGGGCTAAGGAAGCATACAATATAATCATTTAAATAACAGTGAGGCATAGAGTATTAGCATCACCTTCTTAAAAATGAGAAATTAGAGCCCACAGAGGGTAGGTAGGTAACCGACCCAGCATTAGCAGTAATGATACAGTCAGGGTCTGATTCCTGGAAGTCAGTTTCCATTGACCTCTCAGCCCTTGAATATTAAATGCTCAAAACTAAAATCGGCTCAAAATGAAATGATTCTCTCCAGCTTCTGGGCAGAACCCAGACAAGGATGGAATAATGCAGCCTGAGAAGAAGTATGTCAGGTAACTTGAAATCCATTCTAGAATACAGCTTAATGGCTGCCATTGACCCATGAGATAAATACAGAAACACTTCAAAAATTACTTAGGATTATCCACCCAACCTTGAACCCAAACGATTGGTTTGATTTTGGAATAATTGACCATGAAGATCCCCCTTTAAAACAATAATCAAAACATGTAAACTATAGCCACCATAACTGTTTGGCCAACATATCTAATAAACAGAGAATTTTTCTGAGAGCCAAATGGAGGAAGAAAAGCCACTGAGCAAGGCAAAGTCAGAATTACTTGCTTCCAATATGTGCTCCCCAAAGAGAATGAGTATGAAATAGCAGGGGAAAAAACTCCTACATTACCTAAGAAACATAATATGATAGCTGTATATTCCAGTCTTAACTAGGTCATAGTTATCTAGGGGCTGGCTGATGCTCTTTTTCATATAAAGCAAATTCTAAAGAAATCCAGATTAACACTTACTGAAATGTGCCTTCAAATGACAGCTGTGAAATAAACTTAAATACACATCTCTCAATGCTATTTCCTTACTAACAAAGTAAAAGTGTTCTAAGTATATAAATAGCATACCTGAGTATCTGCTTTTCTCTCAGTGTTTTACATAAAGAAGGCATTCCCTAAAGTGATGAAATGGTATGCATTAAGGGGTGATCTGCATTAAGTTGGCAAAGGCTAGGAAAAGAAATAATAGAGTTCTAATAACAGAGACTGTTGATGTTGAGAGGAAACGCAGATGATGCCAATAGAAAGGTTTCAAGTAGCAGGGTGAGTGAAAAGGCAGCTCCGTAAGGGTGAGCAAGTGTGAGCTGGAGAAGAGCTTGCATTCTACTGCCAATTAAATGCTTACTATTATGAGAGCTAAAAACTCTTCAAAATGAATAAATGGGTTAAACAGAACGGGGATTACTATTTAAGTAGAGCATTCTAACTTTGCTTCAGATCATGGGAATTCTATAAAATCACAAAGGAGAGAATTAGCTGAACAAAATAGTTTAATTTAATGGGAAATTTATTTCAGAAGAGAAGCTAAGGAAAATTTCTGGAGTTAAGTAATGACATTTAGAATTAGGAGACGTTTATGTAAAAGCAATGTCCAAGGATAAAGTTAAGTAATAAGAATTTTCAGAAAGACCTAGAAAAACCTGAGATAGAGACCTGAGGCACTTTACAAAGAGGAACAAAGAAAAATGTAAGCTCACTATAGGAAATAACTGGAATAGTAGAATTTGACCTAAATTAAATGAAAACATTACACATGCCCGAGTGTAAGCACAGTAACACACACACACACACACACACACACACACACTACCTACACACTTCTTCCTACCTTAGAAACTCCCCCAAAGACTGAGATGAAAATGTTGCTTCTGTTCCTTTTCTTGTCTAAGTAAAACATGAAATATTGCCTATTGCCTGTTATCGGTTTATGCATATTATGGGTTAAATAGAAAAAATATTAATTGAGGGTATCACTTCACTGTAACATTTATTTTATGAAGTCAGAGGAATAGTGATTATTAAAAAGCAGCATAGCTTCAAATTATATACAATACCATATATGCTAATCTGAGGGGAAAAGCCAAAGTCTTAGCTGATGCTCTTATAAATTCCAAAATTTAAGCCAACTTTCAGAAATTAAATTATACACCAAAATATATTCTAAGAATATAAAAGCCTGTTGAGCTGTAAAAGGGATTAAAAAGGAGATTTTCAAGTTATAAATTTTTTTCACAAAATCTCTATTGTTTTTAATTCCTTACTAATTTGATTTAGAAATTTTTAAACAAATTTAAGTGGCTGGAATTGTCTTTTTAAATTTAAATTTCCTAAGAAAAAGAACCAAAATGTGCATGTTCTGACCAGATTGTGTGTGGCCTAATTTATTCAAAATGTTTGGTTCCATATGGGTTTCTTCTTTTTATTTATTACTTCCAGAATGTATTCTCTTTAGTAAGTTAGCAATTCAAGGGCACCAATTTGAAATCCACACCCTGAAAGACCACAGTACCCAGGTCTGCCACCTGCAATGTTTTCTAGGTCGACCAGGGAAAGCAGACTAAGTACAAACTTCTGTGTAGAGCAGAAACCAAGTGTGAGTCTAACCAGGTACTCTACTCAGGTCAGGATTAAAGTTCACAGAATAATTTGGAAATTATTCTCAGCTTGAATATCCCTTATGAGGCCTGAGAATACACCCTTTAATTAGAATACAATTTCCAAAGCAGCCACTCCCTTGACTTTCCAGAGCTCAGTTATTCTCAGCAAAGAAAAGTAAAAACAGCGTCATTACACTGACAGCTAACAGTCCCCTATAAACTATGCCTTGAATGTCCAGCAAAGAAGGCAGCAGCCATCCAGGGCAACGGAGACAAGAGCTGCCAGCCCTCACTAGCCACTTTCAAGAATAAAGAAAAAGAAGTCACATTTGACAGCGTGTCTCTCCTTCACTTCTTGAGTATGCAGCTGAGCTGCCCCATGGAAGCTTGGAAAAAGAGTGGGTTGTGCATTTGAAAATGTTCCCACACCCCGGCCAGCCTCATTTTTCTGATGATCCCTCTATTCAGCCAAACTAGCACTACAGTGGGAACACTAACATCAGCTCCGTGAGAGCCAGCTGTCCGCCTCTTCAGCCTCTTCCACGGTGCTCAGAGAGCCACACAGGACTCCTGGAATGGGAGCCAGCCCAGGTCTGACTCACCACAGATGTTCCCCTCCTCCCATGGAGCTCTGAGCCAGAGTCTCCTTTTCCAGGGCCTATTGTTATTACAAAAGAGTTACTGGGCCCCCAAAATGTGCGAGATGCTTAAGCAAGAAGAAAATACACCTCTTCCTAACCTCGGAGTTAAGACAGACAGACATTAAATTGCACTGAGGTGGCCAATGACTCTGTGGGGAAAGCCAAAGAAGGAAAGTCAGGCAGTCTGAGAGTTTAGTATCAAAGGAGTTGGAATAGCAGAGGCTACCACAATACAGAACTTTCAAATGCTATCCAGAATTGAGTCAGTTTTAAAGATGATATAAAATGTTCCACTTCTGCAAATCCAGATATCAAATTTTTTCTGTTGATCCAACAAAGCAGACTTTGTCTAGAAACGTGTGACTGGGAAAACAACAAAAATGGAGTTTTTGAAATCTGTAATCAAAATTCAGAGTCAGATGTCACCCACAAATATTTGGAAATGCTTGCCAGCTTATGTTTTAGTCAGCAGTGGCATTGCTATCTTTGGCCAGTCTTTTGTATATCCATTCATCTGTCAGTTTTCCCAGCAACCCTTTCAGATGGGGCTATAAATTTCTGTATCTCTTCATTCCTTCAGTGACTATTAGTAGGAAACTAGATAGTTATTCCCTAATGTTCCAAAGTCCCATGGCATAGGCTACATCATTATTACAGTAAAGAAGTTCATGCAATTTACAATATATTTGATCAGTACCCACTTAAGCAATTAAATAACTGGCTTAATTCATTCTTCTTAATGGTATGGATTCTATGACTAACATGAGCTTCGCCTAATAATACAAACAAATTTAACACATTAGCATGACTCTCCATATTCTTATTTAATAATGTTTGTATTTTCGTTGTCGTTGTTCTGAGAAATCTTATTCATATTTTCCTATTGTGGGCCCTAGGAAAAGAGATTAAGGAAATAAATTAATTAAATGAAACACACACTTAAAATTGTTACTACTGAAAAAATGTGAGAAAACCATTTTGCTTCCCAACAGGTAGAGGTAAAATTGTCTCTAGGACTTCTAGTGCTAACTCTGGTTGCTAGGAAATGAGAGACAAAACAGGCCAGTTATTCCACAAAATCATGTGTTTCACAATAGCAGAGTCAATATTAGATGAAAGCTAACCAATATATGTTTCTGAGATAAATGTTTTCTTGAAATAATGTTTATTTGATTCTTTGGATAAAGCTATATAAATCTTCCTCCTTACTAATTTCTGAGTCTCATTTCCTTCCTTCCTACTCCCTTCTCCAAAATGGTCCTAAAATTAAACTAAAACATACTCATTTTTAGAGCTTTTGTTTGAAACCTGGAAATTTCCTTCAATAGAGTTTTTATTGTTGTTGCTTGTTTTCTCCTAAGTTGGTCTCTTTTCCTTCTTTTTTTCTAATTTATTTTGTTTGGTTTTCAGTTAGGGACAGGTAGCGGTATTCTAGAGAGGAAAGAAATGTTCTAAGCTTCAAAGTGTAATATGGAAGAGAGTAAAGGGTCTTTAGTATGAAGTTATTTAAACTAAAGAATTAAATTTTTAAAAATAAAATAAACATTCGATCCCAGAAGTAAATTATCCTCTATCCACTCTGAAAAGCTGAGAAGGAAACATGGTACTTTAGTTAATGTAAAGGAGAATATCAAAAGATTGACTCCCATGAGCTTCCAGGTGTGGCCTAGCAGCAACCTTTACACCTACGTGTAGAATAATTCATTGCATGGCAAATTCATCTTGAATACACCTTCGGGAAGTTAGTGACCAGAATGTAAGCTCCAAAAGCTCAAGAGCAGAATCTGACACAGAATCCGCATTCTGAACAGCACCCAAAAGACATGGTATTGCAGGGCATTCAACGAGTAACGTGAAAACAGACCAAAGCTTTTGTATGTATTCTACACAGAAATTTTAGGAAGAAGAGTATCAGAAAAAAAATTTAACAGCAGTGATAAAATATGAATTGTAAAGAAATTCAGTCAGTTAGCCAGAAGAGCAGAGACCACAGTAGCTTTTAGCTCCAGCTTTCTCTTTTTAGTTTCTCCATCCACATAGAGTTGTTTGACTTCCACTTAGTTGCTACTCAAAATGGAACTGAATTTTGACTAAATCTGTCTGAGAATAGAGTCCAATATTAATGGGTCAATTCTTCCTTTCTGAAGAAAAGAGTACACTGACAGCATTATTTATATCCTAGCTTTAGCTTTGTAATTTAAAATACTAATAAAACCACTTTCAGATAAACTCTGTTGATTTACAGATGAGCAGTAGAATTATCAGGGACAATTAACAGAGAATATATTATCATAATCATATCCCCAAATCACTCAAAATGTTTCTAAAAATACTTACTTCTGATGAGTTCACCATCTGAAGGATTTCCCCAAATGGACTGGTCTTGCATCTCTCCATGTGCGAAGCGGCTATCACTAGCCTGAATTATATCTTTCTCAGTATTGTCTTTATCACATTTTCCTGAATTTAAAAAAAAGATACAGTTATTATAGTTGAATTTTACATATTTTTTTCTTTGTTTAGTATATGGATTTTTCTAAATGCTTCCAAGTCTGCCATAATTTAAAGAAATAAACAGGTATTCCTCTATTGACTGCTGCTTGTTATTGGCTCAGTAACAGATATTTACTGAGGACCCACTATCGGCCTGACATTAAAGAACCAGAGATATTCATAGTAAAAATGATTTGTTACGTTTACAAGTAATTTTAGCACAGCAAGTGATGTGCCAGTGGTAGAGCAATGTGGAAAGATTACAGCAAGGTTGAAAGTGAGTGAGTCCATGCATGTAGTGGGTGGAGCGGCAGAGAAAGGAGCAAAAGAGAAGAGGCTCTGAAGAGCGGTGGGGACGAAAGTCAGCCTGCAGCTGAATGAGGAGTGATTTGCGTAGTGATGAGGTATAGAAAGCAAGTATAACATTCTCTCTGTAAAAAGTGAGGAAAAAGTCAAGGACTGTATACTGCATCCTCCAAGAAGTGGGTGTTTAGGATGAGAGATTTGCAGGTGGGTTTACGCATTCTCAGGGGGAAAGCCAATATGTAAAGAAATGTAAAGTCTTTTCGGGATCATAAGTCAAGCCAAAAGCAAACTGGTAACAAGGTAAAATGCAAGCTATGAGAGGTCCAGAGCACTAAAGAGGTTCAAGTGAAGAAAAAAATACTCATCAGGATTCAGAGATCAAGAAAAGCGATGAAGAAAAAGGTACATGTTGAATCGTCTTTAAAAGATTAGTTGGATTTCATAAACGAAAGTTGGGAGAAAAGTGGAAGAACAGCATGGGCAAACTCCAAAAGCAGGTATTTGGGCAAAGGTTCCAACTCTCTGGACTATGAAGTACTGTGAGTGGAAAATTAGGAGTTAAGACTGTAAAGGTTTGATTAGAGACACTGTGTGGATATTAGAATGCTAAGGTGAGAAATCTGGATGCAATTCAAAAGCAAGAAAAATAAATCAAAGTAGCCACTGAAGCTTTACGAAATGCCTTATCAGAGCCATGCCTTAGGAAGATTAATAAACTTGTGCAAACTTGTGATTATCAGTTCTGGCCGCACCCATATTCCTGGGTACCACTACCAAAGATTTTATTTCAACTGCGGGAGAAGAGGCTGCACTCAGATAATTCCACTAGAGTATGGATAGATGTAAGAGGGAGAATACAGTAAGGGAAGCTAAAAGAGAGACTTAGCAAAGCCCATATTGAAGTTGACAAGCGTTTAATTAACTGGATAAAATGATGGAACAGAGGGTAAATGTGAGACACTAACTAGGAGTTTGTAGAGATAATCAAGGAAGATGGGGTTGGATATGACCAAGTTCTCAGTCTGGACTTGACTGGGAAAGCCTAGAAATCAGGAGAACAATTTATTCTTTTAATAATAGATATTTTTGCACAGTAGATGTTTAGGCATTGTGCTAGGTGATGGGGATACAACGAATTATGAAATGCTGCCCAGGCCTTCTTGGAGTTTACAGTCTAGTGGATGAGTTTGGTACTGGACATTCAAATTTGCAAGTCAGGAAAAGGGCTAGAGCTAGAAATAGTCGTCTTTCTATACTTGATTGCCAAAGTCATTCAAATTAATGAGCTCACTAACAGAGTGACTATATTAAGAAGTATCATAAAGAGTAGCAAGTACCAAGAAGAGTCCGTACAATTAGGAAGAAGTTAGAGAAGAAAAGCTGGATGACGTCAAGCCATGGAAGCAAAGAAAGGAAAGAGATTCAAACAGAAGTTGTTAGTCAACTGTGTTAACATTTCCAGTGGAAGGAAAAAATGTCTGCACATGCAAAACTTTTTCATGGACCATGGGGATTTCACAACAATTAAAAATTCTGCCATGAAACAAATTTCAACACATAAAAATAGATAGACACCCACTTAGGACCAAGTCCAGAGGCTAAGGTCTCTGAACAAAATGGGATCTTAAATTCCAAGGATTTTTAAAAACAAACCATATTCAAATAGCAGTAAAATATAAATTGAAAACATGCTAAACCAATATGCTCTAGATTTATGTAACATTTACTCAGCGTTATCATAGAGAAATGTAATCTTCATGAGATATGTTAGTTTCAATTAAAATCTTTACCCTTTTAAACAAGTCCAGAAATCATTCCACTGCTACAGTCAACTCAAGGCCATTCTGAGATTATCAATAAAAGAAATTTTTCATGGAAACTCACTAGTAGACATGAACTAGCTCATCAGCACAGTCCTACATACTTGCTGCCACTGTTATGTGGCTGACTGCCGCCAGGTGTCATGCTAGTAAGCTTGATTCAATTAGCAACTTTAATTGAAGCTGAATGAAATTAATTATATAATTTTGAGCTGTTCACGTTTAATTCCATTAAAATTAATTCATGAAACCAAGGCATTATGAAGCATTGCTGACTGAAAGAAAATAGGTATGAATAAAGCCTCTAGACACACTTGACTCAAATTTGAATCATGTCCAATATTCGAGTGCTGAACACAGACCCTCTCAACTCTCCACTGAATAAATGAAAATGCCATGTGGTCCATATACACATAAATGTACAACTATGCAACCCACTCTAGGCAAAAACTGAAGCTCTTCCTGCTCTAAATTGTTATTAATGGACAATTTATCACACTTTTTAAAAAGTTTCCTTATCTGTGAAATTCCAGAATTAGGTGATTCCCGGTGCCCTTCTCAGGTGAAAACAAAAAAATCTATCATTCTCTGTCTGATTATATTCAATAAATAATATGCAATTATTATTAATTCACTATTCTCAGTCTATTCAACTTTGCCTCTCTTGAAAGCTAAATGTCTTGGCTCAAAAGTTGGTCTCAGGTTTTTGCTGTGATCCACAGCACCCAGCCCAAAGTTCAGAAAAGGTTCCCAATAAAAAATTTAAATTGACTTGCCAATTCTCCACTTGTATAGACTAAACTTCTGTGACCACTTGACTGTTTTGTGACTTTCTAATTTATACATGTTATTTTATTAATACATCCTTACTACTTACTAATTTCAATTAACTACCCATATGGCAGTCTCATAAATGGTAAGCAAGTTACATATATCTCTGAAGAAATGCTCTCAAGAGAGAGAAGGACTTATTGACAGATAATTGTAAGATGGGAACCATGATATCCAAACATAAAACCAATCTTATTAAAGCTTTCAATGGGTTGAGTCAGCCATTACTCATTGCAATAACAAAATGGAAGTTTCTAGTAACCAAGTTCTATTATCAATGTAGGTTTTCTGTGTCGTTTCTGAAGTGAGAAACAGAGACTCAGCCCTTGTTTAATAAATTTCATTCTGGATATTGGAGGTTTGTCGTTGCGACTAGACAATCCATAGGCAATCGAGTGATTTCAGTCACGTATGAAATCAGTCTATACCTTTCTACAAGATTTCTATTTACATGTCCATCATGTGTACATCCCTAACCCAGTGTAGGAATTTTCTCTTAAAAGGGGGGCCTTCATTATCTCAACAATGCTGTCCTTCTGAGCCACTGGTTCTCTACCTTCCCTCTGGGTCGGAACTGCTCTACAGCTCTTTAAACATAAAGATGCACAGGCCCAACTTAAGAGATTTCAACTCAGTTGTGTGTGGGGCTGGGGGAGTGATATCATTGTGATATATGACCATGTTTGAGGGGCACTATTCTAAGTTAACTCTTATCTTATACTACACAGCTATTTATATTTAAAAAAAAAAAAACAACCTTAGGTATATCAAATATTGAGATACAGATGTTGCTACTCAGCCCCTTGCCATAGTATTCCAAGTACTAGAAAATAGATTTGTATCTAATCATCTAATAAAGAGGTATTTATTTCTGTCTCCATGTAAGGACAACTATTAAGAATACAAAATCTGGCTGGGCGCGGTGGCTCATGGCTGTAATCCCAGCACTTTGGGATGCCAAGATGGGAGATAACCTGAGGTTGAGACCAGCCTGACCAACATGGTGAAACTGTGTCTCTACTAAATATAAAAAAAAAAATAGCTAGGCATGGTGGTGCCTTCCCATAATCCCAACTACTTGAGAGGCTGAGGCAGGAGAATCATTTGAATCCAGGAGACGGAGGTTGCAGTGAGCCAAGATTGTACCGCTGCACTCCAGCCTGGGCAACAAGAACAAAACCCCATCCACCTCCCGCCCCGCCCCCCCAAAAAGAACATAAAATCTAAATTATATACAATGCTAATCAACTCTACTAATAATGGGATAAAAGAAACACGTTTTAGATATTAAAATTTAAAAACTGAAGACACAGTAAAAATAGTACTAGATCAAAGGATAGTTGAACACCACTGGCATCTCCTTCCAAAAGGCTAGCTCCTGAGCATCCTAGTATGCCCACTCTGGACAAAGAAGTGAGGAAGAACTACTTTCCTTTGGATGAAAAAAAAAATGCTAGGTCCCTGACAAAATATCATCTTGCCGGAGACACCAAACACACACACATAAACAATCAAACAACTACAAAACAGAAGGTAATAACAACTGCTCCCTCCTAATTCTGGCTCAAAGGCTGACCAGCTGTGTGACTGGGACTCATTGTCTTCATCCTCTTCATCAGGAAATGACAGCATTGAACTGGATGAATGCAGAGTCCTTTCTGGCTCTAAAATTCTGCAAATCTGATTCTGCACAAGGGCTAAACAATAGAGCCAAAATCTCATATGCACGCGGAAGAGTGTTTAGAATGGAGTAGAGGAAATCATAGAAAAGCCATTGTAGGTCATTGGATTTGAATTAATTCTCAAAGAAGGTGACGAACATGAATTGAGCAAGAGTAAATGGAAAAACTAAGGGTTCCTAATGATCAGTTTAAATACAATATATCCTACACAGAAATGACTATCTATCTTATAGGATCAATACCCTTTATTTTCCTGTTTCTAAAGAACGGCATGAATGGTAAGAAATAATCTTCTCCAATCTCTTCCTGTTGAAGGAGAATGAAAAATATTCAAGTAAATAGAATTTCCATTTACTTTAAAATTCTATAATATTCTACCTAGTTGACATTATCTAAATTTAAAACTTTGTAGTTTTACTTGTCTCCAATAGTTGGGGAATAAAATAATCAGATGGTGACTAGCAAGAGAGAAAAATCTAAGAGCATTAATAATAAATTAGATAACTTATATAAAACATGATATATGCCATGCCATATAATAGCCACTCAGCTAATACATGATTGTTACATAAGTTTTAAAAAGTAATGTTTTTTGTTGTTGAAAAAGTAAATTACTGAATGTTTACAATTACAGTATTGTTTTCAAAGGACTTAAATATACAATATTTATTTGATCTTCAGAACCATCAACAATGTAATATAGAAAAAAAAAAAAAACCTTAGCTCAGTTTTAACTCATGAGAAAACAGAGTCTCAGAGATAGATATTCAGTTGGAAACAGGATGATAAAATCCAGAGTTGGAAAAGATCTGCAGCTCAGCTAGTTTCACATCCCACCCAGGGAAGAAAGGTCTAGATAGTTGTAAGATGAGGACTACTGCAATACTCAGCCATTCTCCAAAATTTTAAGGATTGGTACTTCACAACAGAACACCTTTTATTCTTGGTCAGGTTGGTGCATTAGTAAGTTATTTTTTTAACATAAATCTGCTATTAAGTCATTTATAACTAGCCTCAGTTCTGTTCTTTGTAGGTGGAAATAGTAAGCTTTCCATTTTCCATAAAACAACTGTTAAACTATTGAAAAGGGATTTTTTTCTAACAATTTTTAATCAAGCAATGACATTATTTCCATAGCTGAATGCTTTTAACAAATAATATAATAGCAGAAGAACCTGAGAATGTTGCTTCAAGTTTCTGTACATGCCACAGTTTTCCAAAAAATGGGGGCAATATTGCCACTTCAAAGTCCAGATAGTTGAATCCTTCCTGATGAATAAAAAGATTCTCATTAGTGTTTCTGGGACAGAGGGACTATTCCCAAACTGTACTCTGCATTAGAGAAGTTGTTAAAGGCACAGGATCTAAAATCAGGGTACCTGGGTCCACCACTAATGATGTAGATCCTGGGCAAGTTAATCTTTGTCAGATTCTTCATCTTTGAATGGGAGTAACAACTGTCTCTACCTGGTAAGGTTGATGTGGAAATAAATGAAATCAAGCCAGAAAAGCAGTGTTGATGCAGAGTAAGAGCTTATTCACACTGGTTATTATTATTAATTTAATTGTTATTGCAACAAGCACCTTTTAAAAACATGCTATAAACAAATCAGAGAGGCTGGTGAGGGTCTCCATTTCATTATCCATTCAGTAATCCCTAAATGAAAAACCAGGCAATAAGTACGTTTCCAGACTGAATACAAGGAAAAGCGTTGTTTCCTCTGAGTAGCTGTATGTCATTTTTTTCCTTATAGACAATGAGAAGTATATCCCCCAAAAGTTTTCTTTTGAATGCACATTTACATACAAAATTAAATAACTCTGTTTGGCCACACAATCTATACCTATATATTCTGATTTCCCCAGACTTGGATGTCCTAGTCTACTTATATTTTCCATTATTCTGTTTTAATCCTTTTTAAAAAGCATTCTTATAAGCCACCTCAAATAGTCTACTGAACCAATCAGAAGTGTGTGTAAATTCACAAACCAGAAAAACAAAAACAAAAAAGAAAAATATATTTTCTGCTTGTTATCCATACTTTATTTGCTTACTTCAAGAAAGGCTAGTACAAATGATGTCAGTTAGCAGGAATCTTTATAAAACTTCATCAGTGTGAAATCTACTTATATTCTTACAGAAAGGAGCATAAATCGTTCTCTTTGTGTTTAAATTCTGAGAATTTTGCATGTTAGCTCTCATACACTTCAATTAAAAATATTTGATGATAATCTACGACAGATCACTTATAATCTGCTTATTATGTATGTTGTTATTGCTGATATGAAATTTATATTCATACCTCCTTTATCTATAACAAACTTGCTTTAAACAATTTCATATTTACTCTTCCATTAAAAACCCAGCATTTTTACCGATGATCAATATGTATTCTAGTTATGAAATTTCAAGTAATCTGAGACTAAAATCTCTGGGAAAGTAAAAAAAAATCTAGGTCTGTATTTTTCCAGCAGTTCAGAATAATGTGGAAATTCTACAAATGTTTCCCAACTGTAACCTTTAAAAAACCAAAGATAAGGCAGCTTTCAGGAAGACCTGAGGCTCTGGAATTTTACTTCTTCACTGATCCAAAAAAAAAAAGAAAAAAAAACATCAAGCCTAATGACCTTTAAGGCACATTGCAAAACCAGCCTGCTTTGTCTAACATTCTAAAATGGATTAAAATCTCATTGTCCAAAAATGCATGTTAAGATAACCAAAGCATTTAAACAGATGAGTGAGCATATGCATAAAACTTCAAGATTTTGCAAACACAAGGAAGTTATAAAATCACACAGTATAAATGTTTGTTGAGTAAATCAAATGCTTAAATCAACTTAATTAGTTCATTGTTATCAGTATTTTGAAAAATAATAAGACTTCTGAGCAAGATCTAAAATACATTCCTTTGAAGGGCTTTTTATGTATTTAGAAGCTTATGGTATATTTAGACTCAAAAGAATGGATGAAAATGACATTGACTCAATCACTTTATAGGCTTGGTGTAGGTAAAAGGAATGGAATATGCACACAGGAAATTGGAAAACAAATTATAAAATTATATGAAAATGCAATTGAGTATTAATATGCAAAGGAATAGGTACAGAGTGCAGCAATCATTTAAAATACATCTCAATAAATCAGGGCTCTAAATACATGAAGGGAAAAGGAAGAATTCTATACTTTTCACTTAAGAAAATAAGTGTATGTACCTATGCAACAATCCTGCATGTTCTGCACATGTACCCCAGAACCTAAAGTGTGATAAAATATTTTTTAAAAAGTGAAAAATAAAAAATGAAAATAAGTGCTTAGATAACAGCAATCTGATATAAGAAACAGGACACATCGCAGTCATCTTAGTCTCGCACCTTTTACATCTAAACCTACTGTTCCTTATCCTAAGAATATTTTTTTTTTAGGATGATTGACCCTAAGCACAGTAAACTCCTTCTTCCTCACATACAGGTTCAGTTATGTTTATTCAGGCAAACAATATGCTCATACTAAAACCAAACATTCATAGGCTTATGGAATCTGGAGTTAGATGAGCTCTTAGAGGTCCCTCTGAACAAACTGATAAAACAAATTCAGATGAAAACATTCAACATCCAACATTTCCAAGAATAGGTCAAGGACTGTAGGTATGAAAACTTACAGGGATAGAGAAATAGCTTCAGAAAATAGTTTACTCCACTTTAGGAGTTTTAATTATTTGGACCATCCTCACGTTTCACTAAAATCTACTTCCCTAAAATTGTCAATGATTCATCATATTTTGCTTCTTGCAAAATCAAACCAAGTAAAAAAATCAAAGTGTAATCATCTCTCCATGTGACAGCACCATATTAGAAAGTATCTCATGTTCTTCTATCTTGTCTGTGCTAAACATGCTCAGTTCATTCAATGGTTTTTCAGAGCCATCACATTCTAATCAGTTTTATAGGTACAATAGCCTTCTTAATCTTGTCTAGAAAACTATCATGAAAGAGGTTGTCTGACTGCCAAAGTCCAGCGACACCGTATCTATAGCAGTTCCCTTAACTGTCAGTCCATATACTCTATTATAAAAAGGAACGGAAGATTCTAATATCTTCCCCTTTTTAAATGATGATTCACACCCATCTTTAGTTTTTCAACATAATCACCTGTGTATGCGCCACAGTTTTAAAAACCTTCTGTTACCTCTCAGTTACACAGTTATTTTATCAAGAGCACTTTTAATCTCAAGCTCTCTAGTTAAGCAATGAACCCTCACTTGGCACTATTACAAGAATGAAGGCCAATGGAAATCAAAAGTGAATCAAAGGGGGTTGTTTAATCTGTAAGAGCATTTCAGAGTTATCATTTGAGTCCGACCTTGGAGTAAATAAATAGAGAACAGAGAAGAGCTTTTCAAATACTGGCAAAGGCACAAATAAGATAATGGTAAGTGAATTAGAAGTATATTGAAATTGATTTCTGGGACTTCAGAACGGTAGATATGGATTTGAAGTCAGAAAGTGTGCCCTCTGTCAATTTGCATAAAGGCAAAACCCAGGAAATTCTTATAAACTTCACTCACTCAGTCTCACACCTTCTGGGCCCTCTCCACCCTTGCTGTGAAGCAATGAGTTCTTTGGATTCTCCTCTAAGACCATAACCTATATTCTTCTGGCTCTACCATCTTTGCAGTCTCTTCAAATTCCACAGTTTCAGTACCCTGCAGGAAGATAACCTGTAGATCCATTATCCCAGCCCTGACACCTATCCTGAGCTACAGATTTGAAGTTTTCACTCTACGTAAATATATCTTTAGCAACTCAAACTCAACACTTCCCAAAATTCATCACCACTTTTCTTCTCTCCCTGACTGTTTCTATAACTATTGTCTGTCTCTTAGCTAATAGTAGTTACAGAATCACCTTCAACTCTTTATTTTCGTCTTATGTCACCTATTCCAAAATAATCAATTATCAGATCCTGCTAGTAACAACTTCCCAATTTCTCGCCAATCTACACTTTCTTTTCCACACCCACTACCAGTGCCTTAGTCTCTTTACCCTCCAACCAAAAATACTTTCTGGATTAAATATGTTACTCCTTAGCTGAAATATGAATTACATTTATTTTGAATATTAATGAAAAATTGATAGTTGAACATTGTAGATATTTTACGTTGTAAACTCCTATACTTTTTCATGTTGAATAATTTTACTGTATCCCAGTGAGAAACAAATAGTACACCCCTCAGATCTTATGTGTTGCTTGGGTAATGAAAGAAATAAGAACTATGTTTATAGAGACCCAAAAGTGGGGTATATGTTTATAAACACCCAAAAGATCAGGGCTGACTGACCATGAAAAAGAATATGACGACAATGCCTTGGAGTGGCAAAAGCAAGGGGAGGAAACTGGTTCTTTCATACTCTGACGCCTAGTTTCAGAGAGCCTGTCACCTGTTTGACCACAGGGTACCTTATTTTCAGGGCTCAACACGGCATAATTCTCACCAAAAATCCCTACAAACTGTAGTGTTCTTCAAGTAGGGTCACTAGCAGTCCAACCCAGACAAAACTGATTCCTTCTCGCCATCCTGAAATCCTCTCTCAACCTCTAAATTTACATGCTCCAGGATGATATCAGTCGGTTGGCAACTGGCCATAAATTAATCTGTCACATGGCTGTTATTTTAATCTTGAATTGATATTTCAGTAAGAGATTAAAATTTAATTTGGTAAACATTTGGATCTCATACTCTCTTATCCCGCTGACATATTCCTTGTGGGCAAAACTATACATTCTTAATCTTCACAGTACCTTGTAGGCACACCGAAAAAATATTTGTGGACGGGGTTTTCCTCTTCAAATAACTCAATAGTAAAATATATGTGCTAGCATAAAAATTAATTTCAGACTTTTTTCCTGGAACTACCAAAAATCGGGCATAAAGGCACATGTATATGAATCATCTCACTTGAGATCATGTGGGTGTGAACCTGAAAACAGAAGTAGACTGTAAGTAAAAACCACAAACAAAATTAAATTCATGTTAAAATAACTCTTTTCATAGTTCCTACTTAGCAAACACTAAGTGATTAGAAAAGGAATCTATAAAATATAACTCAATTTCAAAAACTTAAGATTAAAAAGCTTTGCTCTTTCAGGACATGTAAGCTAATGTAAAAAGAAGATATTAAAAGTTTAAGTAACTTCAGTAGAGTTTTGCTGGCAAGACAAAGAGAGAGGGAAAGGGATGAAGAAAAGGGGAGGGGAAGAGAGAGAGAGAGAGAGAAGGAGAGAGAGAGGGAGATCAAGCATCCAAAACACTGGAGCATATACATAGCACTGATTAAGACAGAAGGGATGCAGCACCTTTCTTTGATCTACTCTAACGAATCAATGAAGTTAAAATGTCCAAAATCCAGAATCTATCTAGTCAATACAGAGTATCTTGTCTTAATAAAAACTGAATAAAGACTTTTAGGAGTAGAAATACAGCAATCACTTGATTTATCCTCTGCCTTATACAGGAGAGTATTTACATTATCTCAGAAAGAAAATCTGGTTGATTTTTTTCTGCTTCATGTGCTGTTGTTCTAAATAACTTTGTATGTGCAAATGGCCTAACTTTAGATTGTGTCAACTGATGTTTCCTTATTATCCCCAAACCTTTTATTATTATAAAAATATAATCCAGTAAAATAACTGCACACTGTTATTAGGCCTTCTTTCCATGAAGTCATCTCAACAAGATCCAGGAAACAAGGTTCAAAGAAACAGGAAAAGGCTTTACACACCCAAAAATTCCACAGCTTCCCTCATAACCCTGAAAGGTCACTCAATCATATATATTAAAACCTTGTATGCGAACTGACCAAAGAAAGCAATAGCCATATTTTTTTTTCTCACCAGAAGTCTTAGCCTGCCAATTGCATTACTCTGGATTCTCTTCCCAGCTTGGAACACAAGACCAATTAATATAAACACACTCTTCCACACTTGTGTGACAAGCTTCCCTTGTCATGCTCTCATCGCTTCCACCCTGCCAACCTCCAACCCGATGTTAATTGCAAAGTCCATTCTATTTGCTTCGTTTCCCAAGCTCCTGCAGGTTCCTCGCTGAGAACGGCGGTCAGCCATGCTGATCACTTCCACTAAAAATTCCTGCCATTCAGTCCTAGTTATTCTCTTCATGTTATCCAGCAGCCATTTTGTTTGCCCCAGATTGACTACCTCTTTAATTTTTCCTTCTTCCAAATCTTTTCTACACATCTCAGATTTCTTGATTCATCCTAACCTCCTTTGCTCTCAGCATATGTTACCATTTACTTTACTGAAATCTAGGCCCTTGATATTCCCTTTCCCATCAAATTTTCTCTATATTATTACCCATCCTTTTCTCCCACCTCCAACTCAAAGAGGAACATTCCCAACTTCCCAAAGATTGGTCTCTTCATCCCATTCCTTCCCAGAATTTTTATCTTTCCCTTACAAACACCTACTGTACCACTTCCTTCTTCCGCTATCTCCTTTCATCTTCAATCTCTCCCTATCTTCTTTTTTTCTCATTAGTGCACAGTGAGTGTGTTCAGTCCTCCCATCTAAGCAACAGAAGTCCTCCATGCACCTTGTTTCTCCTTAAAAACACTCAAACTCTTTTCATCTTTTGTATCCACCAAATATCTAATGCTCCTGTGACTAAGACTCAATAGCTTCTCCTAGGTTTCCACTCAGGCTCCAAAGCAAATTATGAATTACCTTAAATTTCTACTTTTCCACCATCTCCCATATAAAATATTTTACCCAACCACCGGCTGGGCGCAGTGGCTCACACCTGTAATCCCAGCACTTTGGGAGGCCAAGGTAGGCACAAGGTCAGGAGTTAGAGACCAGCCTGGCCAATATCGTGAAACCCCGTCTCTACTAAAAACTACAAAAAATTAGCCGGGTGTGGTGGCATGCACCTGTAGTCCTAGCTGCTCAGGAGGCTGAGGCAAGAGAATTGCTTGAACCCGGGAGGTGGAGGTTGCAGGGAACTGAGATCATGCCACTGTACTCCAGCCTGGGGCTAGAGTGAGACTCCATCTCAAATACATACACACACACACACACACACACACACACACACACACCACACACACACACATGTATATATTTTACCCAACTATATGAATTCATCAAAATGTGGACACTGTGCTTGGTCTCCGGAGTTTCAAAGATGAATAAGTAAAAAATCTATTCCCTCCAGGGTTCTCACAGCTAAGAAAGCTCTATCCTACTTTTGCTATTGTTCTTAAATCAATTTCCTCAATTTTATTCCTACTGGTGTGGCCTTAAGTCCTCTAATCTTTTGTCAGCTTATTGTAATCACTGCCTCAGCTCTTGCTGCTTCCTTCAAAATCATCCTATGAACTGTCACCAGAACAGTTGTCCTAGAAACACCAGTGGGTCCTGTCCTCTCCTTCTTAAGAAACTTCGGTGTTCACCAACTCCTACAGAAGGCACATGCAAGTTCCTCAGCAAGAGAATCAGGGCCCTCCTGAACCTGACTTTAGCCTGCCTTGTTCTCTGCCCCTTTATACAGCCCATACGATGGTCTTGGTGAAGTACCCAATATTCTGTAACCATCACCTTCTAGCCTTATTTGCTACCATGTATCTCCACAGAGTTGAGTCCTACAACAATACTAGGCTTCCTGGTCCAACTCAATTCAAAACTTTTCTTAAGGCTTTTCCAAATCTCCAACTAGAGACATTTTCTCTCACCCATGTTCTGCCATCCTACTTTCTTTGTGCCTCTATTATGGCACTGATTTCCTTAACATGCCAGCCACAGTCTCAGCATGTACCATGATATTCCTTAGGACTTTTTTTTTTTTTTTTTTTTCCCACAGATCTCAACTCAAACACTTCAACTTCTCCAAATGCTTTCTGAAACTTACAGATATATCTTCTTTAACCACTTCCTTCCTCCCTTTTTGGTTTTTCCCAGTTAAATCCTTCCCTTACTCATTTGGTTCTTTTTCTTAACAAAGGGAAAATGAATGTGCCCAGCTGATAAGCTCTCCACTTGTAAAATCACAAAATGTACATTAGTTCATTTAGACATTAAAAAAAACTAGAAGTATAAGTTCAAAGATTCATTTTCTAAATCGAAAACGTTCCCAAATCCTCTTTCCAATCTACATGTCTCCCTATATTTTTCTAATTAAGTCTGTCCTTCCTCAAGCATCTGTATTCAAAAAGTGTTTTAAACCAGTTTCTATTCAGTTCTATTCTAGTCTTTGTTATTCATATTTGCTGCCAGTTTTATAATAGTATGTTTTCTGTGAATTATCATTATAATCAAACAAAATTTAATAAAACAATTCTAACAATATTTTGGTATTTATTAGGGAATATAATTTATCACTCTGTTTCTATGAAAAAGTAGGCTCCAGCTTCCAAAAGTCCAATTTACAACGGAACACAACTCATGTGAAAACTGGAGACTTCTTTCCTTGTTTTGCCACAGGTTGGAGTTTCCGAAATGTAGAGTGGCAAGAATATCTACTGAGATAGTGAAATAAAGTATTAAAACCCTGTCTATTTACTCCCTCATCCTTTTATTTTTTACTTTTGCATTTCTTTTATAATGTTCAAAACATATTTGAGTTATAGTGGATATAATTATGAAAACAAACAAGCTTTTTTGAGGATAACTATGCAGCAGTATTTTGAGGATGAATTAAAGCATATGATAAAAATTCTGGAGAGCATTATTAGAGAGTTTACTTGGAGGGGTAACAATTTAAACTTTTGAACTTGAAAAGGTGAACTTTTTTTTTTTGAGACGGAGTGTCGCACCGTCGCCTAGGCTGGAGTGCAGTGGCGAGATCTCAGCTCACTGCAACCTCCGCCTGCTGGGTTGAAGCAATTCTCCTGCCTCAGCCTTCTGAGTGGCTGGGATTATAGGCACCCACCACCAAGCCCAGCTAATTTTTGCATTTTTAGTAGAGACGGGATTTCGCCATGTTGGCCAGGATGGTCTCGATCTCCTGACCTCATGATCCACCTGCCTTGGCCTCCCAAAGTGCTGGAATTACAAATGTGAGCGACCGTACCCAGCCAGAAAGGTGAACTTTTAAACAGCTCTCTGAAGCCTTTCCAAAAAAAAAAAAAAAGACTATTTTTAATTGTCTATCAATATAACACATCTTTTTAGAGATTAAAGCCTGTAAAACAATGATTCTCAACTAGAGTTAAGGAGCACCTGGAATTTGATTAAAATACAGATTATTGGCTCTTACATCCCGATATCCTAATTCTGTGAGTCTCAAATGAAGCCAAAAATGTCAATTGCCTCAAAAATAACAGCGTTTATCAATCTCAACACTACTGGTGATGCCTTCTTGTAAAGGCTGTCGTATCTTATGCATTACAGGATGTTCAGAAATGTCCTTGACCTCCACTCACTAGATGCTAGTAGCACCCCTTTTATGACCACCAAACATACCTCTAGATATTGTCAAATGTCTCCTGAAGAGCAAAATTGTCCCCATTAGAGAGCCAGGAATAGCAGCTGCTCAAAAATGACGCATTTTGTGAAATGTCAAACTTAATCAAAAGGATAAAATAATATGATAAATATAGAAGAATACAGATATGTACAAGCATACATTATATATATTGAAATAAACTGGCTTCCCAAAAAGAAAATCTGATTAGCTTCTATAAACTACTGACAACTCAGATAAGTTTCTAAGTCAAAGCTCCTCTTATGTAATTTCAACTTGATTTTCTCCCCAGCTTCTATTTTAGATTATTTTTAATTAACTTCACTGGCATTTTGCATCCTGCTAAGAAAAGTCCGCCTACTAGTCTCAGAGGACTCTCCCAAGAGAGAAGAGTGCATTAAATCACACATTATCACATTAAAATATATTCCAGCACTCAGAGTCCAACAGTCTACGTCTTGGCAAATCAATGTCGTGGGGTTTGGGGGAAAGATACAGGGACGGGAACAAGCTCAAGTGATTCACAATATCCCAGGCCTATTGTCAATGCATCCAGCCCTATAAAAAAGTTGAACTGATTCTCTACTTCAACTGCAGTTATCATAATGACACACAATTTATGTTTTTAATTTGTGCGTCTACCCTGATTTCTTGCTACTGATCGTGTATGAGACCTTGGGCAAGTCACTTAAATTCTTTGGACATCCTTATCTTTATCTAAAAAACGAACAGGTTGGATTAAATTACTTCTAAAGACCCCTCTAGTTACAAATCCCAAAGTTATGAAAGAAGCACTTAATTCAAAACTTCTTTTGATTACAGGAATTCTAGTAACGCACTGAAGGGCAAATACCTACATTTTCAATGTTGTTTGATAACACAAATTTTAAAATGCTTAATCAAAATAGGACAAATGGCAATCAGAGGTACCACATAAACAAGATCCATTGTGTCTTAAAAGAAAAATAAGTTTGATTCAAACGGCTTTTCACCTATCAGGACATGCATATGAGTACTCTATATGAGAAAGTAAGTCAGTATTTCACAAGGTAGTCACAAATAGCAATATAGCTTTAAGTTACATGTTTACTTTCTTTTTTCTATAAGAGAGATCACAAATCAGCTGCTCAGAGGCCACATCCAGCCTACAGCTGTGGTTGTTTTGTTTGGTCTGGACAAAAATTGTATTTAATTAGTTGCAAACTCTTAAAAATGGAGAGATGATACATAAAAATCAGGATTTCCAGTGTCACTTGAAATATCAGAAGATACTAACCCACATGCCAACAATTAGCTGGAACTAAGGAATGTTGTTTCCTGGCCCATGAGTTCTCCAGTTTCCCAGAATTCCCATTGCTCCACACTGTCTGGTATCTATCCTGGTTCCCTCTTACAGCCTAGAGCATGTAAGCTTATGTTCCTGGTCTGTAACTATTTTCAAAACACATGGGAAAGATTTGTAATGCTTTTTAATGCTTTCAAAACAATAGTAAAGCTTGCAGAACCACAACAAAAGGTAGAAATTTTAAGGAGGGGCAGAATGTTCTTAATATGGGCAACATTTCTAATTAATGCTGATATTAGAATGGGCTGCACTAAACGTTTTTTAAAAAAAAAAAAAAAACCTAAAAGGATGTAGAATGGAATTGTAGACTTGATGGGCAGTTCAGATTAGAGAATCCCCAAAATTACTCTCAACTCTAAGATTCTATGCCTTTGGTTAAGAGTATGGACAGCTCATCACAATATAGTATAGCAATATATGTAGAACTTATGATGTTATTATTTACCTAAACGTGTATATTTAACTTTGTAGAGGTAGACTTGATCATATCCTTCATGTTCCTGAAATAATATTTTTTTCTGTTAATTTGTATTTAAAATTCCATTTTCACTACTGACTTCAAATAATTTAAAAATTAGGCTTCTATTAACTAAGCAGTCATATCCTACTGGAGAATTATTAAGCTATTCTTCAGAAAAGATGATTAAAAAAATCCAAGGACAAAAGCAAGAGGATAGAAGAACTTGAGAAAGGGCTTTAGAGTAGAGTGGCCTTCAAGCAAAGCTTCTTCACAAATGTCTTTATCAATAAAAGCAATCTAACCAAGCTTCCCTTGAAGCTTTCGTCTACCAGCGTGCTGCAAAAATTTCTTTATTTAAATACACCTCATGAGATCAGCCTGTTTAAGATATAGTGCTTCAACAAGATTCTGCAGATTTTCAAAAATCAGCTTTATATTTATAATTAAATTGATCCCTATTTTTAAAAAATTAAAAAGATCCCTATTTAACTTGCATCAAAGTTAAACGAATAATAATGATAACATATATAGCTATGTTGGTAAAGCTAAGGCAATTTTCAGGTAAAATATAACCCAGAGTTCCTACACTGATAATATGTGTGTTGTACCCAACAAACGTGCTACTTCAGGCCATTCTAGATGTTCTGCTTCTTAAGGCCAGATCACATGATATTATCCAGCATCTTAAATCACAGATACATAAAGTACCGCTTGAGGTTCTCCCAGCTGATTTGAAAAATACAAACTATTAAAGTTGGATATTGTAAATATTAACTATTTCCAAGGCAAATTGTTTTTCTTGAGTGTTTGATGTTGATTTTTGACATAAGCCTAGTTTAACAATAGTGATTAGCAGCTCAAGCGTGAGCTTCAATGAGTGATATGACTACTAAGGGCACGCCTAAAGACAGGAAAATGATTGTGCTGACAATACAAAGAGGAGAACATGGGCTGCTTCTCAGAAAACACATGTTTATCATTCTAGCTCTCTGATTTTCTGTGGTTAATCATTTTTATTTTCTCTGTTTAGAAAACTGAGTCACTCATTCAGAAGCAAAAAAAAAAAAAAAAAAACAGTGATAAACATAATTCAGTTTAACAGCCCTGAGTGCCAGAACATTTTAATTTAACCATTGATGTTTTCTGCTTTTACCTATTGTGGCATGAAAGTTAACTTCTTCCCCAATTTTTGCTACCTTAAGAAAATCTCCCCCATTCACTACATTACTACTACAAGTGGGAAATAAAGCTATCATATAATGCTTAAAATCAAGGGTATACGGTAGGTCTTTGAGCGCCCGAAAAATTACTTAGTTCTGCTATATTGGTCACAGAACTCTTTAGCTCAAAACCATCCTTAAAGTAAAACGCATTCGAAGTTTAAGAACCTTCTCTCTGTCACCAATGGAAACCTGAAGTATACTGCCTTCAAGAGAAGAAAGATACTGTTCAACTCGTTTAGAAGCTTGTTATGGAAGTTTCCCAGACACAAGAGTATTTTATAGGCTGTGTGTGTTTACACTTTGGAAGAACACAAAGGAGCTAATTCATTCTCGGAAAGTGTTTCTTATAAAGCTTGTTTATTTCAAAACAAACCAGTTATTGAAAACATGCATAACCCATTCCAAAGAGATTGGTCACAAAAACCTGGATTATCAACTGCGTTGTGGAGGAGCCAACAAGAAACAGAAAGGTGAAACGGAGAGAGTGCATGCTTGTTCAGAGAGCTGCGGCAGTCCTGGATCTGCTGAAGAGACCTAGAGGAGAAGCACTTCAGAACCTACACGTTGAGTCTTAGGCCCAAACATGCATAGACTTAAGAAGGGCGCAATCCTGTCATCCCGCTTCTTCGCTACCCGACGAAGGGGGAGTGGAGGGGCCAACGGATTCCGCCCTCTTATCCTGTTGTTGATCTAGGGCAAGGATCCTGGAGAACTAGCTTGAGTAACTGTGCAAAAGTTCTCAACTACGAGGTGGGAGTCCCTCCTCACAGCACTTCCGCCACCCCCATCTGTACACGTGTGAGCAAACTGAAAAATGCAACAAGGACAAAGAAGCTTGCAACTTGCAAGCGCGCACTCACCCTGGGCTGGGGAGCCCAGCCGGCCGCCGCCCGCCTCGGCCGCGCGCTGCGGCCCCACGGGCCCGGGAGCGAGGGCTTCGCCCGCGCCGGACATGGGCCGCTCCGCCGAGCCCGCGCCGCGCCGCTGCCGCCTAGCTCGCCGCCCCGCGGGGCGCACGGAGAAAGGGCTGTGAGGTGCTGGGTGCAGGGAACTGACTGCTTCTGGCGGAAAAAAAATTTTTTTTAATTTTAAAATGTGTGTAGAGAAGAGCACACCACCCCTGCGGGACGTTCCCTCCCCCTTCACTTCCCTCCCTCAAACTCCACCCCGGGGAAGTTTTGATTTGAAACTAGCGAGGAAAACTGTTACTGCGCGAGTTGACAGCGGCGGGGTCCCGGGGGCCCCAGGCGGACCCAGCGGGGAGGGGCTGGAAAGAGAGAGCGGGTTTGGGAGAAGCCGGGGATGAGGCTCAGACCCCTCCTCTTCCCCGCCCGGAGACCACCACCTACCTCCGCATCCCCCTCAATCGCGCCAAGCCCCTTCCTCCTCCTCCTCTTCCGCCCGGGAAAGTTAGCGAGGCTTCGGCAGCGGCCGCATTTTCGCCCCGGTGGCCTGACGACGGCGGCGGCGGCCCCTGCGCGTCCCTCCCGCCTCCCTCCGGCTCTGCCCAGACGCCGCAGTGGCGGCAACTGCGGCAGCGGCGGCGGCTCTGACTCCGCGCACTCCGCCCCCTCTTTCCAGCCAGCTCACTCCGGCCGGCTCCCCAGCGATGGGGCCTTCCCCCTCTCTGCCTCTCTTCCCCCCTTCCACTCCTACACTCCTGAAACACTTCTCCCTCTGTTGCTCCTTTTCATCACTTCCGGATCGGAGAGGCCTCGAACTCTTGGCGGGCGGCCCCGAGGCTGGGGGCGGCGCGACCCGGGTTCGGCCCCGCGGTCCCTCGCGCCCTGCGCTGTCTGGGTCAGGAGGCCAGAGCCGGCCTGAGCTGGCGCGGGCTCCCCACCCGGGCGCTGCGCCTTCCCCGGGCTGGGAAAGGGGAGTGAATGGGCAGGTCCCTGGCTGCCCAGACGTCCCCCTACCCCGCCCAAAACGTCACCTCATTCCTTCTCCCTACTCCAACCTCCAGACGGAGACTTCGAGAAGACCCTGAGGGAAACCCTTAGGGTGGACAAGTAAAACCAAAACACTGCTACAGTATCGAACTTTCCTGGCGGGATAGAGAAAGCGTGCGTTTGAAAACTTGACCCCTCGGTTGAACGTTTACTCACTTCATCTCTGGCTCCTAAATTATTCTTTCGTCAAACAGGATTTCTGATCAGGTAAAACCAGTTGCAGTTGCGCGAATCCACTGAAGGCATCCAGGCAAACAAGGTTGGCACCCTTGAGGATGCCCAGGAACTGGCCCCAGCCTGGCCTGTGGCAAGCTGAATGCCTCACTAGATCAGTGGTATCTGAGGGGAGATAAACTTGTGGTCGGAAGTAAAAAGCTGACCAACTTTCCGTTTATAAGTGAGACATTCTGATCGTAGCTTCATCTGATGAGCTGAGAATAGCAAGTGTAATTTACAGATAAAGAGTACTTTAATGATAACTCAGATAACTTTTGCTCTTTATTTCATTGTGAGTGAAATGCGGAATTCATTTATAAAAAGCTAGAACGAACTCCTTCGACTCTGTAGGAGAAGCGAGGAATCACAGTAACGTTATCACAATTGAAGAAAATGTACATTGGATTCACTGTCTTTCTAGGTGCATCATTAATAATATACTAGAAATTTCGTTTCTTCAGAAAACCTAATAGAATTGATTCGAATTGATTTCAAAGATTTATTTCTTACGTATGAAGAGACAGTGCATTCTAACTTGATTTCAAAGATCGTAAAAAAGTCAGCCTTCAAAGTCGCTGAGGACAGTCACTTAGACCATACTTCCCCAAAAGACAAATGGCATCTTGCCCAATGACCCATAACTTTTTTTTTCATTTGGAGATTTCAGAAATTGTATGAATTTGAGTGCATTAACTCTCTTGAAAATTTGTCTAGGAGGCTGGACTGTTTGGAATCTCTTTGATGGAAGCAGATCATTCTGAAGATGACTTCGTCACTACTACAGAACAAACATTTAGGATGTCTCAGAGTCCACTGTAGCATCACCTGCACCAAAATTGAAAATTCTGTTTTATCCCTGTACCATTCCTTGCCCTATTTTTAAAATTCTCTCACAAAGATGTTAAGATCCAAGTATATAAAGAATTTACAGCTTTCTTCTCGAAAACCATAATCAATGACAAATATTTGTTCATTTAATTTCATACCGTTCTTAATATTACACCAATGGAGAAGACACAAAATTAACATAACATTAGGAGCAAATGAGAAGCTGTAGGGTAGAATCACCAAGGTGGTCAGATACTGTACCTTGTTCAGCCTTATGACTTTGGGCAGTTAGTCACCCACTCTATGCCTTGGTTGCCTCATAATATGAGAACGAAATTCTTTATAGAGTTTCTTTATGAGCACTAAGTAAGGTAGTTTTCCTATAGCATTTGGAAGACTGTCAAATAAGGGAAAATGTGTTCAAAAGTATTAACTATTATTACCATTATACACAGAAGCACTTAATGGGTCATGCTGAGCCTGTCATAATGACTGTATCAAAAGGGTAATATCAAAATACCAGGTTGTTATGCTATGCACCTGACACAGATGATCTCAATGAATTCTTCCATTGGTCCTATAAGTAAATTGCTTAGGATTAGAACTCAGGTCTGTGTGCCTTCTAGGGTATCCTGCATCCTTGGTAACTCAGGTCCTCCTCTGGGACCTAGAGGTGGTCTTAATGCCATTAGCCTGGTGTCTGATATGCCGGGAGTTAAATGTGGGCTCCTGAGTGTTCCCCATGCCTCCCATTTCCCACATCCCTGGCTGCAGTTGCTTGTTCTGATTGCTTAGTTTGTTTCCTGACAAGCACACCAGTACCTTCATCTCTAATTGTTGTACTCAGTGTCAAGAACTGAAAGTTTGTGTTTCCCCAAAATTCATATGCTGAAATCCTAGCCCCTAATCTCATAGTATAGTAAGTGGGGCCTTTGGAGGTAATTAAGTCATAAGAGTGGAGCTCTCGTGAGTGGAATTAATGCCCTTACAAAAAGACACAAGAGGCCAGGTATGGTGGCTCACACAAAGGCAGGAACTTTTGAGACCAGCACTGTAAGACCAGCCTGGGCAGCAGAGAAAGACCCGGTCTCTACACAATTGTTTTTTAAAAATTAGCAGGGCATAGTGGCATACTTCTGTACCAGCTACTCTACAGGATAAGGTGGGAGGATCACTTAAGCCCAAGAGTTGGAGGTTACTGTGAGCTATGTGGGGGCCACTGCACTCCAACTCCGGCAACAAAGCAAAACCCTGTCCCTTAAAAAAAAAAAAAAAAATACACACAAGAGTTGTCCAGACCCCACCTTCTAATACCATCATCTTGGTGATTAGGATTCAAAATATGAACTTTGGGGAGACATATTTTCGAAGTTACTGTTTATAAAAGCCACTCTGGTATTATGCATAAAATTGTGTGGAGGACTGAGAGTGGATCTAGGGAGTCCAATCTGGAGGAAAGGGCTAATGTTGGAAGAGCCAAGTAGATAGGGATAAAGGATGAGGAAGCTAGAGGAAATAAGAGACACTGCCAGCTTTCTGCAATTAGGTAGATGGTGGTGATACAACCTACAGAGATGGAAACATTCAGGAGGGGCTGGATTTGGGGAAAGCTGCTGAGTTAATCATGTAAATGATGCAGTATGTGTGAAAGGGCCAATTGGAACTGTCCTACATAGGCAGCTGGACATTGCCTGGATTATAAGCCTATATAGGGCACTTTACTAACTAGCAGGTTGTTAAGAGTGCCCAAGGTTAGTGTGCAGAGTAAAAGCAGAAGCCCTAAGATGGAGATTTGCCCTGGAACTCAATCCACATGTGTCCTTACTGGCCTGTCTCCCTTCCTCCACATCCTTCCCAGTGGCATAATACTATTATCTGCCTGGCTTGGAGAACCACTACTGTTTATAAGTGCTACTACTGTCAGTGTTCCACTTGCTACCCCAGATTCCCCTGGGTTGTCTTTATTAAGCTAGATTTTGCCATGTCTTATGCTATGTTAATCTGGGTGGGTGGAAATTCTCCAGGGGTATCAGCCTTCTGGTGGAACTAAATGCCCTAGCCCTGGATCAAAGCCCCCTGCCTTTGAAATTCTAGTGTACCTTACAACCATTCCTGCCTAGTGATGTACACACTAATGATGATATAATAGTATGTGAACACATTGTGAAAACGGTCTGACGTGAGCTAAGCAAATAAAATAAAGAACTAATTAAAAGAGTTTGTAAAGCATCCTTATGGACTACTTAATCTTCATCATTCATTCATTAAACATTCATCAAACATTTATTGTGCACCTACTATATGCTAGGCCACATGTTAGGCTCTGGAGATAAAGAAATTTGATTTGATGTCTTGAAAAGCAGCTAAATTAGTTTTCACTTGAGCAGAGGCTTATTTGCATAGTAAAATCAAAGTTAATCTCCTGGCATAGATCTCTAAACCAGAGGTCTACAAGTGGGGTGTGTAACTGGAAGGGCATCCCAAGGGATGCATAAGACAATCTACTGATATGTGGGCAGAAAATATTAGAGTGAGCATTCATACACGTTTTTATGTTATAATTTTTTATTTCTGTTTCTGAGTATGTTTTTATGCATTATAGTACACATTCGTACAAAAGTACTTGGGTATGATTTATAAGTAAACATACATTAAGAGTTCACATTCAAATACTTTGTTTCTTTGTTTAAAAAATTTTTTTAAATGCTTTGAATCCTTTAAGGAATCATTCCCAGATTATATCACGGGTAGGTTTTGTGCAAAATATATTTACCTCCTTTAGGTTAGAAGCAGGACCTTAGCAATCCCCAAACGTAATGACGTGGAAACCAGGAAATAACATCAACACACTACATACCTAAAACAACCTTCATGATGTTCAGAAAGTGCCAACGCAAAAGACATAATTCTTCTCAAATCCTACATGTTCTTTTGTGAATACACACCTCTAATCAAACTTTATTTTCTTTTGTTTCAGCTCACAGTATTTTAGAAGAAGAAAACTTAGGGCACAGGGATTTTGCGGGGAAGAGATTAGCTAAGGGATCTATTAGGTCAGAAAAACTGACAGCAGGAGAGATGACAGCTGACAGACAAGGAAGATGCAGGAAAATAAACATGTTGTAACACCTTTGTGAATTCAGCCTCGTGAAACAGTCAATGTTCCAAATGAGACCCTGAGTCATTAAGGAAAGACTCAGTTTTGTTAGTGCTATGTTCTGTTTTTAAGGGGTCAGGTCAATCTTTTTACATTCTAGGAAAAACTCCTTCAAACACGTTCAAAAATTCCTTTTAAAAAACGTTGCTACTTAAAAGAGTAAATTCCACAGATGACAATTTTACAGCTGCGAGGGAAATTAGCAATCATAATTCCAGGCAAAGCTGTCTTGATGGCACTGCTCCATCCACCTCCTAGTACTATGTCAGGTGCACTCAGGTACAGAGGAGGTCAGGTTCACAGGTTTCTGGAACCCTGCTCTTAGAGTAGAACACGTTCTTCTTTTTCTTTATAATGTATCAGTCCTTCTCTTAAATTTTAACTGAAGCAACTGGTTCCTCCACTTTTTGAAAGTTAAAAAGTCATCAGTCTTACTCAACTCCTTCATTTAACATATAAAAAAAACACAAAGACATAAAGCTTACTCACTAGGTTCAACAAATTTATATTGAATGCTTACTATGTGTCAAACCACATGTCAGACACTAGCGTTTCAAATATAGAAGAAATACTGTTTTAGTCTTCTGGGAGTTTATAGTCTATAAGGCCAGGGGCAGAAGAAGGCAGCAATGTAGCAGCAGAACAGTCACACAAAAACTTACCATACTGCAGGAGCAAAAAGGAAGTAGCACCTACCTAACTCAGCTCAGGCGTAGGTGGGGAGAGTCAGGGTACATTTCAGAGAGAAGATAACACCAAACTGAGTATTGTCATGAGTAAGTTTGCCTTTCAAGAAAGTTAGGGAATTCCACATAGAAGTAACACTTGCAAAGATGAAGAAATGTGAAAGCCCCAGAGAAGTTAAATGACTTGGCAAAGGTCAGTTAGTGGGTTAATTACAGAGCCAGCTTTAGGAGCCTAAGTTTCTTGTCATCCAGGCTTCTTGCTCTAGCTATCTGGATAGTGCATGTAAATGAATCCATCACTTCTAATTGATGGTGAAGCACGAGCATGCCTTTTGTTATATTTTGAAGTTCTGAAGATTTTTCTTTTGTGAATGGGTAACCAAAGAACGAGGCATAAAGTCTCTTGTTGCTGAATGAGTCCTCTCCAAGCTCTCGGTTAGTGTCCCTTTCAGTTGGCTGACTTCTCTGGCCTGGGGCACTGGCCTTCAGGGTCTTTCCTTGCTGTCACTGTGCTCTCCTTCTTGTGTTTTAAAAGAAGGAAGGGAGATGTTAAGGCATACAGTGGCACTTGTCAGATAAAAGCAACATGACTGAAGACAGAAATGAAAATGGTCATAACCTATGCAGTAGACAATAAGTAGACATTTGCTTCATACTTAGAAAGTGAACCTAGATATTCCAGGAGAATAAAAATTGTGGAAAAGTAGTAAATACAAGAGGCTCCTGAAAATAATGACCAATCTGCTGAAACTGCAGTTGGAAATAATGTTAGCATGATGATCATGACAAAAATGTTTAAAATGGTGTAGAAGATGATGATTCTATTGTTACTATATTCCCTAACCTCATTTAAAGTCTCAGGTTAAGGAAGAAAATATCAACTTTGAAATTTGAATCAGTGCTCATATTTCTCCAAATTTTTTATTAAGAAATACATGCTAAATTTAAAAAGCAGAATTATAACAAAACTACAGTCATGAGCAACATAACGATGTTTCAGTCAACAACAGATGACATAATGACAGTGGTCCTGTAAGACTGTAACAGAATGCCTCATATAGGTCTACCATTTTTTATCTTTTATGCCATATTTTTACTGTACCTTCTCTATGTTTAGATATATAGATACTTATTGTGTATCAATAGCCCACAGTGCTCAGTACAGTAGCATATTGTACAGGTGTATAGCCTAGGAGCAATAGGCATGCCATACAGCTTAGGTGTGTAGTAGGCTATACCATCTGTGTTTGTGGAAGTACACTCTGTGACATTCACACAAAAATAAAATCACCCAATGACACATTTCTCAGGACATACGTTAAGCTATGCATGACTGTATATTGTTCACCCAAGCATGGTACCTATAATCAACATTGGGGAAAAGGCAGGGTTTCTTGAATATCCTTCCACCTCCCAACCTTCTTCTCTCTCCTACTTCGAACAGCCCCTGGCTGTCACCCTAGCACTTGCAGCTCTATATTCTTTTCTTGCTACCACAGGTAATCAACTTTAGACAGTGTGCAAATTTGTGCCAAGCATTATAAGGAATACATTTGATTTTACATGTTAAATACAAAGATATGAATAACTCGTGATCTTCTTAACTCTACCAGCAACAGTTATGTCTCTATCTTCATAGACCCTCAAAAATGTATTTAGGACCACAAGGAGACATAGAGAGGTTATTAATTGCCACACTATTTGTGTGGCAGGGAGTTGAAATCAATCTAGGCATTCATCCTTGGGAAAGCAGGAAGTTGATTAGGTAGATGCACAGCATGGGATATTGTGTAGCTGTTAGAAGGAACAGATGATAAACACATATAGAAACAAAATGGATCTAAAAATGATAGTGAAAAGTGTAAGAAGCAGAATGTATTTTTTGTTTAGCACCAATTTATAACTAAAAATATGTGCAGGGAGAACAGAGCACATTTTATGAGAAGACACACAAACAAGTATGTACATCAATATCTGAGAATGCTAACCTCTGAGGAGACAGAAGAGAGAGTGGAGAGTGGGAATTAGAACAAATAAATACATGCAGAGAAGCATAGGCATAAAAAGGGCGGCCTTGCACAGACCAGTGAATATAATGTACCATATACCAAGGTGCTGATTAACTCAACTCTGCTCTAGAGGTCCAAAATAATGACTATGACCATCATAATGACAATTTCTACTACGACTACTACCACCATCACCACCAGAAATAAGAAATCATCATCATCATAAAAATATTACATGAATTTGTATTGATAGATTATCAGGCAATGTAACAAAATTACTAGAAGAAATGAAGATGTTATATATCCCTAAAATTAGGTGGAAGCGACTACTTAGTTTGGCTTTGTTTAAGATCAGCAGCACTAGAAAATTTTGGTTAAAACAGTATATCTATACATATGTGTAGATATGTATAGATATACTGTTAGCTTTTTAACCTAAGCTCATCCAGGTTAAGCATTCCTAATCCAAAAATTTGAAATCCAAAATGCTCCAAAATCCAAAATCGTGTGTGACATGACACCACAATGGAAAATTTCGCACCTGACGTCATGTGACTGGTCACATATATTATTTAAATTATTATATAAAATTCTCTTCAGGCTACATGTTTGAGGTCCATATAAAACATAAATGAATTTCATATTTAGACTCAGGTCCCAGCCCCAAGATATCCCATGATGTATATGCAAATATTCCAATATCTCAAAAAATCCAAAATTCAAAATGCTTTTGGTCCCAAACATTTTGAATAAGGGATACTCAACCTGTAGAGCTGAATGGTGGCTCATTAAAAGGTATGTTCATGTCCTAATCCTGTTTGCTACCTATTTGGGTAAATAGTCTTTGCAGATGTAATTAAGTTAAATATTTTTAGACGAAGAGATACTCCTGGATTATCCAGGTAGGCCCTAATTTCAGTGGCAAATATCCTTATAAGCGACACACAGAGGAGAAGACAGACATAGAGAAGGTGTAATAAAGATGGACACAGAGGTTAGCGTTAAATGACCACAAGCAGAAGAAGCTGTCCAACCTTCAGAAATCAGAAGGGTCATGGAGTGGATTTTCCCCTAGAGCCTCCAAATGGAGGATGGCCTTTCAACACTTTGCTTTCAGACTTCTGGTCTCTATGACTGTGAGAATAATATTGTGTTCTTTTAAGCCACCAATCTTGGGGTGATTTGGCACAGTGGCCACAGGAAGCCAATCCAACTTGTCTTTAGGAATAGTGAAATTGAGGCTATTTAGGCTCAGTGTGCCAATGTTAAGTGTTCAAATTTCGCTGTTCTTTCCCTATCAAGAAGACAAGCAATCTTACCTTTTAATTCCTGAAGGAACTGTTTTTTTGTTTTGTTTTGTTTTGTTTTTTTTGAGGCTGACATATGTCTGTCTCAATATCTCTGCAGCCCCAGCCCATCTCTTCATTATAATGACTCTCACGTAGAAAGTTTCTTAAAATTCACACTTTTTTTTTAAACCACACATCACTCAATTTTATTCTTGGGATAACTCTTTGTAACTGGTATTAAATATATTGTCATCTTCACTCTGTAAGTTGAAAAGCATGGAGTTAAACTGAAATTTGCGTCTAATTATTCATCAGATATATACTGAGTGCATACTGTACACCAGACCTCCTGTTAGGTCCTAGCAATACAGAATTCATTTGTTCAACAACAGAAATTCATTGCTTTGCCAAATACTGGGGTAAAATGGGAAAGAAAGCTGATGTGTTCTGGCTTTATAAAATTTAGTCATGAGGCAGATAGACATTAATCAAGTAATCACACATATAAGTATATAAGCACAAATAGTGTACAGTGATGAAAATGATGAAATGCTGTGAGAGTGTGTAGGAGCACATAGAATTAGAGACAAAGGGCCGGGCGCTGTAGCTCATGCATGTAATTCCAGCACTTTGGGAGGCCTAGGTGGATGGAGCACTTGGGGTCAGGAGTTCAAGACCAGCCTGGCCAACATGGTGAAACCCTGTGTCTACTAAAAATACAAAAATTAGCTGGGCGTGGTGGCACATGCCTCTAATCCCAGCTACTGAGGAGGCTGAGTCAGGAGAATTGCTTGAATCTGGGAGGCAGAGGTTGCAGTGAGCTGAGATCATGCCACTACACTCCAGCCTGGGTGAGAATGAGACTCCATCTCAAAAAAAAAAGAAAAAAAAGAATTAGAGACAAAGTCTTAGCTCTAACAGAACTTAAAAGTATAGTAGGGAAAAGGGCCAAATAAAGAGAGATTAAGATATAAAGAAAAGATTAAAATAAGATCTTCATCTTAAAAAAGAAGATCTTCATGGAAGATTCGTACGATGAGATAGGAATTAGGTTCTGTGGAAGGATGGAAGAGGCAGCATGAAACCCAATCTGGAGAGAAAGGAATTTGAGAAATAAAATGAGTCTGGAGAAGACATGCTGGTTGACAAGGAGTTAATCATGGAACAAAGGAAAGGAAGGGAAAATAGAGCAGCATGTGCAAAGATACAGGAGAAGACATTCAGAGAACAAATCTCATGCCTGCTCTGTTGTATTTCTTAAAATGCGTATCAAAATAGGGCATTTACACATTCCAGAAGTTTTAAGTGCATCTCAGAATTCTATTATAGGGCTTTACTCTCCAACAATGAGACTGTTCATGCAATTTCCCCCTAAGTGATCAGACAAAAACTCATTTGAAGTATGTCCAAGATGCCCTTGGCTGCATGTTGCTGGCAAAAATTCACGATAGGAAAAAAAAAAGTATTCTTAGAAGGTTCACTTGCACTAACACCATAAACTGCACCACCAATATTAGAATAGTCTTGCTTCACTTCATAGGTTCCACAGTGTTGTTAAAGTGTGACCTCGTCTAGAGGCCCTTAGTTCATCTACTTTTACCCTATACTCTATCATTTAGTTGCTGAAGAGCAGAAAAAATCTCTTCTGGGTCTCTCAGTAACCAAGAAGCTGGTATTTTGAAAGCCCACTGAGTAAGAGATAATTTTTTTTTAACAAAAGAAAGCGAGTGTTGCTTATAAAGATATAATTATTAAACTACGTCAAAAGAAATATATAAGCCATATAAAACATAAACATTAATGCCAAAGATTATTAAATGGTAAGGTTGAAACAAACCATTACAAAATGAAACCACTCTATTTGCAATTGCTAGAGTGACTTTAGAATATCTCATTTGATATGCACTCAGACCCACAGTGCCCCTCTCTTAGATACTGACCAACGGACATTGTCTGTGATTGCTCAGTGTTACAGACACTAAGTCTCTTTCTTACAAAGGAGCTGATGCCTTCAACACCAGATAGAAGCAACTTCTTAGGGCCACCCCCAGATTTTTTCCTTCTGATAAATCAGTCCTTGTAGAGGGTGTGAGATTCTCTTAGTATCACTTTTGTAAAAGCATTTTAAAAATTAAGTGTAATCTTCAATAGTAAGCATAACTGCCTTCAAAACAAGGCTGGAGGATTCTTAAATAACGCAAATTATGATTCTGATTTTTAGTTCAGCATAAAGATCATAAATCAGTTTCTTTCTTCAGCTTTACTAAAGTCATGCTTTCCAAGACTCAATCGTTCTTACATCAAGGAGGCACATCCTTCCCCAAACCCCTTCCTAGTCAGTATAGACAATGGAGCAACAGGGAAAGAGAAGACTTTTGTTTAATTAGGGAACCCTAAAGCTTAATCCAAGAGTAAACTGAAATATTGTAGCAAAACAACCAGCAGTTTGAGATACTTCCTTAGTGGCATTTGACCCAAAGCAACAGATATGTGAAAAATAGCACATATTTAAATGAGTCAAAATGAAGAAAATTCATCTTTTCATCTCTGGTGAGCATAACGTCATTCTTTCGATTTGTTAAAATTCCTCCAAAAAATGATAACCTTTACCTTAAAGAATCTTGCTTTTGAGATTATGGATAATACGGAAGCTTAACTAATAAAATATGTTAATAAAAATGTTTACCTATCTATAAAAGTGTAGTTTTATGATTTTAGTAGAAGACAAATGGAAATTCCAAATATTGTATAAAAGATATATATATTTTTTATAAAAATTTTCTAACTATTTTGTTAGCCTCTATATTTTAAATGCATAACAGTAGCATAATTAATAAATTCTTTAAAAATTAATACTTTTTAAAAATCAACTTTAATTTAAATCATTACTTTTAATGGTTTGAGATGAGCTCTTTCATTGACATATCAAACCAATAAGTAATTAATTTTTCATACAGCCAAGTTATAGCTATTATACACAATGAACAAATTTATATTTCCGAAAGTGATGTAGTCAACTTAAAAAATCTAGTTAATTCGCAGTAGCCAAGATTTAAAAGCAACCTAAGTGTACATCAACAGACAAATAGATCAAAGTAATATAGTACATATACAAAATGGAGTACTATTGAGCTATGAGTAACATGAGATCCAGTCATTTGCAACAACATGGATGGAACTGGGGGACATTATGTTAAGTGAAATAAGCCAGGCTCAGAAAGACAGACACCACATGCACTTACTTATTTGTGGGAGCTAAAAATTGAAGCTATTGAAGTCATGGAGATAGAGAGTAGAAGGATGATTACCAGAGGCTGGGAAGGGTAGTGGTGGGGGTGAAGGGATAGGGCATGGTTAATGGATGATATGAAAACATAAATAAAATGAGCAATATCTAGTATTTGACAGCACAGCAAGGTGACTACAGTCAATAATAATTTATTGCACATTTATAAATAACTAAGAATATAATTGGATATGTTTATACCACAAAGAAAAGACAAATGCGGGAGGAAATGAATACTCCATATATCCTTATGCGCTTATTACACATTAAATGCCTGAATCAAAATATTTCATGTACTCCATGAATATATACCCCCACTATGTACCCATAAAAATTAAAAATTAAATAAATAAAATGTACTGCATGCCTTCTTAAGTACAAAAAAAATCAAGTTAAATTACTTTATGTAGATCATAATCCCTTTAGTACTTACCTTTACAAATTGTAGTAGATATTTACTAATTTATGACTGAAGTATTTTGTTCCCCTATCAATGTTTATATTACATAATTATCTGTTTTATATATATATATATATATATATATATATATCACTATTGTGTAATATGAAGGTATAGTTAAAGATTGCTATATTTTCTCTACAGTATCATGAAAATTTCTCAAAAGAACTTATGTATATGGAGGTCCAGAAAATATAATTTTCCTTAAAATAGTATATTACATTTAGTATCTCCTTACCTAGACACATTATTAAGTATCTTAGCAGGTAGCATTCTAAGACAATCTTTTATGATTCTCACCTCCTGTGTAGCTGAACCCAGTGACTTGCTTCTAATGAGTATAATAAGGCAAAATCATGGAATATCTCTTCTAGGATTAGGTTACAAAAGCCTGACAGTTTCATCTTTATGCTTTGACTCTCTTGCTCTCCCTCTCTCTCTCCCCGCCTACTCCTCCTCCTTCTCCTCCTCCTCCTCCTCCTCCTCCTCCTCATGTTGACACTTATCGTTTCATTACAGCAAGGAACTGAGGGTGGCTTTCAGCCAACAGCCCTTGAAGAACTGGATCTAGTTGAAAACCATATAAGTAAGTTTAGAAGAAAATCCTTCCCTAGTTGAGCCTTCAAATGAGACCACAGCCTGCTGACAACTTGATTTCAGCCTGTGAGAAACCCTGAAGTAGAGATCCTGGCTAAGCCTTGCCTAGATTCTAGACCCACTGAAACTATAGAACAAATGGATGTTGTTTTAAGCCAGTAAATTTTGCAGTAATTTGTAATGCAATGATAGATAACTGATATAATCATTTAGCCACCTGTCTGTTTCTAAATCTGCAGTGTACAATAGAACGCCATTCAGGGCTATAAGGAGACAGCTTTAGCCTTGGCAACTGTCTAACTGCCCAGCACTTATGCTGGCATTCCCTAAGCAGAGGATCATTGTTTCTTTACTTCTCACACCAAATAAATGCCAAATAAATATATATTTTTTAGTCTATTTCATAATCAATGTGTGCCTACCAGTAAAGTCTTAATATTGTCCTTCATACCTATGAATGAATGACTTTTTCTACCCCCATGAAACATCAGGTAGTCTGATATTTTAACTGAGATATGAATAATATATAAGAAAATGAACAGAGCATAAATGTTCAGTTTGATAAGTTTTGAACAATTGTATCTATTTAACCACTACCCAAAAAGCCACAGAATATTTCCATCACCCTAGAAAATTTATTCTTGCCTTTTTTTCTGTCACCATTTTTTCACACTCAACTCTCCAACTCTAAATTATCTAATTTCTATCAACATATATTAGCTTTGTCTTAATTAGATCTTATATGAATACATTTAAAAACACTGTGTAGGGTTTTGTGTCTGGATCACTTAGCTTAACATTATAATTTTTAAATTTATTCATGCTGCAGCAAGTATTAGTAGTTTCATTTTTTATTGCTGAGATTAATTTATTTAAGTGGATATTCTATCATTTGTTTATTCATTCATCTGCTGTTGGGCATTTGGGTTATTTAAAGTTTTGCCTATTATGAATAAATCTACTATAAATATTTGAGTACAAGTCTTTGTGTAAATATATGTTTTTATTTGTGCTTGGTAAGTACCTGCGGGCTGAATTTCTTTGTAAGCATATAGATAATTTTTTGAAAAACAGTCAGAGTTATTCCATTTTATAACTCCATTAGACATTGTGGAGAGTTCCAGTTGCTTGACACGCTTGCTAACATTTCATCTTTTTTAGCAGTATTTATCTTAGCCATTGTAGTAGGTAAAAATCATGTTTCGCTGTGGGATTAATTTGAATTATTTGAATTTCTTTGATAGATAATGAGATTATGCACTTTTTCATGTGTTTATTGACTGTTCATATATATCTTGCTGATTTTTATGTTGAGTTGCTTGGATTTTTATTGTCATATGTGTATGTGTGTATTAATATGAAATATTATAGTATTATAATTATATATTATATAAGCCTTTTATTTAGAGGTATGTTCTGTGAATACTTTTCCCAGACAGTAGCTTGTTTATTGATTTCTTGACAGAGTCTTTTGATGGGCCGAATGTTGAGTTTTGATAATGTCCAATTATCTCTTTTTAAATGTTATGGTTTATGCTTATCTTAGCCTGTCCAAGAAGTCTTTGTCAGCTTTGAGGTTGTGAATTTTCTTTTAGAAGCTTTATGGTTCTGATTTCTAAATTTAGTTCTATAGTCTATCTCACTTGTTCTTTCTGGGTGTGTTAATTGAGATAGGAGTTTTGATTAACTTTTTTTATATAGGCATTCAGTGGTTCCAGCAAAATGTGTTAAATACATTTCTTTCTCCATCCAATTAATTTGCCAGTTTTGCCAAACCTCAAGTATAAATCCATGTGTCTGCTTCTGTTTCTATCTTTTCCACCAATTATCTATCTGACATTACATGAATACCTCGCCATAGCTCTAGTTTTACTGTAAGCATTAAAGTTATATAGTTCAAGTCTCCCAATGTTGCTTTTTCTCCAAAATTGATTTGACTGTTTTAAATGCTCTGACTTTTCACATGAATTTTAGAATGATCTTGTGTATTTCTTGCAAATAGCCTCCTAGAATTTTGAAATGGATTGCATTGAATCTATAAATACAGGAAGAATGAACATCTTAATATTGAGTCTCTTGATCAATAATAATCTTATGCCTCTCTATTTATTTACATTCTCTTTAATGTCAGTAATGTTTACAATTTTGAGTGTTGAGGCATATTTTTGTTATATTTATTACTAAGTATTTTTGTCAAGAACTATGAAGCATCAGAGATTTTACCCTACCTGCATGCTAACTAAATAACCTATCATAGTCGCATATATATATATATATATGCTGATACTCTGGCTACCGCTATCGCTGTGAGTAATAAACTGTTCTTTGTCTCAGATAGCAGTGTTTCTTGTCTTCTGCCAACATTCATATATATTTATTAAGTATTAATTTACACAACTGCAAAGTGGTGACAAAGACATTTGGGGAAGAGATATACGGATCAACCTTTCTGAGTGGTCAAAAACTGTGAAGATATTTGTATCCCATGTGAGTGCTCACCAATGGGTGACCTCAGCAGAGGAGGATTTTAATAAGCAAGTGGATAGAATGAACTGTTCTGTGTATACAACTCAGCCTCTTTCCCCAGCCACCCTGACATTGCCCAATGGGCCCATGAACACAGTGGCCATGGTGGCAGGGATGACAGTTACATGTGGGCTCAGCAACATGGAATTCCACTCACCAAGGCTGACCTGGCTATGGCCACTGTTGAGTACCCAGTTTACCAGCAGCAGAGACCAACACTGAGCCTGCAATATGGCGCCATTCCTCAGGGTGGTCAGCCAGCTACCTGGTGGCAGGTTGATTTTATTGGACCTTTTCCATCATGGAAAAGGCAAAAATTTGTCCTCACTTGAATAGACACTTACTCTGAAGGTGGGTTTGCCTATCCTGAATTCATTGATTCTGCCAAGTCTACCATTTATGGACCCACGGAATATCTTATCCACCATCATGGTATCCGATACAGCATTGCCTCTAACCAAGGCACTCACTTTATAGCTAAAGAAGTGCAGCAGTAGGCTCATGCTCATAGAATTCACCAGTCTTATCATGTTCCCCATCATCCTGAAGCAGCTGGATTGATAGAACAGTGGAATGGCCTTTTGAAGTCACATTTACAACACCAACTAAGTGACAATACATTGCAGGGCTGGGGCAAAGTTCTCCAGAAGACCATGTATGCTCTGAATCAACGTCCAATATATGGTATTATTTCCCTCATAGCCAGAATTCATAGATCCAGGAATCAACGGGTGGAAGTAGAAGAGGCATCACTCACCATTGCCCCTAGTGATCCACTAGCAAAATTTTTGCTTCCTGTTCCTGCAACATTAATTCTGCTGGCCTAGAGGTCTTAGTCCCAGAGGGAGGAAAGCTGCCACCAGGAGACACAACAATGATTCTATTGAACTAGAAGATTGCCACCTGGACACTTTGGGCTCCTCCTACAATTAAGTCAACAGGCTAGGAAGGGAGTAACAGTGTTGACTGGGGTGATTGACCCAGAATATAAAGATGAAATTAGTCTACTACTCCATAACAGAGGTAAGGAAGAGTACATATGGAATACAGGAGATCCATTAGGGCATCTCTTAGCATTACCATGCCCTATGATTAAGGTCAATGGGAAACTACAACAGCTCCAATCCAGGCAGGACTGCAAATAGTCTAGACCCCGCAGGGTTGAGGATATAGGTCACTCCACTAGGAAAAAAAACCATGACCTGCTGAGGTGTTTGCTGAAGGCAGAGGGAATACAGAATGGGTAGTAGAAGAGGTTAGTCATCAATACCAACTACGACCACATGACCAGCTGCAGAACTGAAGATTGTAACTGTCATGAGTATTTCCTCCTTCTTTTGTTAAAAACATGTTTGTGCCTATATACACGTGTACTAGGAAAATATCTTTATTTTATTTTCCTTTCCTTTATCATGTGGCATAAGATTTATTGACTTCATATCAGCATTTAAGTATCATCAGCTTTATGTAATAGCATTTGAGTTGGAGATTGGTGTGTTTCCAGTTAGTTATCTTATGTTAGGCATAATTATGACCTTGTATTATGTTAGGCATAATTATGATCTTATTATTGTATTTATTTAAAGATTATGTATGATCTCAGGAGATGTGTATAGGTTCAAGTTTAAAAGGTTTGGACTTGGCCAGGCATGGTGGCTCACACCTTTAATCCCAGCACTTTGGAAGGCTGAGGCAGGAGAATCATCTGAGGTCAGAGTTTGAGACCAGCCTGGCAAATGGAGGGAAACACCATCTCTACTAAAAATACAAAAATTGGTCAGGTGTGGTGGCTGTTGCCTGTAATCCTAGCTACTCAGGAGGCTGAGGCAGGAGAATCACTTGAACCTGGGAGGCGGAAGTTACAGTGAGCCGAGATCATGCCATTGCACTCCATCCTGGACAACAAGAGCAAGACTCCATCTTAAAAAAAAAAAAAAAAAGAAAGAAAGAAAAAAAAAAAAGAAAAGGGTGGTCTTGTGATGATTAATACTGAGTGTCAACTTGATTGAATTGAAGCATGCAAAGTATTGATCCTGGGTGTGTCTGTGATAGTGTTGCCGAAGGAGATTAACATTTGAGTCAACGGGCTGGGGAAGACAGACCCACCCTTAATCTGGTGGGCACAATCTAATCAGCTGCCAGCAAATATAAAGCAGGCAGAAAAATGTAAAAAGGTGAGATTGTCTAGGCTCCCAGCCTACATCTTTCTCCCATGCTGGATGCTTCCTGCCCTCAAACATTCGACTCCAGTTTCTTCAATTTTGAAACTCAAACTGACTCTTCTTGCTCTTCAAGCTTGCAAACAGCCTATTGTGGAACTTTGTGATTGTGTGGGTTAAGACTTAATGAACTCATTTATATATATGAGTTATATATATATGTTATTAAAATGTTATATATGTGATATATATGTGTGTGTGTGTGTGTATGTATGTGTGTGTGTGTGTGTGTGTCAGTTCTGTCCCTCTAAAGAACCCTGACTAATACAGACTAATACACCCATCTGCAAGGTTGTTGACATAATTCTGTTTCTTATGCATAGTTGGACTAAGGTGCCAGTTTTTTGTAAGCTATTGACTAGAGGCCTCATGCAATTTCTTGCTGTATGCACCGCTTTATAAATTATCACAACATGGAATCTAGTTTTATCAGAGCAAGTGGACAAGTGGGCCAGAGAGTGCCAGAAAGAGCATGAGCAAGTGAGAAGACACCTGATGACACAAGTGACATCTCATTACTTTTGTCATATTTGTTGGTGTGAAGCAGGTGACTAGCGATAGCCTACCCTACAGGAGAGTAGATAGCATGAGGGGGTAAATAGCAAGTGGTGGGGATCATTAGGAATCATGTCGGAAGCTCCCTAACACAGTGTGTTTAATCATCATAATCTTTCTGTGGTGTTCTCTAGTGTTTTCCTAATGTCTATATTTAAAGCTCTATGGTTAGAAAACAAATATGATACCAAGAATCTACTTCCCAAATCTGCATTTTATTCAACAACTCTATTGAAGCGTTATTGCATATTTGTGTGTCCATTCTAAGAAATCTTGGCCTGCACTGAGAACACAGATTTTCTACTTCATCTGGTGTCACTTTTGGTAAACTGTATTTTAAGAAGTTAAAAATTTTGGCACAATGTTATTGTTAACATTCTCCTGTTATTCTTTTAATATGGACACAATATGCCATGATAATTCATCACCTGTTCTTGATTTTACATACTCTCTCTCTCTTTTTCTGTATTTTTTTGATCTGTTTAGTTAGAAGTTTATCAATTTTATTGGTCCTTTCAAAGAATTCACCTTTTAACTCTAAAACTTTCTTCATTGCTTCTCTGTTTTATTGATTTCTACTCTATATTTTTCTTTTTTTCTATGCATAATGGGTTTAATTTGCTCTATTTTTTTTTCTGGGTTCTTAAGGCACATCATTGATTTGAAACTTTCTTCTTTTCACATAGACGTATTTAAAGCCAATTATTTTCCCTCTAAACACAGTTTTTTTGGTCCTGATGCATGGTTCAGAAACATGAGCTGAATTAATACCCATCCAAAGTATATCAGTTTTAAGAGGCCATTCTCTTCTATAGCTCTTTGATTCTTAGGATTATCCTTCATTTTATTATGGCAGTGAGCCCTTGAGGTCTGTGTTTTGATTTCTTAGTCCAGAAAGACCATGAGTTTTTCTGAGTTTCAACTTTCCACCCTCAGTCCAGTTTGTGAAACCCAGGAACTCTTACCATGCTCTTTCTTTAATTCAAGTTTTGACTCACTTATAAAATCTCTCAGCCTTTGTCCATAGTTTTTATTCATATCCTTCAGGTAGTTGATCTGTTTTCTCTAAAATTTTTAGCTGTAATCTGTGGGATGATTAGTCTCTTAGAGGTTTATTCCTCTATAATAGGAACAGACTTACCAAGCCTATGCATCCATCAATAGATTACAGGTGTACATATTTTCCAAGTATTTCATTTTGTTAAAGTGTGAGTTATATTATTCAATCAATATAATGTCTATGTTTATGGACTAGCTAATAATCTATAATAAAATACTATTCATCACATTACTGTGCAGTATTGATGAAGTCATAATGGCTTGCTAAGTTTGTGCTGTATATTCAATATGCATTCAGACTTATGCCATAATGTATCTCTTTTTGTTGCTTCAGTATGTTTAGTGAATGAGGATTAACAAACCCATGTATTCTGCCTTTGGACCATTACTATATATTGAACCCATAACATGTGTCTATTATTCTTCATACATATTCAGAGTACATCTTATAACAGTTCCTTTGGAACCATTATCCACATATGCTGTGAATGCATATTAACAGCAGAATACATTTACATATTATGAGTTCATCATATTGAATGCATAGTAAAACCTTTGTAAAAATATAGTTATAATATTCAAAAGGTATTTACTTAAACATGTTTCTTACTATTCTACCATTTATTAAATGTTATTTCTAAATTTCTAGTGGATATTTGCAGAAATTCCATGTTTCCAGAAGACTAAGTTATCAAATAAAAGTTTTCTAACAGGATCCTTCTTGTTAATATTCTCAACAACAAAATATAGTCTACACAGGTAAAAGAAATAGCAAATTCAGTTTTAATAAACACATTTTCATAATGAGCTCATTGCAGAGCTCTATTTTTATTGGTCCTGAATAGAAGCAAAACTTTTCATAAACTTCTGAAAGTCCCCAAATTCTGTAAGATATAAATGAAATGGAATTTGGACCCACTTGACAAATTACGCTACTATATCTAGCTAGTTCTTTATCAACCAAATAACCTAAACTCTTAGTATGAATCCAACATGGCTTTTAGTTTTCTGAGGAATCTTTGAGGAGGTTCAGCTGGTTGCAACAAGAGGTGCAAATTTCTGTGTGATTTTTAGGTGCCTTCGATAATGTTATAGGGTCATAGGCTAAAGGTTGAGTGACTTTAAGCAGCCAAGAAACACAAGAGCTCTCTAGAAGAGCAAAGTGTTTATATCTCATTACTACAATGAAATCAAATTTTGCACCAGCACAAAACAAAAAAGACAGGCCTCTCCACTTAGGTAACATTATTAACATGATCAGAAATCTAAGCTATCTAGTCAGAAGATACAACTGAGTATTGTGTTCTAAAGTCACTTCATAATCTAGATCATATTGCTCCAACCAATAGTCATTCATTCTACTTGTACGATTAATTCAAAATGCCAAATAGCAAAAGTTTAGTTCTGTAAGCAAACATAATATTGTATCAACTGCAAAATAAAACTATCACATCATTCCAAGAATAAACATTTTTTAAATGCAAAACATTTACATCTGTAGGGAAGTAGCTCTTTATTCAACATGATGATCAGGTTAGTATCAAAATTATTAAAATTATCAAAAATATCTGTGGGGAGGAACACTGAAAATGGGGACAGATAAAGAAATAAGAATTTGGTTTATAATACATTTTATTTTAGAGAAAACAATGTTTATTATAGCAGAGGCATGGCCATGTATTTTCCTTTCATCCCAAATATAGTTTTTCTGTTTTCTGTACATTAGTCAATTTCACTGGGCTAGATTTAGAGCTCTTTGTTCAAGTGAAATCCTCCCTAAGACCATGTGTGAAACAGATAAATGTCAATAAATGAATTACTTTAAAATTTTTTATTGATCTGTGGAAACTTCTTCAGTTTTAGACATGATCCTTGATGCACTTCAATGGAGCTGAAGGGTGTAAAAATAGTGCACAAGCTACTCAGCTTTTAGAGGTCAGGACCATGTCTTTCTCACATTTCAGGATACTTTCTGTATCTTTCATGGTGCCTGGCCCAGAGTAGATGTTCTGAATGTTTCTGAATGATTGAAATAAATGAATATCTTATTCCTTTTTGTAATCTCAACTAGTGCAGGTAGACAAAGCTGTAAGTATCGAATTGTGTTATAATTGCTGTGACAATCAAGATATATGGCATATATAATAAAATAGTAAAATATGATACACGGCATTTTAAGAAGCATAGCACAATACGAAGATCTCCAAACTAGATGACAGTCATGAATTTTGGGTTCTGTTCAAAGTTCTTTTACTTTGCATAGGACTTTGGTTATCACTGGGGCTTGTGCCAGTGTTACCTCATCTGTAACATAGTATTATCTTACCAGAATCTGTAAGCTCTTAATGTCTTTACAACAGTAAAATTTATATAGTAATACAACTTCAAATGTCAAATGTCATGGATATTTCTTAATTGATGACAAAGTAGATATCCAAAATTGTTTCTTCAAACAGTTAATAATTTTTACGTGCAGAAATAGTGCAGACCCATAAAACAAACATTTTGGACATTTACACCTTATGTAGGTACTAGGGATTGTCGTATCCTCCATCTCTTCTTCTGAAATTTTATCATCTACTTTTCATGTTAGCATTTAAAGATATGATTTAATTGCATCTTTATTTTAAATAGAAAGAGAGAGATTAAGTAAAGGATGAAAGTAGAAATGACAGATGGATGCAAATGTTCAATTCCAACAAAAAATCGTCAAGTTTCTACTCTTTATAGAGAATAATAATATTGTGAAAAACTAGATATAGACAAATAGTCTTTCAAAGTAGAAACCCACCAGGCAAATAAAATTGAGATAGTGTTGCCATTATGTGACATGAAAGTTATTTTTTTTAACTGGTACCAGCCACTGCAAAGACACACCAAAATATAAAGACCAATGAAACTGTGAAGAAACCATCAACTAATGTGCAAAATAACCAGCTAGCATCAAGAAGTCAGGATCTAATTCACACATAACAAAATAACCCTTAAATGTAAATGGGCTAAATGCCCCTATTAAAAGACACAGCCTGGCCAATTGGATAAAGTATCAAGCCCTGTTGGTATGCTGTATTCAGGAGACCCACCTCATATGCCAAGACACAGATAGGTTCAAAACAAAGGAATGGTGAAAAATTTGCCATGCCAATGGAAAGCAGAAAAAAGCAGGGGTTGTGATCCTAGTCTCTGACATAACATACTTTAAACCAACGAAGATCACAAAAAACAAAGGGCATTACACAATGGTAATGCCATTGATTAATGGTAATCAATTCAACAAGAAGAGCTAACTATCCTAAATATATACGCAACCAATATGAAAGCACCTAGATTCATAAAACAAGTTTTTAGAGACCTACAAAAAGACAGACTCCCAAACAATAATAGTGGGAGATCTATCAATATTAAACAGATCAATGAGACAGAAAATTAACAAAGACATTCAGTATTGGAATTCAGCTCTGGATCAAATGGAACTAATAGACATCTACAGAACTCTCCACTCCAAATCACCAGCATATACAGTCTTCTCAGCCCCACAGGGCACTTAAAATATTATTTAAGATTGACCACATAATTGCAAGTAAAACACTCCTCAGCAAATGCAAAAGAACTGGAAATAATAACAAAGAGTCTCTCAAATCACAGTGCAATCAAATTAGAACTCAAGTTTAAGAAACTTACTCCAAACCACACAACTACATGGAAATTGAACAACCTGCTCCTGGATGACTCCAGGGTAAATAATGAAATTAAGACAGAAATCAAGAAGTACTTTGAAACAATGAGGAAAAAAAAAAAGGCAATGTACAGAATCTCTGGGATTCAGCTAAAGCAGTGTTAAAAGGGGAATTTATAGCACTAAATACCCACATCAGAAAGCTACAAAGATTTCAAAGGACACCCCAACATCATAATTAAAAGCACCAGAGAGGCAAGAGCAAACAAATCCAAAAACTAGCAGAAGACAAGAAATAACTAAAATCAGAGTGGAACTAAAGGAGATAGAGACAGGAAAATCCCTTCAAAAAAATCAATAAATCCAGGAGCTGTTTTCTTGGAAAAAAAAAAAAAATAGACCACTAGCTAGACTGATAAAGAAGAAAGAATAGAAAAATCAAATAGACACAATAAAAATGTTAAAGGGGATATCACCCTGGCCTCACAGAAATACAAACTGTCATCAGAGAATACTGTAAACACCTCTATACAAATATATTAGAAATTCTAAAAGAAATGAATAAATTCCTGGACATATACACCCTCCAAAGGGCAAACCAGAAAGAAGTTGACTACTGGAATAGAAAAATAACAAGTTCTAAAATTGAGGCAGTAACAAATAGCCTACCAACCAAAAAAAGCCCAGGACCAGAGAAATTCACTGCCGAATTCTACCAGCGGTACAAACAGGAGCTAGTACCATTCCTTCTGAAACTATTCCAAACAATTGAAGGAGGGACTCCTCCCTAACTCATTTTATGAGGCCAGCATCATCCTGATACCAAAACCTAGCAGAGACACAACAAAAAAAGAAACCTTCAGGCCAATATCCCTGATGAATATTGATGCAAAAATCCTCAATAAAATACTGGAAAATCAAATACAACAGCACATCAAAAAACTTACGAACCACAATCAAGTCCACTTCATCCCTGGGATCCAAGACTGATTTAACATATGAAAATCAATAAATATAATCCTTCGCATAAACAGAACCAATGACAAAAATCACATGATTATCTCAATAGGTGCAGAAAAGGCTTTTGATAAAAGTCAATATTCCTTCATGTTAAAAATGCTTCTTAAACTAGGTATTGATGAAATATAACTCAAAATAATAATAGCTTTTTATGACAAACCCACAGCCAACATCATACTGAATGGGCAAAACTGGAAGCATTCCCTTTGAAAAATGACATAAGACAAGGATGGCCTCTCTCACCATGCCTATTCAACATAGCATTGGAAGTACTGGCCAGGGCAACCAGGTAAGAGAAATAAATAAAGGGTAATCAAATAGGAATAGAGGAAGTCAGATCATCTCTGTTTGTGGCTGACATAATCCTTGATTTAGAAAACTACATCATCTCAGACCAAAATCTCCTTAAACTGATAATCAACTTCAGCAAACTCTCGGGAAACAAAATCAATGTGCAAAAATCACAAATATTCCTACATACCAACAACAGACAAGCAGAGAGCCAAATCATGAATGAACTCCCATTCACAATTGCTACAAAGAGAATCAAATATGCAGGAATACAGCTAACAAGGAATGTGAAGGACCTTTTCCAGGAGAACTATAAACCACTGCTCAAGGAAATAAGAGAGGACACAAGCAAATGGAAAAATTTTCTGTGCTCATGAATAGAAAGAATTACAGACTCAATGTTATTCTTATCAAACTACTGTTTACATTCTTCACAGAATTTTAAAAAACTACTTTAAAATTCATATGGAACCAAAAAAGAGCCCACAGAGCCAAGACAATCCTAAGCAAAAACAACAAAGCTGCAGGCATCATGCTACCTGACTTCACAGTATACTACAAGGCTGCAGTAACCAAAACAGCATGGTACTGGAACCAAAGCAAACATATAGACCAATGGAACAAATAGAGACCTTAGAAATAACACAACATATCTACAACCATCTGATTTTCAACAAACCTGACAAAAACAAGCAATGGGGAAAGAAATCCCTATTTAATAAATGGTATTGGGAAGACTGGCTAGCTATATGTAGAAAACTGACACTGGACCTCTCCATCACATCTTATACAAAAATTAACTCAAGATGGATCAAAGACTAAAATATAAAACCCAAAACCATAAAAACCCTAGAAGAAAACCTAGGCAATACCATTCAGGACATAAGTATGAGCATAGATTTTATGATGAAATCAACAAAAGCAATTGCAGCAAAAGCTCAAATTGCCAAATGGGATCTAATTAAACTAAACCACTTCTGCACAGCGAAAGATACTACCATCAGAGACAACAGGCAAGCTACAAAATGGAAGAAAATTTTTGCAATCTACCTATCTGACAAAGGTCTAATAGCCAGAATGCACAAGGAACTTAAACAAATTTACAAGGAAAAAAAAAACATCAAAAAGTGGGCAAAGAACATGAACAGACACTTCTCAAAAGAAGACATTTATGTGACCAACGAACATATGAAAAAAAAAAAAGCTCAACATCACTGATCAGTAGAGAAATGCAAATGAAAACCACAATGAGATACCATCTCACACTGATCAGAATGGTGATTATTAAAAAGTCAAGAAACAACAGATGTTGTCAAGGCTGTGGAGAAATAGGAATGCTTTTACACTGTTAATGAGAATGTAAATTAGTTCAACCATTGTGGAAGGCAGTGTAGTGATTTCTCAGGGATCTATAACTAGAAATACCATTTGAGCCAGCAATACCAATACTGAGTATATACCCTCCAAAATATAAATCATTCTATTACAAAGATACATGCACATGTGTGTTTATTTGCAACAATATTTACAATAGCAAAGACATGGAACCAACCAAAATGCCCATCAGTGATAGACTGGATAAAGAAAATATGGTACATAGACACCATGGAATACTATGCAGCCATAAAAATAAATGAAATCATGTCCTTTGCAGGGACATGAACGAAGCTGGAAGCCATCATCTTCAGCAAACTAACACAGGAACAGAAAATCAAACACCACATGTTCTTACTCGTAAGTGAGAGCTGAACAGTGAAAACACATGGAACAACACACACCAAGGCTTGTTGGGGTGGGGGTAAGGGGAGGGAGAACATCCGGACTAATAGCTAATGCATGCAGGGCTTAAAACCTAGATGACGGGTTGATAGATGCAGTACACAACCATGGCACACACATAACTATATAACAAGCTTGCATGTTCTGCACACGTATCCCAGAACTTAAAGTAAAATGTAAAAAAGAAAGGTAAAGAAAGCTATTTCCTTGAGATTAGGAGCCATGTTTTGGGAAATTTTTTTGTATTTTTTCAGTCAGTTTTTTAAAATTTCTAACACTGATCTAACTGTTGAAGAAATGTAGTCAGTACATGTTGATGAAAAACAATGAAAAGAAGAAAAAAGAACAGAAAACAAGCAAACTTTTGATAGGACATATATTGAATGTATATAGTTCATATAAAATTTAATTTATACAGCATTGGTTCATTTAACTCAACTCAGTTTATTAAAAATAACTGCTATAGTCTAGAGATTGAGCTAAGCATTGTGCAGAACTTCAAAACAAATAAGACATGATTCTGCCTTTATTTAACAGTAAGCAAGATAATATACAATAGAGTCCATAAAAGAGACAAACTGTGCAATATCAAATAGTATGTATATACACAGAAAATATGGAGCTATATCATGAATATAGTTGTCCTTCCATACCTGCATTCTGCATTTGAGAATTCAACCAACTGCAGACCACAGTATTAAATATATGTACGTGTGTGTGTGTGTGTGTGTGTGTGTGTGTGTGTGTGTGTGTGTATGTGTATAGAGAGAGAGAGAGAGAGAACAACCATTTACATAGCATTTGTACTGTATTAGGTATTATAAGTAGTCTAGAAGTAGGTTGAAATATATAGGAGGATGTGTGTAGGTTATTTGCTAACATGACCCCATTTTATATAAGGGACTTGAGCATTCAAGATTTGGGTATCCACAGGGATCCTAGAACTGATTCCCCTTAGGTGCCAAGGACCAAGTGTACTCACAAACAAATAGAACTGGGTGTCTGTAGTGCTTTAGGAAGATGCTATAGTTTACTCTCACCAACAACTCAGCCCCACCTCATTGTCATTGCCTCTTGGCTGAAGCATTGGTTCTACAGAAAATGATTTATCACTTCACATCAGCTTCATTCCTGATAAACAACACTGTATTGCTCCAAGAGGCATTATCTTATGTCCACAACTAGCAAAGGTAACAAAAAGGCTGTCATTGCTCTAATATTGTCAATACCATAGACATACTCAAACACTTTAAAAATAAAACATTCATAATAGATAATTCCTCAGGCTGTTGCCAGAGAGGCGCATGTGTGTATGTGCACATTTGTGTGCACACACGCACTCATGCATGGTAGTGTATTAACTGACTGTGTAATTCGTACAAATTATTAGTCAAGTTTTCTTTCCTCTTTGGCCTCATGTATATACACATACCTGTATCTCCCTACAACAAGTTCTTTTTCTCTTTTTCTTTTTTCCTTTTCTCCATCTCTTTCTGAAAATATTTTGGGAAGCTGCCATAAAAGTCTGGCTTCCAGGTATGAATACTCTCCCCAAGAACTCAAAAGTTAATGGTAGTAACTGCAAGTATGCTTCAAACTAAGAAAACAATGTGATAAGAGCTGTAATAAAGAAGGACAGGTGTGGTGGTTTATGTCTGTAATCCTAGCAATTTGGGAGGCTGAGACAGACAGATCACGAGGTGTGAGGTCCAGAGTAGAGATCATCCTGGTCAATGTGGTGAAACCCTGTCTCTACTAAAATTACAAAAAAAATTAGCTGGGGATGGTGGTTTGCACCTGTAGTCCCAGCTACTTGGGAGGCTGAGGCAGGAGAATTGCTTGAACACAGGAGGCGGGGGGATGAGCCAAGATTGCACCACTGCACTCTAGCCTGGTGACAGAACAAGACTCTGTCAAATAATAATAACTAATAATAATAATAAAAGAAGAAGAAATAATCAAAGGAAATAATTAAAGAGAATTAATTACTTCTGCCTGAGGGAGAATGGGAGGTGACGTAAGTAAAGTCCATATCCCATGTTTGGAATTGTAAACACAGAATTTATACCTTATGTAATTAAACATCTGAAAATATATGAAACCCCTTTTTGCACAAAATCCCCTAATTCCCTTTCTGCTATTTTCTGCCCCTTCAATGAATAGTCACAGAGTAGTAGTGAGGGCTGGAAAAAATCAGAATCAAGTAATCCATGATTGCCAACAAGTCAATCCTCAAAAAGTATACTTGTATACCTGGACAAGGATGGTAACATTACAAACATTAATAAAGTCATTGTCCTCTTCACAAAAGACAGTCTACCTTTCAGAGTACAAAGCAAAGTTTAAGAGAGACATCATAATAAAAAAGTGTTGGTAACCCACTAAGAGAAAAACACTTCAAAGAAGCACATAGAGTTGACCAACCTAAGTGGATGTGAGTCACTATTTCCTAATCATCTTGGCTTTAAACTATGATTCATCAAGCTACTTACTGTCTTCCTCCAAGTGCTTTGTGAATCAACATTTTTTTTTTTTTTTTTTTTTTTTTTTTTTTCATTTTCCCCACTAACACATTTCAAGCTCTCATTGTTCCATACTTGGATTGCTATTACAGATTCTCCACTAGTCTTCCTGGCTTTTTCTCTTTTAATCAATTATAGATACTACCCAAATATGGATTAATTCTTCCTGAAATTTTGAATTATTGTTAGTGCCTTTTCTAATATTTTATTTTTAACAGCTTCATTCATGATAAAAGTAAAGGCCAGTCATGGTAGCTCATGCCTGTAATCCCGGCACTTTTGAAGGCCGTGGTGGGATGATCACTTGAAGCCAGGAGTTTGAGACGAGCCTAGGTAGCATAGTTAGGCATGGTGCAAAAAAAAAAAAAAAAAAAAAGCTAGTCATGGTGGTGCCCTCTTGTAGTTCCAGCTACTCAGGAGCCTGAGGCAGGTGGATCACTTGAGCCCAGGGATTTGAGGTCACAGTGAGCTCTGTTAGCATCACTGCACTCTAGCCTGAGTGACAGAGCAAGAATGTCTCAAAGAAAAAAAGATAAAGGAAGGAAGGAAGGAAGCAAGGAAGCAAGCAAGGAAGGAAGGAAGGAAGGAAGGAAGGAAGGAAGGATCAAAACCCGCAATCTGTCAAAATCTCTAATGTTGCTCTCCTTATTCACTTTTATCTTGGTTTCCTCCAGCCTGGGGGCGGGGTGGTCCCCACCATTCCTCTGGCACTCCATGTTCACTCTTTACTCCTGGGTAGTACCCAGATTTGTACCATACCTCTGCATAATAGGTTATTTTTCTTCCTTCATCTTTCCAAACTCTGACTATCCTACTATTTTCACAAATCCTTGTAGGTCACATAGAAGTTCCATTTTCAGAATTATATATCTCTGGGAAAGATGTTGTATTTGAACACCGAGGTTTAGACAAGATTATTAATAATCATAGTGTTCAGGAATCTCTTTCCTAAAAATTTGAGACTGGAAATAGGGATCAAATGATTGACAGAATTTGGACAAAGAAGGAATGAGCACAACTATTTCTCCTCTTAGGAGAAGAGGCAGCTTAGGAAGGTGGGAAGGACTGGAGGACCCAATTTCAGCCTGTCTTGGTTCAAATTCTGTCTCTGTCACTTACTTTATGTCACCATGGACCAGTTACTTGCTATGACTTTGGCTCAATTTTCTTCTTATAGGATGGTGGCAAGGATTATTTGGTCAGCACTTAGTAAATGTAAGCTATGCACAATACTATTCATAATAAAACAAAGTCATGGCAATGATATCAGATACTTCAGAAGTACTGGTCAATAGAGAGGGTTTAAAATACAAAAGCGAAGAAATGGACATCCTGGGAGATGAAGAGAGAGTCAGGAGAGGGTGTTAAACAGTCAGTGAATGTAGAGATCAGGAGAATCTCCTACAGTGGTCCTTTCTATTAAACTCTCTTGATACCTTCATATTCTCTTATCAGAGGATCAGCCCTTTAAGCCTGACACAGAGCCAAGTGCACTATAATGGCAATTTGGAAACTGATAACAATGGCTGGCTAGTTGATAAGAACTGGGCAAAGAAACTTTCCTGTGTAGATTCATAATCCTCATCAAACCATCTTAATAATTAGATATTATCTCCCCCATTATGAAGATAGGGAAATCAGGATGTGAGAAATTACTTGCTCAGTCACACACCTAAACATTTTTAGAATTTCATGTAATTAGATGACTGCCATCTTTCAGTCTCTAGTAGAAAACTCTGCCCTGAATCCTAGATTCCAATTTTCAACTTCTAGATGGGTGTTTTTAAACTTAAAACTGAAAACATCCAATATTTCATATATTTTCCCCCCAATTTTTGTGCCTGTCTACTTTGTTCCTTCAAAAAATAATATTTCCTTTCTCTCTATTCTGATAACTCTTGCTTTGTCTCTTTGGTACTTGCTACATGGTGGCCCCACTGCCCTGTAATGGATGACACAGAGAGAACAATGTACAGGTGACTACTTTAAGCAAAATAAACACATTCTTCCTTCCCCAATGGTGGTCCGTGGTCCAGCAGACATGGGGTGATGAGCACCTGCAATAGAACACAATTAAGCTAACTTCTCAGTTATGTTTCACTGTGATGTGTTAAAATGGATTTTCTGGTTGCTTCTAAAGTATGTTACTGTGTACAATGGAAGGAACTGAAGATGTGAATAACATAGAGAGTGGGATGGACTCAAGTCTGTGCATTTAGTAGAGTTCTGGACATGACGGAACTGTATAAACTGTCATTACGTAGAATACATTGCAAAGGTTTACCTTTTAAAGGATGTGTTCTGTCAGATATTTCTGCATAAGTATATGCATTTGATGGTCCTGATATGTGAAAATCAATGCTTTCTATTAATTACATTTCTTAATAACTTTATTGGTAAGAATGTCAATTCCATATTTAAGTCTCAGGAGTGCTGTGAAAAAGTACAAAGTGGTTCTTAAGAATTTACTATTAAAATTTAAGAAATCAGTCCAAAATTAACCGCATTATGAGTGCTGCATGTTTGTCTATATTCTATACTGTATTATCTTGAGAAGGGGAAAATGTATAACTCATACTTTGCTCCTGTGTGACAAGTAGATATTGATACTGATATCTAAAGACAGAAACATTGCTTTTGCACAGACACACTAGTTGTGACTGTATGTTTAGAAGAGCTATTTATGGAAGACATGTTAAGTTTCTAAAAGGGTAAACTGTTAGGGCATGTCTCAATGAGAGGTGGGGGATAAGAGGAGGATGAGCAGCCAATGTAGTAGTTGGGAAAAAGAAAGTAGAGATATCAAAGGGCAATCAGAAAAAATGAAATGCTTCTTTAGACCCTTTCCTCTTCTCCCCTTCCCTGCATCATTTGTGGATTAACACCCCAGTCCCCAATTCAACAAAGTTCTGTTGGTATTTCCAATCATTGTGTGTTGCCTCATGGTCCCAGGGATGGATGTGGTCACAAGGATGGACATAGCCTTGGCCTGAGTAATCAAGATGGAACAAAGTGGATCCCAACTAGAGTCCTTCCCAGAGATTTACAGTTACCAGAAAAGACAAATTCTCTTTTTCTATGATTCACAAACCGTAAGAATGACTCAAGCTGCAAGTAACAATTCATTCTGTGCCAAATGAAGGGTATCTATTTGTTGTAGGAGAAAAAGAGCCTAATACACGGAAAGAAGCAGAAGGAGAGATGGTGACGACAAGAGTTCCATTAGTTCATGGCTTCAGAGACCTGGAGTATCCCTCTTCTTACTAGTTCTGTGAGCCAATACATTCTCTTTTTACTTAAGCAAGTTCGAGTTGGGCTTTTTATCACTTGTGACCCAAAGTTCTGGTTGATATAGGAAACAGATGCCAAAGATGTCATATATGTTACTGTGAAATCAAGGAGATTGAAGACAGAAAAAGGATCATTTTCTTTGACTTTTAATCTTTACTAGTAATCTCAGTATACCTCAGTATACTACTATGGATAAAAGCTAGCTTTCAAGTGATTTATTAAATAAGGTTTAGGATTATAGTAACATTTTAGAAATGTTCTCTTGATTCTCACCACCACCTTCCCCAAAGACACACACTCAACAGAATCTTTGGTTTTTGTACACAAATAATAAACTAAATTCCCAGTATTATAATCCATCTAACTTAAAGTTAAGAAAGGAAATTGCGAATATGAATAAATAAATTTAACTTTTGTTCAGCTTAAGTACCCAGTTCAGCTCTGACTTATACACTCAATAATATATTCCTTCAGAAGTAAAGCTCTTAAAATAAAACTTTCATATGGGAAACATACATTCTTAGAACCCAAAACACCACTAGAAATTACCCTTTCCAATAGAACAAATAATAGTGAATTAATACAGAGAAAGGTGAATGGCTCAGATTGATGTTTGTTAAGATTTTTTTAAGTACCCTAAATATGAAAGATAATTCATGCAGCATGAACGCTTCAGTAAAATAGAGACTAGAAATCTTATATATTGTGCGAAACAAAATATATTAAAGAACAATGAAAGAAACTATTTATCTCAGTTGGGATTGTCATGTAGAAGGCAGATCTTTGCTCTGAGTTCTTTTGCTTCAGGTGGTGGAATTAATCGCTACATTACTCTCTGGGGTAAAGCCGGAATCCCTTTCTCACTCTTAGGACATTTTTGTGCTAAAGAGTTATTATGACTCAAAAGTAGGCTAATGTGCAAATTTAATAATTTCTTCACATAAAATACACTGTAGCCCCGATCTAAATCTAGATCCATGGGCATGATATACTTGCATTTTGTCAGTGAGAGTTGATCATGCCCTTCCTTTTTTTTTTGCCCTCTATGGCTGGTGACCTCCCTGAGCCAGCCTCTCGTAATGTTATAATTTGGTACATTCTTATTCTTTGGCCATGAGCACTCAGGTTATACACTTTTAGCATAGAAAACTCCAGTTCAGAGCCAGATAGAATTTTATTCCTTTTTATTCCTCACTAGACTTGTTACTTATTTTAAGAAATTTACAAATTTTGATTGAGTTCTCTGATATGAACATCATAGCAATATACTTGCTAAAGGGGAAGGTTACTGAGCACCAGGACATATATTTTAAGACATCCACTGTCTGAATTCTAAATGTTTTATTTTCAATTAAAATGACATCCAGTTAGATTGGTCATGGTTCATCCAAATGAAGTGAGAGAAAATAATTTGAGACAAACACGACCAAAAAAAAAAAAAAAATCTCATTTGTAGCAGTTATTCCTGGAAATCCTTCTAGCTTTCTCTAAATATATCAGTGATTATTTAAAAACTATTTGCTTTATAACCCCTTTCCCAGAAACATTCCATCTGCAAATAGCACAAGATACACACTCGTGTCACTGCACTAAAGGAAGAAAGAACAATGCTTCTGTATGAGAGGTTGAGTAGAATTAGAAAAACAGAATCCATAAATCACTTTATAGCTTAAAAATTGACAAAAAATTTAAAAAGCATCACTTACTATTTATTAAAGGCATATAATACAGATAAAGTATATTTTATATCAATCAGTATCTCAAATGCTAAATAGTCCAACAATGAGATCATCTCGGCACCTTGCCAAAAGCATGGAATATGATGAAACAATAAAAAATAAATTAGCCTAGAAAATAAAACATTGCTTATATAAGCCTATTAACAAAATATAAAACTGAATTAAATTTAACAAATGTTTAAGGTCAAATAATTTAGTAGTATTTAAATGGGATAAATCTAATTTTTATTAACTTCGAAAGACCACTAAAGCACATTGCTGGGTAAAAGATACAAGATATAGAATAACACATATATGTGGAAAAATAAATGCATTAAAATGTAATGGGTGAAACACACCTAATCTATTAATAGTACTTCTGATGTTAACTCAGGAGAAGTAAATAGAAAAAAGAAGTTTGGAACAAAAGAAGAATTTTTCTGTTTTACCCTGTATTTCTTGTTTGTTGCATTATATTAAATCTTCTATATCGAGAATGTATTCTCTTAAAATTTGGGTAATTATGATATTTTTTAATGAAGAATAAAATTTACTCACATAACTATCTCCTTATACATTTATATTCAAATATGTACTTGTATGGAGATTTATTTTTATAAAGATTCTAATATTTTACAAAGTTTAATTCTTCCAACAAATAGTTTAAAATATCATTATAGGTTATATCTTCCATATATTTGTAACTCTCGAGGTGCCCAGTATAATGTTCTATACATAGTGAAGATTGTTACTAACAAAAAGTAAAAATGAGAAAAAAAAAAAAAAACTAAATAAAGGAACATGTCTTAGTAAAACTTGTTTTCAAAAATAAATAGATTGACATGTTCCAAAGCTGTATATATCTGAGGAGGCTTTTAAAATTGCACCACAAAAAGCTGTGCCATAAATTTTGGAAGCTAATTTTTAAAGTTAAGAGAATTTCCTGATTTCATAAACAGTTCTTGAGCATTTACACTGGGCCAAGTTTGACTAAAAATACTAGAGAGTCAATGATGAGTAAGAATAAATACCTGCGTTCATGGAACATACACCTGAGATGAAACCCAAGAGTAATGCTGCAGATACAAGAAGCCAAAGAAAACAATGACATGATGCCATGGTGAGTTACCACCTGTGGCAGCCTTCATTATGCCCATTTGGGGCCCAGTGTTAGGGTTAAGTAGAGCTCAGAAACATGCAGTTGTAACATAGTGACAACTCCAAAACAACTTTAAATGCCAATGCCTCCCCAATCCCACCTCCCATACGAAAGGCAGAAGTGTCTGACCCTAGACTCCTCAGTCTTAACTGATGCCTCACTCGGCAAAAGCTTCATTGACCACTGAAATGCAGGTTCTGTGAGAGAAAGGGAGTCAACAGGGAGATATACATCTACCACCTCATTCCCTCATCTCATGGAAACCTGTTGGTTTGCTGGGCCACTGGTATAAAACGAGAAGAAAGAAACCTTAAGCTGAACCACTGTTGTTATTCTTTTCAATCGTTGAACTTAGATCAGCATTTGTGTTCTCTCCTAGGCTCACAATTTGCCAGGAGAGATAACCTTGACATTACTTCTGATTTTCAATTGAAAATTATTTTCATGAGACTTTAAATAAAAGGCGTTTACTAGCCAGGGTCATTCAAAGTCTAGAAAGGAACAGAATGCATCAGAGTTTTAGTCTCTAATATACTGCAATATCAGAAGAGAAACCAGGATTACAAAATTTTGATGTATTCAAAATATTTATATACAACAAACTAACCCTTTTAGCACACACAGAACTCTCATTTGAAATAAAAATGTCAGAAGTCTGAGTTTGATGACTTTCATTTATGTTGACCTTTACCTTTTAAATTGGGCCTGGAGCAAATGTCTAGAGCATATAAATCCTCATCTCATTCATCAGGACAATAAATATCCATTGATATTCTTCTTAGTGATAATTTTGTGAATTATGCAGAAATGTTCTATAGATTGCCATTTCTTATAGCCATTCTCAATAAAAGTGAAGGATATGTTAAGCTTGTTTCCTATAAGGTAATTCTACAAATCAGAATGTTCTAAAGAAATAGATACTATACTATTCAAACCAGCAGTTTCCAAATACAAAACCATGGACTAAAATTACAGACTACTAGACAAGTCCACAGGGATTCTAAGCCAACAGATATAAGATGGAGTCTGAGAAGATTATGTCTTTTAAAAATGTTTTAGGTAATTCTAATGGAAGAACAGGTTTAGTAACCACTGTCTTTGACTAAAGCTCCTCAATATACGTTGTTTCACTAGGCTCTTATTCTGTCTTTTATATTTTGGCATGTCGTTCTGTTCTTTTTTTCCTAGGTCATAGATTATGTTTACCTAATCACCATCATAGTGTGTTAAATTTTCTTTTCTATTTCTTTTCTTTTTTGAAGTTAAAATACACCAATTTTTAATATTCTCACAAACTCTAAGCTATTTCATACCTCAAAAGGCAATGTATTTAAGTGATTTACTAAATAAAAATTACATATAAACTAAAAAATAGAAGGGTGGTACCAAGTTTCAATAAAGTATATTAAATAAAATGTAATAGATTGAGATCTTTTAGATTAATGAAAATTCTGAAAATGATAGTCATTTAGAGATCCTTTAAGAAGCTTACCAAATTAAATAGAAGAGATGGAATTCCAACTGTTTTTCTGTATTGTAGGTGAAAGAAGTTTTAGACTGACCATAAGGACTTGCAGAACATAATTCACAAATATGAGAAAGTGGTTGATCATCTTTTACAGAAATGCTGAAGTGGGATGGCTAAGAAGTTCTATGTTGAGAATAAATTTAAATACTAAACCAAATAGGAGAGACGTGATTGTAAAAGTCTTTTTTTCTTTCCTAATATTATGTCATAATTATCTATTCCATATGTTATAAGGAAAAAATTTCTTCCAATTTATTACAACCTGTATAAATATGATTTGTTAAATTTAATTTAATCCCTAAAGAACTAGGAAAACCAGTACTGCTTGTTCCATCCCATATTTCAATTGGTTAGTTACCAGCCACTAAAATGAGTGGTGTCTAAAATGAACATGGTAAACATGAGGAGAAAAGACTTTTTAAATTGCTATAAGATATTCCAGATGGTAGTAGGTTTCTTGAACCTACTACTGTTTACAGAATTTTCTGGAGCAGGAACAGAGACAGAAACACCAGAATGAGACATTCAGCTAGGCTCTTATAGGAGTTTTACAACAAATAGGAAACCTGGGCAGAGCACTCTTTGCCTCCTCCCCGGCCACCCACTACCCACCCCCACTCCCACCACTGGAACACCAGATTTTAACTGCTGTCTATACACAGAAAAGCACCATCACCAAGAGCTTAAACCAGGTACCAGCTAGACCACTGTGAAGCAGAACTATAAGCAGGCCCTTGAGGTCCCTAATCCAAGCCTAGGATCTCAGACAATGTTTCTGGGCCTGCCATGGGCCAGAATGGAGCTCACTGCCCTGAAGAGTGAGGCCTAGGCCTGGCAGTATTCAATCCAAGCTGATGGAAGAGCCCCTGACCTTTAAGCAAACACTGACAGTGGCCTGGCAGAACTCCTTATGGACTGGTAGTGGTGATGGTGGTGGCCACAGGGAGAAACTCTTTTGCCCATGGAAAGGGGAGGAAAGAGGGGGAAGGGCTTTGTATTATGGTTTGAGTACCAGCTTAGTTGCAGTAGAGTAGAACATCAGATGAGTTGGTAAAGTTTTTGACTCCAATTCCTGGCTCTCAGACAGCATCTCTGGCAAGACTCAGGACTAGGGGAACTCGCCAATATAAAGGAAGGGCCTTGGGCAGGGTCCAGTGCTGTACCACCTCAGGTCTGACCCAACTCTTCAACGCCCAGACACTGAGAACATCTACAAGCACCAACAACATCCAGGAAAACATGACCTCACCAAATGAACTAAATAAGGCACCAGGAACCAATCCTGGACAAACAGATATGTGACCTTTCAGACAGAGAATTCAAAATAGCTATTTTGAGGAAACTCAAATTTTGACAGAAATTCAGAATTCTGTCAAATAAATTTAACAAAGAGATTAAATTAATGCAAAAGAATCAAGCAGAAATTATAGAGTTGAAAAATGCAATTGACATGCTAAACAATGAGTCAGAGTCTCTTAGACGCAGAATTAATCAAAGAGAAGAAAGAGTTAGTGAGCTTGAAGAGAAGCTATTTGAAAATACACAGAGGAGACAAAAGAAAAAAGAATTTAAAAATAAAGCACACCTCAAGATCTAGAAAATAGCCTCAAAAGGGCAAATGTTAGAGTTGTTTGGCTTTAAAGCGAAGGTAGAGAAAGAGATAAGGGTGGAAAGTATATTTAAAGGACTATTAACGAGTAACTTCCCAAACCTATAGAAAGATATCAGCATTCAAGTACAAAAAGGTTTTACAACACCAAGCAGATTTAACCCAAAGAAGACTACCTCAAGGCATTTAATAATCAAACTGCCAAAGGTCAAGGATAAATAAAGGATGCTAAAAGCAGCAAGAGAAAAGAAACAAATAACATACAATGAAGCACCAGCATGCCTGGCAGCAGACTTGCCAGTGGAAACTTTACAGGCCAGGAGAGAGTGACATGACATATTTAAACTGCTGAAAAAAACCAAAAAAACAAAAAAAAACTTTTATAGTGTATCTAGTGAAATCCATTAAGCATGAAGAAGAAATAAAGAACTTCCCAGATAAACAAAAGCTGAGGGATTTTAGCAACGCCAGACCTGTCCTGCAAGAAATGCTAAAGGGCATTCAATCTAAAAGAAAAGGATTTTAGTGAGCAAGAAGAAATCATCTAAAAGTAGAAAACTCACTGGTAATAATAAGCATATGGGGAAAAAAAAACATAATAGTAAAACATTGTAATTGTGGTGCGGAAACTTCTCTCAACTTACGTACAAAGGCTAAATAACAAACCAATAAAAAATAATAACTACAAAAACTTTTCAAGACATAGACAGTACAATAAGACATAAAGAGAGACAAAAAAAAAAAGGTTAAAAAGTGGGATGAGGCCTGAGTTAAAGTGTAGAGTTCATATTCGTTTTCTTTTTTGCAGGTTTGTTTGTTTATGCAATCAGTGTTATCAGTTTAAAATAATGGATCTTTTTTCTTCTTTTTATAGCCTGGTTCCCAGGTTTCCTGCTGATCCTCTGAGCTATTACTCTCCCTTTAATAAAGTATGTTTCAGGCTTCAAAATAATAATAATAATAATAATAATAATAATGGATTATAGGATATTATTTGTAAGCCTCATGGTGACCTCAAATTGAAAAACATACAATGGGTATGCAAAAGCAAGAAATCAAAGCCTACCACCAGAGAAAATCACACTCACTTATAAGAGAACAGGAAAGAAGAAAGACTGCAAAACCACCAGTAAACAAATAACAAAATGACAAAAGTAAGTCTTTCTTCTTTCCTGTTCTCCTATAAGTGAGTGTGATTTTCTCTGGTGGTAGGTTTTGAATCAATACCATTAAAATGTCCATATTACCCAATCTACAGATTTGATGCAATCCTTATCAAAATACCAATGACATTCTTTACAGAACGAGAAGAAACCAATCCTAAAGCCATCCCAAGCAAAAAGAAAAAACTGGAGGAAACATATTACCTGACTTCAAATTGTACTACAGAGCTATTGTAACCAAAACAGCATGGTACTGGCATAAAAACAGATGCATAGACCAATGGAACAGAACACAATCCCAAAACAAATCCATACACCTACAGTGAATTTATTTTTGACAAAGATGCCAGAACATACACTAGTGAAAAGAAAATCTCTTCAATAAATGGGACTGGGAAACTGGATAGCCATGTGCAGAAGAAGAAAGCTTGATCTTTATCTCTCACCTTATACAAAAATACAATCAAAATGAATTAAAGACTTAATCTGTGACCACAAGCTACGAAACTACTTCAAGAAAGCATGGAAGAAAGCCTCCAGGACATTGGTCTGGGCAAAAATTTCTTGAGTAACACCTCATTAACAAGGGCAACCAAAGCAAAATGGACAATGAAATTACATGAAGTTAAAAATCTTCTGCACGGTGGAGGAAACAATCAACAAAGTAAAGAGACAACCCACAGAATGGGAGAAAATATTTGCAAACTACCCATGTGACAGGAGATTAATAATCAGAAAATAACCAGTTCAAACAACTCTATAGGAAAAAAATCTAATAATCTGATTTTAAAATGGGTAAGATATTTGAATAGACATTCTTCAAAGAAAGACATACAAATGACAAATAGGCATATGGAAATGTGCTCAACGTGAATGATCATCAGAGAAAAGCAAATCAAAATTGCAATGAAATATCATCTCACCCTGATCAAAATAGCTTTTATCCCAAAGACAGGCAATAACAAATGATGGTGAGGATTTAAGGAAAAAGGAACCCATGTACATTGTTGGTGGACATATAAATTAGTACTGCTGGAGAACAGTTTGTAGTTTTCTCAAACAACTAAAAAGAGAGCTACCATGTGATCCAGCAATCCCACTATTGGGTATATACCCCTGCAATATTGAAGAGATATCTCCTCTTCCATGTTTGTTGCAGCACAGATCACAATAACCAAGATTTGGAAGCAACCTAAGTACCCATCAGCAGATGAATAGATAAATAAAATGTGGTACTTAGACACAATGGAAGTACTATCCAGAATCTCATTTTAAAATAAAATGGATCCTGTCATTTGCAACTACATGGATGGAACTAGAGGTTAAGTGAAATAAGCCAGGCACTGAAAGACAAACTTGGCATGTTCTCACTTATATATGGGATTTAAAAATCAAAACAACTGACCTCATGGAGATAGAGAATAGAAGGATGGTTACCAAAGACTGGGAAGGGTAGTAAGGGGAGCAAGGTGAGGAAGGTGGGAATGGTAGTGAATACAATAAAATCGTTAGAATGAATAAAACCTAGTATTTGAAAGGACAACCGGAAAACTATAGTCTATAATAATGTAACTGTGCATTTTAAAATAACTAAGAGTATAATTGGATTGTTTGTAAAACAAAGGATAAATTCTCGAGGGGATAGATACCCAATTTTCCATGATATTATTATTTCGCATCACATGCCTGTACCTAAATATCTCACATACCCCGTAAATATATATATATATATATATATATATATACCTATGAACCTACAAATATTAAAAAAAAGAAACTCATTTAAGATCACTAATGAGTCTCTCAAATACATGTATTGAATGAAGATCCAACTCATAATATATAGACTCTTTTATAATAATAACATAAATAGAATGCTTTTTTAAAAAGCCAAGAATTTTTCCATAAAATTCAGTCATTTTAATAAGATTGAATGTTTGAATATATACTATACCCAAAATTCGTGTTGAAATATTTTATAGTACTGTCTTCTCATGTCCAGATGCCTCCAATTGCACTAGTGCACAGTGCAATGTCAGTGAAACACAATGCTGAGATGTGGAAGCATGCAATTTTCATCCAGATGTTTTAATTGCACACAGGCACCATTGCTGACTATTGGCACTGATGATTGAAGAAAGGCATTGCTTTTCAGTGTGAAGGTCAATTTTAGATTTTTAAATCTCTTTTCATTTTTGTCTCATTTCATTTTATTCTGTATTATCTTATGACAAGAAAATGAAACAAAAGGAAAGGGAAGTTTACACACATTTTATTTTAAGTTACAGTTTATACGAGCATCAAACATGAGTGTTTTATTTAATTCTTTGGGTTGATACTTTTCTGGTTTCCTGAAATATAATACCCATTAATCCCTGTTTGCAGACACCTTGAAATATTTATTGAATAATACAATACAGATTCTAAAACATAATCTTCTTTTATGAATACTGGCACAATTTCACCCAGCTCTGTGGAAGATTTAAGAAAAATGGCAGGGCAAGATCAGACATTGTTTACATCTCACCTCCAGCAAGATATAACTTTACTCTTGGCTGACCTTTAAGCAAAAGCAATGGTTATGTAACCAAGTAAGCTAAAAACTAAACAGGAAAAGACAAGCAAGGGGTCACAGAGCTGGGAATGAACTACAAACTTACTCTATTTGTTAAACTTAGATTTTTATCATGTTGCTCAAAGAAACACTAAAGTTTTCCAAAATAGGAAAATATGACCAATATTTTATTTTTGCTATCTGAACATATACATAAATATTTCAGTATTTAAAAGAAGTCCAGTATAAAATGCTTTGCAGCATTTTGTAATCTTAAGCAGTATTACCCATTATCATAATAAAATTTTTGAACAAATTACATTCTATCTTCATATAAAATTGGTTGTAATTGAAGCCTATGCTGCATTGTTCCTGAAACACACATTCTGAGGTTGTTTTGAAATTATCAGGTTTATCGTTTAGAAGTTTTAAGCTCAGCCTTATCAAGGGGCAGAAGAATTACTTCTTAAAACCTTTTTTCAGTTTTATCATTTCCAGTACATAAATCAAGATCATAATAGCTGTATCATATGTTAAATAGGAAAAAAAATATTGCCTATGATAAAAAAACAAAATTAAAGGAATAATACAACCTAAAAATATACTAAGCTTTGAAATATTTTGTTTTCAGTAATATAAAAATATTTTTAGCAAATCAAATCTTCTTTTTGATGACACCATAAAAAGTATCTTTAAATTTTTGACAGAATTTAGCAGTCATTTAGCATATTTTTATTTGTATATGTAATTGAATCTTTCATACAAGTACTTTCTAGCATAATTTAAACAATGAGGCTATAACATAAATTGCTATTGAGGAGATATGAAAAGAAAGCTGGAGAATGAGAAAAAATTACACTGAAAATGTACGAATTGAGTAAGGTTAGGTGTTAGGTGCTATGTATTAGAAGATGAACAGGACACAGATTGCTTACAAGCTGGCGGGGAGACACAGACATAAGGTAAACAATTAAAATACAGTGGACAGGTAGTAAAACAGGGGAAATTATATTCATATATCTAGCAGCAGAAATACTGGGTCACTGGACAAGATTTCTTATCTAAAAAGGAATAACAATAAGTGAAATACAAAACCCATCGTAAAAATAAAGACAGCTTCATATGACTAAAGCAATGGATTATCAGAAGGGGAATGGTGAGGCTGAAGAAGGAAGCAAATCCAGAAGAACTCTGTAGCCGTGTTAAATAGTTTAAATTATTTTCTAAAAGAATAAAAAATAAAGTAGACCAACAACCACCCCAAATGGTTTTAAATGAAGAGTTAACATGCTTATGTTACACTTTAAGATAGTCTCTCTGGTTACATTTGGAGAATGATTGGAAATAGCATAAGACCACAAAATCCAGAAGAATTGGGTTGGAAGCCTATGATATTAATTCAGGTGAGTGGTTACGATAACACTGGGGAAGAAGGGGAGCAGATAAACTTGGGGGCTATTTAGAAGATATCATATTTTAAGTGCTCAGTGAGGAAAAACAAGATGGTCATGGCATTTACTGAAACATGAACAGGGAAAGAGGGCTAGGTATAAGGAGGGATGATGATACAGTTTTAGACATACTGGCCTCTTAAAAAGCCTGGATGTGTATGTCAGATAAGCAATTGGATACATAAGAAAGCATTATGGAGTCTTGATATATACATGACAATTTTAAATTGCTGTCTTTTACATGTATATATATATATATATATATATATATATATGTGTGTGTGTGTGCAACTCAATCAACACCACCATCTAAATACACTACATATCATGCTTTTACTAAAGTAGTAATATTCTAGTTAGGAAGGCAGGTGATGATGTGACCAGAATACACCTTTGGGAGAGGGGATTAGAAGAGTATCAATGAAATTTAAACATTTTATAAAAGGAATACAATAACATTAGATTGAATGAGAAGTTAATGGGCCTAAGTACAGAATGTATCCTTCATTAAAGACACAAAACTTGGCTGCTGTTTTGATGTTGGTCATTTGTTTTTATTTGTGGAGTCAGTGGTCTTCATAAGACCTCTCGTTTTTACAGTATTATGAAGCGATTTGTATGAAAAACCAGGTATAACTATCTATTTCCCATGGAGGAAAGATCCATAAATTACAGCTGAGGTTATTTGTCAGTTATGTAGTTTAAAAATTCTTTGTCAGATAGGATTAAAGTGTGAGAATTGATGCTGAACTCCAGCTGAGGGGCCTGTGAAATTATAAAGATAATATGTTCAGTACAACATCTCCTGCTGCCCAATTTAAAGGTGCTGGGTAGGAGGTCAGTGGAAAGGGAAGGCAGTTGGATGGCACTATGTGAAATATTTTAAATAAATGTTTTGTAAGAGACTAAAGTATTCTGTAAAGGAATGAAATTTTTTTTCTAAGCAGAATCTTTATCCAATCATTAGATTTGTGAATGAGAGACTTCACTTAGAGTCTTGGGGCTTCCAGTCAATCCAGTTTCCAGCCGAGCATTCTCTTCCATGGTATAGTTTTTAATATCTTGTCTATTTAAAAAAATGGCCAATAAGAAAGGTTTTATTTTTCCCTACAATTTTCTCAACAAAATATTCTGTGATCTAATAATTCTCACATAGAGAAACTTGTTTACAACTTTCTTCAGGAATAATTATCTATTTATGTTGTAGTTGCTGCTCAGAAGGAGTCCTAAACATTTTATAAATCCTAAGGATGTTATATCATGAACAGGCAGGGTGAGGCAAAGCATGATAAAATGTGTGGTATCTCTAGATTTTCTTTGTCGGAACAGATTGGTATCCAGAAATCAAATGATTACATACAAAAGCTGAAGTTGTGTGATTGATTTGCTCCAGAAAGATTTAGGTTATTTACAAAGATGCATACAGTATAGCAAAATAAAAATAATTTCAAACTTACAGAAAGGATGAGAGAAAAAGAACATAAAGGAGAAACGGAAGGAGGTGCCAGAAATGACAGCTAGACACAAGATGCATGACGTGGAGTCCACTTGCTAAAGATGAACTCAAAATGCTCTCTAAGCTTGTAACATCAAGGGTAATCATGTTCAATTATGAGGTTGACAGTATCCACGAGGAAAAAACAAAGCACTAGTGTGGAAGTTCATCAATCTGAGAGGAAGAGAGAGGAATCTTTATTTAAATAAACAGCAAGTTCACATCTTTATAGAAGACACAGCAAGGAACTTCCCCATCGTATCTAATGATGTCCATCTTCAAGGCAGTTGACATAATATAAGAGGAATCTCAACAGTGAGAATTGGGTTTCAATTTACCAATATGACTCCTAGCCAGTAAAGATTGATACCCCCAAGATCACTGTAGTTTGTTAGTTATTGAAAAGCAGAAGGTAATAAAATAAACAGTATGTTATGCAAAGTTTCAGTGTGGTGCTTAACAAGCAGGAGTGGCCAAAGTTACAAAAGGTCTTGGATATTTAACTGTGGCAGAGTGGGAAAAGCACTGTACTGGGAGTCAAAGCCTGAGTTTGAGTTCCAGCTCAGCTAACTTTTAACAGTACAATTTTGCTGGGCAGGTTATGGATGATCCAATGGAGGGTCAGATTCACATTTGTGAAAAGGGGTTTATAACATCAATTTGGAAGGTTTGGGTAAAGATTAGGCAAATTATTGTGCGTAAAATTTGTTTCTCTACATTAACTGAAATAACCTTTTCTTTATATTATCTGAAAGATCCTTTAAATATAGTTTGAAGATGTTTTCAAGTATATTGAAAATTGTTTCATAACTACACGAAATAATGTATCTTTAGATGATTTAACAAATAGTATATGAAGAAAGCCCTTTTGAAATATATTTTTTATTATTAATAATATCTACAATTATTTGAGCTCCCAGAATGTGAAAACTAATCTACTAATTACTGGGCGTGTTTCATCTTACGTAACTAATGCAATATTTATAAAGCAAGTCTTATTCATCTACCCGTTTTACGAGTTGTGAAATTAAAGAGGTGAAGTTACTGAGCAGCAGTTAGATGTGAAGTTTGTCAAAAAAGAGGACAAAATTAAGAGAAATTCTATGCTGAAGGAAAAGAAGATAAATATTTAAATATAGAAATTATCTAATACACAATAAGATTGGGCCCTTTTAAGATATTAAGTTATCATATTAAAAAGTTATTGGTACTTGATATCAGGTGTGAAATTCCTTTACAAGAACATATTTAAAGGCCAATTTTAGAAACCATGTTTGATATTTGGTAAAAGTTTTAAGGTAATTTGTAGAGGATTCCAATTTTTAGTCTTTGAAACCCAGGAGCCCAGGGCATTCACCTGTAATGTCCACAAGGGCTGGACATCACTGAGAGCTTATAGCAGGGCCCTCCAAAGGCTACCTTACAATTAATTCAACAGTGATTATACTCATGCTCACCTCCTACATTGTCATGTATTTTTTGTTATGTATATTTTGAGAATCGTCTTTTTTTATTATTTCAAACTAGAAAGACTGTTTTTAAATTATCCCAAATGAAAACTCATCTTTATGTAAAATCACAACTGGTTATTAGAATGGGCACCATTTGCTTTCTTCATTTTTAGGTAAATTGTGTTCCAAGCTAAGAGACCCATGGAAATAAAGATCTACTTTGCTTTCTGTCCAAGGATTCTGAAAATCCAAAGAAACAACAGAATGGGGTGTTGAATAATAAAAAGCACTAAAGAAACGTAAGAATTATTATTTTACCTTGAATAGCAAGATTTTCTATAAAACTATAAGCCAAATTGAATACATATTATGTTTTATATAAATATAAATAAAATATAAAACATAAATATATAAACATATATAAAATATAAATACTATTCAATTAAGAATAGCACTGGAAACATATATCAACAATAATTTAATGATTTTTATTGATTCATTGTCTTAAAATGCCTGAAGAATAATAATTTGTTTATAAGTTACGACTGTTATAAAAGCCATTCACACAGGAGGTTGGTTCTGTTCTGTCCCCATCATCACTCTGTTATCTTTATTTGCTAGAAGAAATTCATCATTTATTGCTAGGAGCTGAGAATCAAAACAGAAAGAATGTTCAGACCCTAGAGACTTAATATCTAATTGCAGCAACAGTATGGATGTTTAAAAGAGAAGGAAGAATAAATAACAATACAATTTTGCATGTCCTAAATTCCAAATGGAAGATTATCTGTCTTTCTAACTCTCAGGTCATACCAGCCAGCTCTGTGTTGATTTCTAAAGGATTCCAAGAGAAAACTAACATTATTTAAATATGCAGATAATTAGTAGAATAGAATTTCAAAGGAAGGAACAATAGTGAGGCACCTTTTAAAGGCCTCTGATTTCAAATTGCTTGCTCTTCCCTTGCTTCTCAATGAGGGAGAAATAGAATGGTTTCCATAATAATTTAAAAGTTCCATTATTTGGGGTTCATTCAAATAAGGTTTTGCTATAATAAGAAAATGATAATTAAATTAAAGAGGTTTGATTTATACTTAGTTGATGTGAATTCAATGACAACATTTTTACCACCCAAGACAAAGAAGGGCAAGTTATCTGACTACCTGAATCAACATTCGTGTCTTTTTACTGGCATGAAGATTTGGCCTAAATCAATTCCCTATTTCACTTTTAAAAGTGAGAGAGGGGAGCAGAGATAACTTTAGTTATGTTCTATGTGTAGAGCTATTAACAGAAGTCTCTGATTGAGTAGATTAAAAAGTACAAAAATACCTTACATTGGTCAAAATATTAAAGTATTTTATGGGTAGAATTTAGCACTGGAGTTAAATTTCTTACTAGCATTTTGCAATAGTAAAGGTAGATAATATGCTATGTGATATTGTTAAGAGGTGGGGCTTTAGGAGGTGATGAAGTCATGAGGGCAGAGCCCTGAAAAATGAGATTAGTACCCTTATAAAAGAGGCTAAAGTCAACACTGGAGTCTGTTTTGCCCTTACATTACTGCTTCCAGGTAAGGACACAGCAACAAGGCACCATCTATGAAGGAGACACCAAATCTACTGGCAGCTTGATGTTGGACTTTCGAGCCTCCAGAACCATTAGAAATAAATATCTACTATTATTTATTACCCAGTCTTACATATTTGGTTATAGCGATACAAACAGACTAAGACAGGGAATAGTAACAGTACCCTCTCCGTAAAATAATCATGAGTATTTAGTTAGAAAATATATGAGGAAGGTGCTTGGCACAAAAAATAACAATAAATGTTAGCTATTATTGATAGCCAATAATTTAGAATACATTTAACATTTTCCTAATCGTCTTAAAACAATGACTCTCGATCTCATAAGCACATTAGAGTCATCTGGGTTAGTTTTTTTTTTTTTTTTTTAATTATAATATCTGGTCTCACCCCTAGATATTTTGATTAAATCAGTGTCCAGTGAGTTACAAGAGTTCCCTAGGTAATTAAAACATGCAGCCAAAATTGAAAAGATCTGGTCCAAATATTCCCATGCAGATGTGTAGCACTGCATTCCTCTGTCAGCATCTGAGCCAGTCATTTCCCCAAACTACATTCTACAAAACCCTAATAATAAATAAATAAATAAAAGTAATTTAAAATGGACAGATGCACAATCAACTAAACTTGATGTTGTGTATATCTCTTAGAGATTCATTCTTCACAACAGGAATTAAAAGATCTAAGTACTACTTTAAATAAATTTGTTTATTTTTTATTTTTTATTTTTATTTATTTATTTTTATTTATTTTTTTGGGGGGACGGGGTTTCGCTCTTGTTACCCAGGCTGGAGTGCAATGGCGCGATCTCGGC
>NW_022436947.1:26166601-26193336 GCF_009761245.1 Sapajus apella
GTTTCACCATGTTGACCAGGATGGTCTCGATCTCTTGACCTCGTGATTCGCCCGCCTCGGCCTCCCAAAGTGCTGGGATTACAGGCTTGAGCCACTGCGCCCGGCCTATTTTTTATTTTTATGTTGTTTTTTTTTTTTTTAGATGGCGTCTTGCTCTGTCACCCAGGCAGGCTGGAGTACACTGGCACAATCTCAGCTCACTGCAACCTCTACCTCCCAGGTTTGAGTGATTCTCCTGCCTCGGCCTCCCAAGTAGCTGGGATTACAGGCACATGCCACCATGCTTTTGTATCTTCAGTAGAGATGGGGTTTCACTGTGTTGGCCAGGCTGGTCTCAAACTCCTGGCCTCAGGTGATCCACCTGCCTTGGTCTCCCAAAGTGCTGGGATTACAGATGTGAGCCACTGTACCTGGCCAAATTTGTTTATTTCTGATGAATTCAGATTTCTGAATGCTTCCTTAGGGAATGTTTAACTTTCTGCTCAATGGCATAGGGATAAGCATCACCAATTATCAACCTGTTGGCTATAATATCAATTAATTAATATAGACAATCAATATGCATATTAACAGCTGCTAGTCCTAGGTACTGAGGATTTAAGGTTAAAAGGCAGAGGGTTTAGCTATCTGAATTATGTATGGTATCTTTTTTTCCAAAATCACAGGTATCTTGACTTCACATAAGACCTGCTACTCTGTGTGAACAGACCTGCCAATATGTATTCTCCAACCTTTCGCTGGGAGTCCTAATAATGAACTGGGTTTGGAAATCACTGATTCATAACCTAGCCTTTCATAGTAAACCTTCGAGCTCCCATCTATTTTGCAAAAAATCGGTGAAGAAAACAAAGCTCTAGAAACCACTGACCAACCCAAAGAGAAGGAGGGAAACAAAGGAAAAATGACAAAAGAGAACTGGAGGGCACCATGAAAATGCAGCAGAGCTGCACAGTGTGTGTGCTGCATGTGTGTGTGCAGGCGTGTGAGTGTGCATGCATGTGTGTGTGCGTGCATGTGTGTGTGTGTGATGACACTGATGGCATTGTATGGAGAGGGAACAGGAAAAGAGGTCTGCTTTGAATTCATCGTAGGCAGAGGAGAAACAGAGCTCTATCTTTCAACTGAAAGTGATGACAAATTCTTGGCCTTTAGCTAAAGATACTGAGAGAAGTGGAAGTATAGGGAAACTACAGGAAGAATAAAGTAATGATAAACTTGGGAGCTGAATAGTTGAAGACAAGAAAATTCCTAAGGCCAGAGGGATTAGGAATCATCTTGCTTTTTGAGGAACAATATGAAATGTTGAAATAATATACTTACTAGAAATATATACATTTTTATTTTCTAAGTCAGGTATTACCATATCCTAGTGGAAACAGGTGGTGGAGTTCAAGAGAAACACAAAGTAATACTTTTTTTTAATGTTGTGCTTATTTGAATACAACTATTTTTTATTTAATTTTTATATTTGGGTGTACACGTTTGTTTCATGAGTATATTGTGTACTAAAAGGGACTGGGCTTCTAAAGTACCCATTGCCAAAAGAGAGAATATTGTACCCAATAGATAATTTTTCAATACCATCCCCACCACCCAACCCCCATTTGGAGTCCCCAGTGTCTATTATTTCCATCTTTATGTTCATGTGCGCCCATTATGTAGCTCCTACCTATAAGTGAGAATACACAGTATTTTATTTTCTGTTTCTGAGTTAATTCACTTCAAATAATGGCCTCCAGACCGGGCATGGTGGCTCACACTGTAATCCCAGCACTTGGGAGGCCAAAATGGGTGGATCACCTGAGGTCAAGAGTTCGAGACCAACCTGGCCAACATGGTGAAACTCTGTCTCTACTAAAAGTACAAAAATTAACTAGGCATGGTGGCAGGTACCTGTAATCCTGGCTACTCAGGAGGTTGAGGCAGGGAATCTCTTGAACCTGGGATGGGAAGGTTGCAGTGAGCTAATATGGCACCAAGGTACTCCAGCCTGGGCAACGGAGGAAAAAAAAACACCTCCAGCTCTATCCATGTTGCTGCAAAGAAAGTGATTTTATTTTTTTAATGGCTGCATACTATTCCACTGTGTATATATACCAAATTTTGTTTATCTGGTTTAACTGCTATGGACACTTAGGTTGGTTCCATGACTTGGCTATCATGAGTAGTGCTGCAATGAACATATATATGCCAGTGTCTTTTTCATATAATAATCTTTTCCTTTGTGTAGACACCCAGTAGTGGGATAGCTGGAAGTTCTATTTTAGCTCTTTGAGAACTTTTCATACTGTTTTCCACAGAGGTTGAACTAATTTACTTTCCCACCAGCCATGTGTAAGTATTCCCCATCTCCGCATTCACGCCATCATCTGTTGTTTTTTAACTTTCTAATAATAGCCATTCTGACTGGTGTAGATGATATCTCATTGTGGCTTCAATTTGCATTTCCCTGATGATTAGTGTTGTTGAACACTTTTTCATTTGTTAGTTGGCCACTTGAATACAATGCTTTTAAAAGTGATATCTTGTTGAGTCCTAGCTTTTATATTTTGGGGGTTCTTTAGAGATTTTAACTCTTTGGTGATATGCTTAACTACACCTTAGATTAAAAGGTGACATTCCAGATTTGATCCAGAGAAATTCTCCAACTGGCTATTAGGATTTTATGGGAAATAGGTGCCCATTGTGCAAACCTCAACCTCTCTGGACATCTAGTTTGAATAGAGAGATGTCAATGTTAGAGCTATTTAAATTGGATTAGGAATGCTGCTCCATCCATACTTCTGCAGAAATGGAAGCCCTGGGACATGGCTGCCCTCTTGTGGCTTACAGTCAAGGAAGCTTCAGAACCACTCACAGTGGCTTCACCCTGCCAGAAACCAAAGAATTTCAGGCAACTCCATGCCTGGGATAGAAGCAGAAACTTAAAGTTCTGGGTAGTCCATGGAATCTACATGTTGCAATAGTGTTAGGCCTTGAATGTTGAGAAAGCATGAGCTTAAGCGAAAGTCTATTATTGGAAGGATTTCCAACTTAAAGTGATTGTGACTTTATTTCCCTGGAAGACTTCATGTAGAACAAGCATATAGCAAAGTGGGTAGGAACTAACATTTATAGCTGCCAATAAATAAAGAGGTAAAAGTACTCCACCTCTGTGTTCACTATAAGCCTTTCATTGGCAGGCAGTAGAACATAGCTTAAAGAACAAATCTTCTTCAACACCAAGGCTGAAGAAGAAACAAATTGTAGTCAAGATTTATTAAGCAACGTTGGACATTTTTGTAGCCTAAAGAAATCTCTCCAATTCTTTCTGTGGTTACCTTGCTCATACACCAAAACCAAGTTTGAATGATGTAGCTCAGGGCAAAGACATTGGGAAGCACTGGGGAGGTTGAAAGAGTGTTCCAGACTCTAGCCGCTTTGTACATGCTGATTCTACAATCTTCAAACAGAGTTCCCCTCACCTTAGAGCCATCCCAGCTTTAGATTGAAGACTGAATACCCTAATTTACTTTTATTTTGCATGGATGAATTGTAATGAAATTCTCTGTATGTAACTATCAGGTCGCTTCTAGTATTCTGTAGACACCAACTATAAATAGAATTAATTAATTAATGATGTGACTGGGTATAGAAAAAAAATGAGCTGTAACTGTTATTTAAGAGATAAATAAGCCTCTTTTGTCATGAGAGGCTTATTTGTCCTCTCACTAAGCGAGAGACATCAGAGAAACTATGAAGGGCATACAAATATTGGAGGAAAAAAGGAATTTAGGAAACATTACAGTTAGTTACAAATTAGAGTGCATTCAATTTTCCTGAACAGATACAATGAAGACCTGACTTCTCTACTAGTGCTTGAGTCAAATGTAAGACACAATTTTAGAGTATGCGTCTAGGTTGTAGAAGACTCACTGAGTCCCAACTCCTTTGGGCAAGCACTAGATTGGGTAAATACTTCATTTATATTACTCCATATCATTTTCAGAAAAGAAAAACTTTATTAAGATGAGAGAGGTAATGTCCTTAGTCTCTCTCTTCTAGTAAGCAGCATAATCAAAATTTGAAGTTGGGTGTGATGGACTCTCTGGCATATCTTATTTCTACTACATGGGCAAATCATGAGTCATTCTTTGTTAATGCATTTTTTTATTATGTTTAACTAGGAGGAGACTTTCAGAAGCAGCTGCCAGTAGCTATTAATATCAAAAGTCCAGCTTAGTAAAAATTATTTCCATCTATATTTGGTGAACATTATTATTCAGGTAAACAGTACCAAAAACCTAATTCAACAGGTCAATTCATTCAGCTCCTTTGGCTGCATTTTGTATCTCATTCATCTTGATAAGTTACCATGATAAAGTATTTTTCAGAAAACTAAACATTTCATAGGACATATATAAACATTTCTGGCCAACTCACTTCCATTACTAATACATGCCATTAAAATTTTTTCAAGACTAAATGTCCTTTTCATGTTGTACAATAAACCAATGACACATGTTGTAACAAGTACTTTCTTTCAAGGTCTGGAGTAGATTTAAAGTTCCCTTTAAGGAAAAATTTGATCCTTCCAAAAGGTACCCTCTTTGCCCACTTCCATCCATATGGGCTGACCTTTTAAAGGAAAATATATTGTGAGTTCTTCACCTTTTACAAAAGAATAATAATTCTGCATCACCCCTACCTAATTGGTAAAGTTTACGAATGTCTTTTAGTCAACAACACAAAGAAATTACCCATTAACTGATTTCCATTGAGAAAGTTTATTTGAAATTAACTATCCATTCACCTCTCTAGATTCTCTAAGCTTTATCTCTCTAATGAGATGCGCCACCAGAAATAAACATGGCTGTACACTATTTTTGCAGTTCCCTGAGGCAGTGTTGGTTTAGCATAAAGTATGCATAGACCTGAGGTCATATTCCATCCTCTCCACATATTAAATGTGTAATCTTGAAAAACGTACTCTCCTGGAGTCTGGTCTCCTCACCAGCAAGATAATTTTAGAAATTCAGGTTGGTTTAGCAAACAAATTTAGAATATCTACTAGGAATCATAGTTTGTGCTGCAGTTAGGTGTACAAAAGTTTATTCATTTATTGGCCAATATGTATTTTGAGCATACATTAGCACAGCCTTAAGGGCTAAGGTTAAATCTTTGAACAAGGCTGCCAAATTTCATGTCCTCATAGCTTGTATGTGAGTAAAATATTCAGAAAACAAAAAGGAAATCAAGAAGTCATTCAATATAAACTCAGATAACTAATGGAAACTACAAAGAAAATAAAACAGAATAAGCAGTGATTTTGTGGGAATATGGCTACTTTAGAAATGATAGGAAAGATCACATCACATTTGACAGATATGTAGATTTTAAGAAAAGATAATTAAGACATCTCTCTATTCAAGGAGTTTACAGTCTAGCAGAGGAAAGAGGGACATCAGCACACTTTCGGTATTGCCACAATGGAGGTATGCATTTAGAGATTTTGGGGGGAAGATGTGCTTAAGTAATGTTAAAATGCCTCACGTAATGTTATGCACAGATACGTATTCGCCAAATGTTAGTCTTCTTTTCTCTCTTTAAGATTTAACATGATGCCCTCTCTTTTAATCAATATAAGAAAATAGCCAATTGAATCATCATGATTACTTCTTAAAATCAGATCATTTTGGTCCCATTAGATGTCTAAAGAATTCATGCTTTGTTTTTTGAGAATAAAAATGTTATAACTCCACAGACTTCCCTCTTCTTTTACCTTTTAGTATTAAATTTGGTGCTTGATTTTTGCCATTAGCTTCTGTTTCTTATTACGTCTTTTTTTATAATCGTTTCCATTGTTGTCTCAATGTCATAAACTGTCTCATGTTTTTCTATATTTAGATAGGAAATAAATGTTTTTCGAAAAATGTTCACCCATTGCTGTTATTTTTGTTTCTGGCATTTAGAGGAAGTGCTTGATGTTCAAAGTGGAAAAATTGTGCTAGTATTGTGCTTTTCCACATAGGCAACCAGTATCTTGGCTAATATAGAGGCAAAGGTTGTTAGATAAAATCACTTTAAATCACTCTGTTACCTTACCATCCGATATTTGGGTGTTTTTATAAAGCACATAATCTACAATAAAACCTTGTTGATGCAATCTTATTGAAGCAGAAGGCAATACAAACCATTAAGAAATTTGAAATACACACTATCTTTAAACACATGTTTAATGTAGTGATTAAGAATATGACCTTAGATGACACACTGAGCATCAAAAACTGTTTCCTGCACTTGCTGGCTGTCACCTCCATGTATGTTTCAGTACCTTTGGGTTTCATCTGTACAATGTGAGAAAAAGCACCTACCTCATAGGATTCTTTTGAGACTGAAGACATTATGAAACATTAAGCAATGTTTATAAACCAATGAACAAAATACCTGATACATAGTAAGTACCTAACATAGAAATTATTGTTGGATTTCATATCTGTTTAGTAGATCTGTTTCATATCTGTTTAATTTTACTCTGATGATGTATCCCTAGCATACATCATCAGAGTAAAATGAATATTCTAAGATTAATAATTTTGCCAAAAATTATATCAACCACCAGATTTCTTAGAATCCCTTCCACTCATAATTCAAGCTCAGGCAGCTCAACGGAGTTCAACCCTACAAAAAAATCAATCATATTTATATAGATTCACATTCATATAGAAGCTAGGAGGCTAATCATGAAAGAAATGCCAAGGGTTGGTGTTTTCAGTATGAGAAAATGGGAATTTGAGATTAAAGATCTGTCTTGAATTCTAAGAGACAGACATGATGTGAATACTGTTTGCTAAAGAGATAAAAATTGTTTCCAAAAGCAGATCATCTTAGCTTTTAGGGGTTCATGACCACTCAAGGAGAATGGCAGCATTTGCCAGAGAGTGAGGCAGATGGATTGGGATTGGTTTGACCTGGGAGTGGACACAAGAATGCTCCAACAGAAAAAAACCAAGTCTTGGGAAAGCAGTCTCAGTCATTGCAGGGATTCAAGCATCAAGGCAGGGATCCAGTTGAAAGTCAGAGAATTAAGTAAGCCTAGATTCAGAGCTCATCTTGTAGCCACTTATCTTTTATTGCAGAGAAAATGACCTGTTCCAGAATTTAGCGTGCGGTTAAATGGCCTCAGCAGCGAAATTCTCAATGAAGGGATAGAAGCCCAGTTGTTTTACTACCTCAGTCCTTTTTCTCTTGCTTATAACAGAATATTTGAAACTAGGTAATTTATAAAGGAAATGAATTTATTTCATAAAGTTATAGAGGCTGAGAAGTCTAAGATCAAGGGGCTTCATTTGATTAGGGCTTTCTTTCTCTTGGGGACCCTGGCAGAGTCCCTAAGTAGTGCAGAGCAGCATATGAGGAGGGCGCTGAGCTTGTTAGCTCTGATCTCTTCTCCTCTCCTTGAAAAGACACCAGTCCTACTCTCATGATAATTCATTAATTCATTGAATCCACAAATGGTTTAATTCCTTCATGAGGGCAAAGCTCTAATTGCCAAATCACCTCTTGAAGGTCCCACCTCTCAATACAGCCAGACTGAGATTAAGTTTTAACATGAATTTTGGAAGGGACAAACATTCACACCATAGCACTTATCATGGTACACAAGATATGGAAACATGAGTACAAGCTATTAAAGCACCTAGAGTGGCTGTTGTATAATGACATGGGGTACAGTGATTTTCAGTCATTCAGGATTTTATAAAGATGACACACACAGCAAGGTTAGGTTTGTTAATTTTCTAAGTTTTCTGATGCCTATTTTTTTCTAGTAATTTACAGCTCACAGGTACAGTTCCTAATTCTCTAATTTTAAAAATTTGATGTATAAAATCTAAGGAGCTAGATTCGCATCAAAAAACAAAGGTAACACCCCTGATAGCTGGAATGGCAAGAAGTCTCAATCTTCTTTGCATTTACATATGTGCAAAATAAATAAATAAAATGTGTAACCACCTGAAAGATTATCTTCTGCCTGAGGAATTTTGTGTTTATAATCTGACATTGATAAAAATCTCCATGAGAAGCATGTTTATTGTATAGCTATAAACATGATGAATGGTCAGAGCAGGGAGAAATGTCTATTAAACTAGTCATAGTTGACACCACGTTCCAACACGTAATGTTTGATACGTACTCACAGGTTACTAAAATGATTATGTGCTCAAGAGTGAATCATGCTGACAAACCAACCTTTCACTGAAGGAAGGGGAGCCTGTTATTTGAAAGAGTGATTCAGACTTAGATTTAGGCTTTCAAGTAAGTATAGTGTATATTGATAAAAACCAGGGAACTTTCAGCACTGAAACTTAATAAATAAATTGATAACAATTCTTTTTTTGCTGTTTTTATGCAATGAAATTAGACTTCATAAAAGCTTTCTGTATAATATGATATAGTCTATCTAACTGAACTGTAATTCACTAATTCAAAAAGTCTTAATTCTATTTTAGATATGGTAAGCAGGAATGCCAGAAAGGGTTAACATATCAATCAATTAATAAGAAATAAAATGAATGTCATATTTCCTTAAGAAAAAGAATAGCAACTAGTTCTTCTTAAATGTTCTCTTAAACTAAATTTCGACATTGACTGTTAGTCAACTTTTACCTGTTAGCAGAAACACCTGGAAAGCAGCAAATGAGATTGGGCTTCTCTTCCTACTAAGAGGAAGTTTCCCAAGGGTACAGAATTAGGGAGTAGCAGCATTAGAACCTCCTGAATTTTTCCAGACAAAGGTAAATTCTGAGTTCAGGAACTAAGCGCTCAAGGAGATCTGACAACGGGTCTGAGGCCTGGGAGATGTCATGGAATATGGTGTGTGTTATGTACATGGTTTCTGTATGGGTCACTCTGCAGCACTGCCCTCCTGGGCTTTTATAACATATCTCATAGAACAAATGCTTGATGCCAACACGGTGTCAAAGAATTACAACAAGTATCATTTAAAAAGTTTTAATAAACGTAAAAATTACTGTTACTCAGCTGAAGAGTTGAGTTTTCAAACAATTTTCAAACAGTTCCGCATTCAAACAGTTCCGTAGTTTTCTCCTACTACCGCGTTTTAAAAATTGAGGTGCTTAAAGCATGAGAAAATGAAGAAGAGTTGAGGATAGGATAGTGATCTATAAAAATGAACAGATCTCCTGTTTTTAACTACATTTTTTTTTTCAGTCAACACAAATCAACACACTTTTATAATACTCACAAGAAAACTATGCACCAAGCCATCTGAAAGGGACCTTAAAAGTATAAAGAAGATCAAAATGTGATTTATGTTGTAGAAAAATATTTTGTTAGTAGAAAAGAAACAAATGCAATTGCAAACAATATGGTGATATAACACACTATGACGAAGGTCTGCATAGGACCAGCACACTAGGGTGAGCTCTATGGCTATTCTGTGATATTGCCTTCAGTGAGAAGGCTTAGAGCAACGTGGAAAATTGTAAATTGTTCTCACATGTCTTTTTTGCATCTCTCTACCCTTTCTAGTGCTTCTCAATCTTGAGAATCTCGATTATTCCCAACTTCATTTCCCTTTTAAAATTATCCAATAGATTAATTTGCACTTAGAAGAAAAATGAAATTTTTTTCTTTGGTTAATAAAGGCTACAAGATCTGGCCCCACTTTCCTCACCAAGCTCATTCAACTGATTCATTAGACTTCAAACACACTGTCTTCTAACTCAGTGCCTTGCAAATTTCAGTGTCCATCAGATCACTTTGGGGTCATCCTAAAAATGCAGATTTTTATTCCAAAGATCTGGGATAAGAGACAAAATTCTTGCATTTGTAATAAGCTCTAAGGTGATGCTGATGGCACTGGTCCTGGGACCACACTTTGAGTAGCAATGTGCCAGAGGAGGTGTGTTCATTCCAGACACCATCAAGCTACCCTGTAATTGGCAGCAATGCAACTCACGAAACTCATTCCCTCCTTGAAATCATGGTGTTGTGTTGCTCCTTCTGTCAGGAACTTGTTTTCCTCAGATCTTTGTGTGTGTAACACCTTTTCCCATGTAAGTCTCAGTTCAAATGTCAGCTCGCCAGAAAAGCTTTCCTTAATGACCATATATAAAATGGCCCATCCAATAACTTATCTACAATACATCAACACATTTTCTTATTTTGTGGTCTTAATTACATTTATCACCCTCTGAAGTTTCTTTACTTATCTGTTCATATACTTCTAAGCTCTTCAGCTCTGTTTCTCAACACATAAAGCATTGCCTAATGCAAAGTGCTGGCTTCATGGGTGCATAACCTATGCAATTATACTGAGGTTTCTGCTTGGCTAAATTATCTGCTGTTGCCATTTGGAAATTCATAATTTTATCTTTGAACTTGTGTTTTGTAAGTGAAGTTCAGTGAGACAATGGAATATGTCTGTGAACAGAGGAAATTAACTCAAAATATATTTCCTCTCTTCTTTGCTGCACCATTTTCATGTCACGTTCACAGTGCCCCACGAGCACAGAATTCCAATAGACCGACATGTGTGAGCATGCAACAAGACTCAAAGCAAGTTCAAGGTAAGTGTGTTACATTCATGTCTGCATAAGTAAGGTGCTGACAGACCCAAGAGGCCAGGCTTTCTATTCAAACCAGAACTTGCTTCAAAAGCACAAGGCGTTGGTGTTCTAACCAACCAATTAGAAGGCCATAGTGTCCTAAGAAACAATAATGACCAAGTCACCCTTTTATAGTCTTCCTTTCTGCTACTTCACTAGCTCACCACTGGCACAGAAAATGATGGTGTACATGGGAATGGCAGATAGGGCAACCCACAGATCCTTTTCCTTTCAGTCCTTCTTACTCAAGAGAAACATGAGTATTGGTAGAATGTGCACACATTAAGAAGTAAAAATGAACCAACTGAGTTAGTTTTATGCAGTGTTTTACTGTTTTATAGGAATGAAATAGATGTTTATACAAACTGTAAAACAAATTGCATTGTTTTAGTGAATCTAGATGCGTGTTTAATGCTCTTATATTTTCATTCAAAACTGGCATTGCACGATATAAAAATAAATGGTAAAATTAATATTAATAATTTAAAATTCTGTTTTTTAAATAACAAGAATGTTTTTAAACACCCATGATACATCAAAAGAGAGACTGCCGAAGAAAGAAACAGCTTTGTATTTTAGTACCTTTATAACAATTTTTCCTGCTTTTTGAACAAGGAAGCCCACAGTTTTATATTCTGCTGGACCCCAAAACTTATGGAGTCCACTCCACTGATTCATAGAAGTACTTACTGAAAGAGTAAAAGTTTTGTGCATTTACTATGTGGCTGGCATTGTAAATTATTAAATTCTTTACATAGATAATCTATATCCTCAAAATAACCTTGCAAAATAAATATTACTATTTAACAGATAAGAAAATTAAGGCTTAGAAAGATTAAATAATTTAGTCAATATTTTAAAGGCTATTAGTGACAAAACTAGAGTTCCAACTAGGATTCAGCTGTGTAGGACCCCAAAGTGCATTTTCTTGATGGCTTTGCAGTAATTCTCTCAGAAGCCTGTTTCATTCCAGCCTTCCTTTCAACTGCTGGGAGTATTCCATAATGGGTCCAAGATTCTACAGCAAAGCAAAATGAACCAAGAATCTGACCCATTTCTACCTTAATACAAAGAATTTTGAAAAGACTCCAGTCCTGAGTCCTCATCCAGATTATCACACGGATACATATAAATAATTCATGATCAGGTAGGTGCTGGATGCCAGTTAATTCCAGAATTTCCCAGAGTATTTCAGGAATTTATGTCTCTGAGACTGGAGAAGCCTTCAGTCTAATTTTGACATCTTATTTAGCCCACCAAGATGAAGACCATTTCCCTGGTCTACATTAAAATAATGTAGGTATTTCTAGCTATATTCTAGAGCACTAAGAAACAATGTCTCTCAGCAGTTTTAATCTTCTTTGCCCAAATCTCACCGGCAAATATGAGTACATCTTTTATTCATTGTGTTGAATAAAAGCCTGTTCCTGGATATGCATGGTGTTTAAAATATTTTAAATAATGTTCACCATGGTAACAATATATTGGAGTTTCTATTATTTGGACATTAAATTGTTCAATTACAGGGTGAAATATAGTACCATACACTCGAACATTTAGTATGAATGAAAAAAAATCAGCATGTAGCGGGCATCTCTCATTTCTATTTTAGTGTTTCTTAGAAGAAAGGACGTATTATTTAACATATTTGTGATTAAATGTATTTTACCATTATAGTTTTTTAAATCAAGTATTTATTTTTAATATACATTTTTTGATAAAAGTATTTATTAGCGTAAACCTATTTTGAGATCAGATGTGTCGTAATAGTTTCAGTACCTATAATGGGGCCTAATCACAGTCACTTACTTTCACTCTGTTGCAAGATGCAGAGCGCTAGATAATTACATGGTAACACATTCATACATCATGCTTTGCAAGAGATTTTCAAATACTTTTAATTTTGTTGATATTATCCCCAAATATCTATATTTACTTTTCCTTCTTCAGTATAAAATCCATCAGATATATGAAATTTAGTAAAAAAGCTGTTTTGATATCCTTTAATTTGGACTCATAATTTAAAAAAAATCACTTGTAAATACTTTTCTAACTTTTAAACTGTACTTTTGTCTGTGAGAGAAGTCAGTTGCTTTTGCTGTTAATATAAGTAAAGAAATCGCAAGAGAAAAACTGTTAGTTCTCTCAGCCTAAATTTTCTTATTTATAAATTGAAGGCAAATTAACTTAATGATTTCCAAAAGACTTTTCTTCTCTATAATTCTGGAAAGTTCATTTTTCTCCTCCAATATCAACCACACACTACTGCAACCTTCCTTTTGTTTTGGCTGCTGATATTTTTTGTGGTCATTTAACTTGCTCAAAAAACATATATTAAATTACCAAATAATTCAAGCAAAAAGTACCCATGGTCATTATAGTCAACAGAATATTTCGTATGTACATACATGTATTATTTGATATTTACCTCAATTCCTTACTTCACTCTAGATGAGAAAATTGATATTGTGTGTGGTTTTGGTTTTAAAAAGTGTGAATCTCCACCTGCTTTGTCATGTGATAAGAATTTGTTTTTCAAACTCTTGATGAATCATTTGATGCTTTAGATATGCTTGCTTGCTGAAGGAAGAAAGAAAGGAAGGGAGGAGTAAAAAAAAAGAATAAAATTTTAAGTTATCCTAAAAGAAGTATGAGGTACTTTCACAGATAATAAATTTCCAGTAATAACTTTTTTTAAAAAAAAATTCAATGATGACCTCAGAATTTTTTTGTGTATGTTTGTTTTACATATGTGTGTCTTTTAGAAAAACTGGAAATAAGACAAATACTAAAAGAATAAAGAAAAAGAATATGCAAACAAATCATTTTCTCCAAACTTTTCAGACTAAGCTTTAAGATCCTGCAATATGACATATCAATGACAAATGCCCTTCCTGCATCTCATAAACTAAAACAGGAAGCATGCTTAGAAAAGTAATCAAGATAATATCCATCCATATTCTAAGCATTTAGAGCAGTTGTTCTCTACCCTGGCTGCACAATAGAATCATCTGGAAAGCTTTTAAAAAATTTCTAAGCCACACCTCTGATCAATTAAAATCAGATAGTGGGTGGGACTGGGCATTCCTACTATTTTAAAAGCTCCCTTAGGGATTCTAATGATCGCTGGGGTTGAGAGCATTGATTTAGAGTAAGCCCTATTACAGAGTGAAGTAAGAAATACGTATTTAAATTTTAAGTGAGAGGGCCATTTTTTATAAGAGTTTGAAGTCACCTTACAAAACTCATGATATATTCTGTCCATTCTTCAATGATGACCCAAACCAGAAATCAAAAGCACCTGAGATCATGCTGAGCCTGTGGGATTATGAGTCAGTGATCATACAGCAGCCTTTAAAAGAGGCAGTTCCTTGATGTGTGCTGACCCTCTTTCCACGGTGGCCATCTCTCCAGGTAAGCTCTGGAGAACCAAACCACCCTGCCTGGCACGGGCTCTTCTTTCAGCTTTTTTTTTTTTTTTCCGCTCTCCTGTTTGAAACGGTTAAATTGAGGTAAAAATGTAATATTCATGTGATACATTGAAGCTCCCTAGACTGGAAATTTTTATTTCTTTGCCAAAGGAAGCAAGAACAGTTTGCAGGCAAAAATATTAAAATAAAAATTGCCTACATTTTTAAATCTCTCTTTTATTTGGTTTCTTACCAGACCAAAGTGAAATGTGACCTGCAGCTTTGAGATCTCTCCTAGAATGAATAATCTCCAGGTGTATTCAAAACCATTAATTGCCTCTGAAGGGAGAAAAATGAGGCTTCCCCAGAATCCTGTTATTTGAAGGAGAGATATTGAGCTCAGTGTTTGCTGCTTCAGTGAGTTCCTATGGCCAAGGTATTCATGTTGTGCTTAAACTATGAAGCTTGAAAGAAATAACTTGGGCAGAGAACTTTGTTGTATTAGCATGAATGCATTGAAGGCCTTGTAAAGAAAGTTGTTTGAATTACATGTGTGTTAAACAGTTTCAGAAGAAATGTTTCCACTTTAGGTTTTTGCACATAAAACCCAAATTGCAGTTTTGCCTACTGAGCTGAGTCTTTTAACTTACTTTTTTCAAAAATAATAAATCCCCCTAATGATGACTGTGAAGCACTGTCACACCCTGACACACTCTATCTCTTCAACTCCTATGTCATTAAAAGATGCGATTTACTTATTTATGATGATTAATAATAATGAAATATGTATGAAGAAATAAATTATACAAATGCTGCACTGTACGTCAGAGGGAGAGATACAAATTGCCAAGTCCTGATTACCTGCACCCCACTACGAACAAGGGGCAGTAGAACATTTTCTCTTCAGCTGATTTTCCACTGGGGTTTATATCTTGGGAAATAGGATATGAGAAAGTCTGAAAGGTATTTTGACAGGCTCAAATTCTTTTTTAATTGTGGATTTGTAAAACTCTACTTCCCCGCACTAACCCACCCCCAGCTTCTACTGTTGCCTTCATATCACATTATTTAAGGCAGCCTAGAATACCTTAGTCAATGCCAGCTGACGGGAAGTGTCAAATGCTTTTGTTTCAGCTGACACAGAAATACCAGACACCCTCCTAGTGCCTTTCCTGGATATCCATAACTTGACATGTGGGAGGTGTGTGCTGAGCAAGCTAAGTGAGACAGTGCATCTCACGGTAAACACTGTGGCTGGATGTGAAATGGGGTCAGGATGGTCATGAGGTGATTTGTTCTGAGGCCAATCACCACAGCATGCTTATTAATTGGTGTATCTACCACCTTTGGTAGTATTTTGTCATTACGGAAAGAAATAAGACATAAACAAGCCCAAGTCCCCTAAGTTTCAAATTCCATAAACAAATGGATGACATTAAAAAAACAAACAAACAAAAAGTCCATAGAGACAATGTCTTGCTATGTTGCCCAGACTGGTCTCGAACTCCTGAGTTCAAGTGATCCTCCCGCTTTAGTCTCCTAAAGTGCCGGGGTTACAGGCATGAGCCACCTTACCCAGTGAAATTTTTAAAAATAAAAATCATTGAGCGGACAAAATTTAAGTGAGCTAATGTGTCTGCCTAAGCTAAATTCCATAGATTAGTCACTGAAGTTTCTAGAAGGCTGTAAGCTTTCTCTGGTCTGCTTCTCTCAGTTGCTCACACAAACAATGGCCTTGTTACTCATAAAAGAACATTATCATCTTGTTTTTGGAAGACCTGGCAAAATTGACTGGGGAAATTCTCTATTTGGAAAAGTCGATAGAGTCTTGGCAAAACCTGGAACAGAAAAAACCTACTTATATATGCTCTCCAATACAATAACATCCTCAACCCATGAGATCCTTGAGGAATACATATAACCATTTCTAACCAAATCACTAGGTGATTATGCCCTACAGGCTCATTGCTGTTTTTAGCTATTTCCAAAAAACCTTTGTCACATTAATCTTTCCATAGACATTATACATGCACACAACAGATGTTCCTACAGATAAATTATGTGACAGAGAGAAACATGACACATTTAGGAGATAAATATTAAACTAAGTCAAAACAAAATATGGAGCTGACAATTCTTACAGTCATTAGCTGTTGTAATGGAAGGTCTTGATTGTTTTAGATTTGTTTTTGTCAGATGGAGCTCATAAAATATTTAGAAAATTCACTGTAGATGCAGTCAACTGTATTTTTATTTGTGATTTTATTGATTGTCTGTCCTTCCATAAGAATGTAAACTCTTTCAGAGCACTGATATGGCTTTATTCACTGAGTTTTACCTAGTACCTCCATATAGTAATTTCTTAGTAAACTGAAACAAAAAATAAATAAAAATCTCACTAAGGAAAAAATATGAATCTTCTGTTTTACATTGCTGATGGTTGTTTGAGAATTAGATTTGCCAGTTGATACTTCTAACACATTTTCATCTGTCATCTCAAAGTGAAATTTGAACGTTATGAAAATACTCTATAAGAGAATTAATAAGTATTGTGCATTCATCAGAAGGCAGTACTATATAAATAATCTCTACTTTTATTATTTCTGCCCTATCTAAAACATAGCATTTTAAAGCTCTAGTAAGAAACAGAATGGCCTGCTATTTTATCATTCATTGCAAGTTAAGCTTCTGCATTTTTTGTGTTAATCTTCATCATTTTATTACTCAAACTTTGTTATCTAGACCACATAAAATGTGGTTCATCAAAAACAAATTTGAATAATAGACTACTTGAAATAAAAAGAGCTGGCATTTGATAGAAGTTATTAAACTTACAATTGCATAGGGTTCACTTTGGATGACTGTCAAAAATAAAGATTCCTAGATTCTATCCCTAGAGCCTTTAGGTCTGGGGTGGGGACCAGGAATCTACATTTTTAACTAGTACTGTACCTCAATTCATGAGAAAAGGACTCTCAAAAATACTGACCTACTAGTTTAAGCTTGAATTTGCCTTTTATTTGGGGGGAAAGAAGTAAAACTTATTTAAAGGGATTGTTGATTATGCAAGTTTTCCCATTCTGCCATGAAGACCATCCCCTCTGTTGGTTGATGAATTTCTCCGCATAAATGGTGATCAGTGTTATGGGCAGACTTTCTGCAGATTATTTCCTCATTGAAAATGGTTGGTTTACTTCCCTTTTTTTGAATTTTTTTATTTTATTTTTTTTATTGCATTTTAGGTTTTAGGGTACATTTGAAGAACATGCAAGATAGTTGCATAGATATACATATGGCAGTGTGATTTTCTGCCTTCCTCCCCTTCACCTATATCTGGCATTTCTCCCCATGCTATCTCTCCCCAACTCCCCACCCCCAACTGTCCCTCCCCTATTTTCCCCCAACAGACCCCAGTGTGTAGTGCTCCCCTCCCTGTGTCCATGTGTTCTCATTTTTCAACACCCTTTTTATAGCACTGAGAAGAATAGGGGCTTGGATAATGGATAAGATAGACTTGCTGAAGTACATCGCCATTGGAGAAAAATAAGCTGACCCTTCTAACGGCAGCAAACCAGGCCTGAGGAGGGCGGCAAGCAGGAGACACTTTGTGGAAGGGACCTCACCTAAGGCTCTGAAAAGATTTTTTCTTTTTCTTCTACTTAGTAAAACTGATCTGTTATAATGCTACATAAAGTGTTTTCCTTCCTCCAGACAAATCATTACACTAGACAGTTTGATTGTTTTCCAGAGCACTAATTACCATTTGAAATATTCACATTTATATATGCGTTTACTTAATTTTTGTTTGCTCCTCCAAATAAAATGTAAATATCCCACATGCAGGTTAACCTGACCTTTGCAGGCACACATGCATCAAACACAGGTGGACATAAAGCATCAACATTTACATATTCTAAAAATAAAATTATAATCATTGAAATATTTTTTAAAATGTTCTCATAGGATAAATTTTGATTTGAGCCTATTAAGGAGATAATTAATGAATTAGAAATTAGTACTGGGGCATTTTTGCTTCTAGAATATGTCATTGTTGTTGCTATTGTTACTGTATTTGTTTTGTGTCCATCTGTTCTTGGTTCATATGCACCTGAGCAAGACAAAAATCAAACTGACTAGTATGATAATTTGCCTGGAGAAAGAGGTGCACTTTATAAAGGGTGACACCAGAAGAGTTTTACAAAGTACAAGAAGAAGAAAAATATCTTCTTAGAGTCCTAAAGCCAGATCTCTCCCCAGAGCTCTCTCCTGATGCATCTATCTTACCTAACTCAAATATCTGGATGTATTAGTTCATTTTAACACTGCTATAAAGAACTACCTGAGACTGGGTAATTTATAAAGAAAAGAGATTTAGTTGACTCACAGTTCTGCATGGCTGGGAGACCTCAGCAAACTTACAATCATGATGAAAGGTGAAGTGGAGGATTTTACCATAGTGGCAGAAGGGGCAGAAATGCTACATTTTTAAACCATCAGATCTCATGAGAACTTACTATTATGAGAACAAAAAGGGAGAAATTCATCTCCATGATCCAATCCATCCTCCCACACATGGGGATTACAATTTAAGATTTGATTTTGATGGGGGCACAGAGCCAAACCATATCACTGGATCATCTGGAGTTTACTTTCATTATGTGCTTTTTCTCTTGGATTTATAAATATGTATGGCAATGTTTCTAATTGAATAACTAACACTTTGTATTAAAAATGGCAGAGTCCTCTGATAATTTTGCCTTCCCTACCAAGGAAAATATTAATAGAATAGATGCTCAATCACCTTAATCCATTTAGAAGCTGAGCTGAGTAGAAGCTGTGTTCATGTTGTGGTAAGGGCTCTCTACCTTTGTTTTTCTTCAGCTCTTCTGGCACAGCCCTTAGGGAATTCCAACTGAGAACCTGCCAGTAGCCTACCAGGGCTCCTCCCCTTCCAGCTGCTGACCTCTCATCTCTGTCACTTCCACATCACAGACTGTCAATAACTCCTATATGCTTTGCAGAAGGCTTCTGCTAACTACTTAGCCTCCAGCCCCAACATAACTTCAGAATTTGACAAATGTCTTGAGAGAAAACTAGCAATGGGTCAGGATCAGTTTTCCCTGCAGAATGGATCCTTACCCCTTAAGTCTTTCCACTACCACAAAAGCTTCACTGGTTTCTCTGTCTCCTTTACCTAGAGAAGACAAGGTTCTCAGACATCAGTTCTAGGTCCAAAATCAAGCTGGTTTTTCCTTTGCAGGGAAAAACTGGCTGAATAGTGTTAATTCACTTGTCTTCCCCTTTCTGGAATCTTGGCATTTCTAGTTTTGGTTGTCCTAGCAGCTCTCCAATGCCTTTAAACAGATGTCTTCTGAATTCTATTAGGCTTGTTCTTGGCTGAGGTCTTGGTCTGTTGGAAAACAGAAGTCTTTTGAGACATGATCTATATTAGTTGTTTATTGCCATGTAACAAATAATCTGGAATGGCCATGTAATAAATTACATGGAAACTTAGTGACTTAAAGAAACAGTAAGCATTTATAATCTCACAATTTCAGTGCATCAGATTCTGTGGGATAGGAGCAGCATAGCAAGTGGTTCTGGCAGAGTCTCTCATGAGATTGTAGTCAAATAGTGGCCTGGGCTCGAGAATGAGCGTCCAAAAGAGATCACCCTGGCAATGGCCAAGTAGGTGCTGGCTATTGTAAGGAAGTCTCTGTCCATTTTAACACTGGAAATGTTAGAGTATCTTCATGACATGGCAGGTGACTTCTCTATAATAAGTGAAGCAAGAACAATAAAAATGGAAGTGTTCATGACTTCTATGACTAAGCCTTAGGAATCACACTCTTTCCTTTCTGGAATATCCTATTAGTTATGCAGATCAGTCTTATTAAATGTAGAAGAGGATACATAGGAAACAAACACCAGGAAACAGGACTCATTATCAATAAGGCCTATCTAAAAGAAAATTGTATTTAAAATAAAATTCTGCATATAGGTATAGATATTTAAGATGTTATTTTGCTAAAGTAATAAATCATTACAAAATAAATACAAAGTTGTGCTTCTGTGGGTTGTTTGCAATTCTGCTCCTGTTTCATGCACTTTCTTCATTCAAGGACCCAGGCTCAAATACCAACTCCATCTGAAATATGCTAATCTGGTGACAGAGAAAAATAAGAGCAAGAGCCATAGCATACAGTGGCCTTCAATTGTTTATGTAGATATGGTATACATCACTTCTGCCTTCATTTCATTAACCAAAGCAAGACATATGGCCAAACCAGGTAACAGTGGAGTATGGAAGTAAATTCCTCTAATAGGCACTGCAATTTTCCTGGTAATCACAGGGATATATATCATATTTCAGGAACGTGAAGAATGAATAATTAGGAGCAATAATAAAATCTACCACAAAGATCTAGTATGTACAAAGAAGTCATATTATAATCAATTCCATTTAGAAAGGGCGTTCAGCTGGGTATGCATAGCCACATTTATAATACCGGCTTTAGTCTTGAAAAGAAGAAAATTGTCAAACCATTTCTACTTTTCAAAGTTTTTAATTGTTTCCTCATTTTTAGTCTAATGTTTCAGTGGAATACTTTGGATAATATAATGATGACCAAATCAACAACTTCACTTTTTATTCTGTTTTAAAATTATATTTATTCTACTTTATAAATGAAGTATAAATGTGATTAAATTGAAATCAAATGACATTTTAAAAAGAGTAATATACACATTCTGAGAACAATGTAGAATGTTTGTAAACTATCTGGAAAGGTTGTTAGGTATCAATTGTGGAAAAAGATTAGAACTAAATCTTTTTTTTTTTTTTTGCTTATTATTTTTCTAATCATTCAACATTACTAGGAAATGAAATTGATACTATAATAATTAATGACCTTTAGGCCTGACATATATAATATGTCCATTCTCTGAGATAATGCAATGACAAAGTTATTATGCTTAATACTATGCCCAGAAATATTATTTTTAGCATTTAAACTAGGTTTTTCATATTTATAATTGTGCTTGGAAACAATCTGATAATATATTTTAGGACCATACATTCTGATTTGGAGTCACAGAACTATGATGGCCATATGCCTGTATGTCTGAAAAGAATGCACTGTGACTCAGAGTTAAACTAAACACAAAATAATACTGATTTTCAGTATCCTTTGCCAGATATATAGTTCTACTGTCCTTGTTTAGATGTGCTAATTCAAATATCTGTAAGAGCTGGGGTGGCCTTGTGTGTGTAGGAGAAATTCTGTGCTAACATTGGAATGAAGCACAAGAAACATTAGAAATTTTACAACCACATGGAATGCAGTGACTTATCACTTGATAAAACAAAATTTAATTGTTCTAGCCCTCAGCTATGTAGTTTGGTTCAACTATAATAAATAATATTAATTCCATTCATGTTGCTGGGTTCTAGTTTTCACAGCTTTCATAAAATGAATTCTAACTTTTATGCAATTAAATGTCCACATAATCCAGGCTAGTTAATAAGTACTAGTTAGAAAAAATTGTTTTTATGTGGTACTTTACCCAAATACATTTTTCCTCTCTGATATCTCTATCAACCAGGTAACAAGTGGTTTTCACCATGCAATCTGTCAAAATGACCATTTATTAATTCTTTTGCAAAAATATTGGCATCAATTTTTCAACATACAAAAAGCATACACATCTTCTAAGCATGTAAAAATACACACTTCTGGACACTGAAAGTCACAGAAATTTCTTACACCGTAATACTAATTGTGTTTGGAGGCATAAATACCAACACACAACTTTTCCTCCATTAACTCTAAATTCTTCATCATATCCTGACATCCTTTCTGTCCCTAACATTTGATTTTAAAGGCACATGCAATAAAGTTTTTTCATTTTAATTCATGTATGTAATACACAAATTATGTTTTTATAAGTCAAAATTTCCCACTCACTTACATCATAATTTTAGGCATGATTGGACTTAACAGTGGCATCTCACACATTAAGTTTTGGTTTCTTTATCAACTAAATTTTGTTAAGATTGGTCTGCAACTAATGCTGACATATAATTAAAGAGCTACTACTAAAGAAATCCTTTTGAAAGTAAAAAAAAAATCACTTGAAACACAAGAAGTTACACTCTGGTTCATCTCTTTTACAAGTTTGAATTTTTATATATTAGGTTTTCTTACAAAGAGGGTTACCTCTGGTTAGTTTCATATAGAACATAAATGCTTAACTTTCTATAATAACTGCTCTCATTAAACCAAAATAGTTTTCTACTATGCAAATGTTTAGTGTTAGTTAAAAGTAATGAAGGGCTGTCTTACAAGAAAAGCATTATAATTAATCTTTATTTTTAAAAAAAGTTAAATTAATAACCATAATTAATACATATCACATTTTGGCTGCTTTATGATAAAAAATGGAAACCCATATTCTCTTATTGTTTTTGATGAGATGAACTAAGAAATTCCTCCAGGGGATTAGTTTTCCTAATGTGCTTTTACATGATAATTTTTTTTTTTCAAACACTTGAAAAACTTTACGGTAGGAAGCACTTTTAAAATACGTATTAGCAATATTCCAAAAGTCACTATGGGAGCATTTCCTTCAAGTTTCTATGCATAAATCACTTTGCATGCTCTCCAAATATCAGAGGAAGAAATGTCAGCAAATAGCTTCCCAAATGCAAGATATTTTTGTAGTTAAATATTTCATTTCTGCATGAGTGGCCATGAACATCTATGAATTTACCAGGCATTTGTAGTCTATGTGGCACAATAATAGGTATGTAAAATTGAATATTATATCTCATTCAGATAAAAGATGAGAGTAATATGAGAATTATCAACAAATTTAAAACATTTTATGTTCATTTTTATTACATTCAGAACTATAGATTAAGTGTCTCTAATACATTTTTGTCTCTTTATGAACTTCAAGAAAGCAGGAATTATGCTTTATTACAGCATCAATAAATGTTGATAGTGTTGTGATTTTTAAAAATATGTGATTTTGTAAGTATGTTTCTTTGGGACTCTGGTTTATACTTAACCTCTCTCTCTTTTACCCATGGCCAGTTGTCATTTCTTCAGTTATTAGTATTTAACAAATCTTTATGTTGTGCTCACTGTCTACTAATTATTAATACTTCGTATACTGACTTAATCCTCATGGAAACTGTGTAAGGTACACGGTCTTATTCTCCATTTATGTAAGTCAAACTGGAGCACAGAGTGATTGGGTGACTAGCGTAAGGTCACATAGTAAGCAAATGGAGTATATGGGATATGAATCTCAGCAGTCAGCCTCCAGAGCCTGTGACCTAACCATTTGTACTATGCTGCTCCTCTAATTATGGCCTCAATTACGTTGTGTACCTGATAATTGATCATCTCATTTTACATATTTATTGGTTATCCAATAACTGTATGATGATATTCATTGAACCCTGAAGACACATCACAGAACAGGTTATGAAGTTATCAAAAGCGGAATCCTCAATTTCAAGGGCAAGTGTTCCAATTGCTGAGTGCCCAGTGAGCCCATAGGTTCTGTAAAGAAATTAGAATGCATCAAGCCTGCCTCCTACACGGGCACCATAAGTTACTACAGTACAAACAAAAAGCAAAGCCCTATTTTATTTTCTTCATGTAAGAACTACAAGCTCCCCCTAGAAGGGAACTACAGCTAAAAAATTATACATTTCTTTTTCCCAAAGCTTCTTTACCTTGATTATCCTATAAATAGGAAGAGGTAGTAGCATTTTCATTTTATAGAAGGAAAAACTGAGACAAGGTCAGATTTTATTACAGAAAAGTTACTCAGTAAATTGGTAGGAGAGATTTTCAGTGACCTATAAAGCACTCAAAAGAAGATGCAGGGCCGGGCGCGGTGGCTCAAGCCTGTAATCCCAGCACTTTGGGAGGCCGAGGCGGGTGGATCACGAGGTCAAGAGATCGAGACCATCCTGGTCAACATGGTGAAACCCCGTCTCTACTAAAAATACAAAAAATTAGCTGGGCATGGTGGCGCGTGCCTGTAATCCCAGCGACTCAGGAGGCTGGGGCAGGAGAATTGCCTGAACCCGGGAAGCGGAGGTTGCGGTGAGCCGAGATCGCACCATTGCACTCCAGCCTGGGTAACAAGAGCGAAACTCCGTCTCAAAAAAAAAAAAAAAAAAAAAAAAAAGAAGAAGATGCAAAATAGCCTTAGTCCCTTTAGTACTTGGGAAGCATTTAAAGCCAGACTTTTCCCAGTTTATATTTGAGAATATTTGTAACTATTTAGTAGAAGACTATTTTATTTCACCAGTATAATGCTTAAGAGTTAAAAGTAGAGGTTAAATTGTGTGATTTCAGGGCACCAGGGATATTCCTCTAGGCCCTAAAAACTCCTCCGCTAGTTTTGTAATATTTATAATTTATGTAAATTATAAATCTTGGCATCAATTGGCATGGAAAGTTGGCATCAGTTTCTTCAACATGCAAAAACACATCTTCTAAGCATGTAAATGGGAGTGTGTGAAAGGAGAATTAATATGGTAATACTAAACATTATTAATAATTTACACTTGTGAAAATTCTCCTGAAACTTTAGTTTTGAAAGGGGAAAACAACATAAGCTGGCAGTCAATACTCCACCAAAGGGAAGTTTGTTCCAAAGAGGAACAGGAGGTAAAACTGAGACGGAACCCAGAAGGTGGTATCTAAGAACCCAAAGAGAAACTGCCTCACTTTTGTTCTAAATGAAAGAGAATTAACCTGTAAGCAAGTCAAATTCAATTAATCCTTACTAATTGAGAAACTTAATTGAGAAACAATTGTTCACAGTAGTTTTCACTACATAAGCCAACTTTAAAATATTAGAGTAATAAATGCAAAAAACTGTGAGATCAGTCGTTCAAAACGATAAATATGCTTACGTAGTTGAACCTGGGTACAAATCAAACCCCAGACCAGTGGCTTGTAAAAGAGATTGGATAAACTATGCTGAGCACTGTTAATATGCAAAAGGAAGCCAGTGCTTCTGAAACAGAAAGTGGGCCCCAAAGTGCTTCCATTGCTAAAATATAAGGGACTTACCCATGGCAAGCCTAGAGTCCTACTCAAACTCTGTCTAGAAAGAGAGTTTAAATGTAAGGTGAAATTTTTGGCAAGGATTTTTCTTTTGCCTAATTTTTCAGTGCAATAAACGAAACAATAAGTGTAATGTGTACCTAATAAAAGGAGCCCTAGATTTGGAATTCAGTCTGCAAGAGTAGAGAGTGATTTTTCCTGGAATGGCAGTCTTCTGGCCATGCGAACCATCCAGTAAAACACAGAAAGTATGACCATTTCAAGGCCGTCACGTAGCAAATCACAGGCACCTGTGTTGAGTCTAAGACACACATGTGTCCTGATAATTGGGTATGTATGCGGAAGGAGATGCAGTCCAGGACTAAGGGTAGAAGAGCTGGTTAAACTAGCATAAACAGCATGCATTCCAAGGTGGATCCTGCCACATTCTTCTACAGGCTGTGAGATTACTGAATTACGAGCATGTTAATTATTTGCTTACAGATGCTTAACCAGTTAGCATGGTTGCATTGAAATAAAAAATAAAAAAAAACTTTTGCTTCATCTCTGGCATAGCAAGGTGTTCAAGAATTCAAGAGATGTGTTAGAAGAACTGAGGACTAGCAGCTGGGCTTCTTTGTCTAGACTTCAGTCCCTGAAAAAGCTTATTCTTAAGATAGAATGATAAGCCCAGGAGTTTCATGAACTGACCTTTTTGCCTTTTGGCTCCAGTCATCTGATTCTAAACTCAGCGACCAGCCGAAAAACAAATGATACATCATTTTAAAGCCTTCCAGATCCAGTATTTCAGGATGATAGCAACTTACTTAACATGCCATTTTGAAATAATACCTATAAAGTATAAAAAATAATACCTGGCACATAGTTACTCGTCAATAATATAAGCTATTATGGGGGATTAGAAAACAATACTCTTTGAAATGAAGGCCTCAGAAGCATAGGTTTTTCTGACCATCTGCTCTCTTATTCTTAGTCCCAATCTCTCTTGGGGCTCACCATAGAAACTAGAATCCCTTTTCCCCAAGGTGGGTCATAGAAACCAGAACCTTTTTTCCCCAAAGCCAGCCATAAAACTTTAAACTATTACTCTAATTTTCCCTCTACTTTTCTATGTAAAAACTAGCTGTAAATAAATTATAAGATCAGGCCCGGCGTGGTGGCTCATGCCTGTAATCCCAGCACTTTGGGAGGCCAAGAAGGGCAGATTACAAAGTCAGGAAATCAAGACCATCCTGTCCAACACGGTGAAACCCCGTCTCTACTAAAAATACAAAAATTAGCCAGGCATGGTGGCTTACACCTGTAGTCCCAGCTACTCTGGAGGCTGAGGCAGGAGAATCGTTTAAACCCAGGAGGTGGAGGTTGTAGCGAGCCGAGATCGAGCCAGTGCACTGCAGCCTGGGTGGCAGAGCAAGACTACACATGGAAAGGAAGGAAGGAAGGAAGGAAGGAAGGAAGGGAGGGAGGGAGGGAGGGAGGGAGGGAGGGAAAGAAAGCGAGAAAGAAAGACAGAAAGAAAGAAGGAAGGAAGGAAAGGAAGGAAGGAAGGAAGGAAGGAGGGAGGGGGGAGGGAGGGAGGGAGGGAGGGAAAGAAAGCGAGAAAGAAAGACAGAAAGAAA
>NW_022436947.1:26193346-26292005 GCF_009761245.1 Sapajus apella
GAAGGAAGGAAGGAAGGAAGGAAGGAAGGAAGGAAGGAAGGAAGGAAGGAGGGAAGGAAGGAAGGAAGGAGGGAAGGAAGGAAGGAAGGAAGGGAAGGAAATCATAAGATCTACCTTGTTTGACTGTAGTTCATAAGACCCCCATTCCAGAGAGGACCCTACCCTACACTGAGAAGGAAAGAATGCATGCTCAGAGAGCCCAGGAAGAATCCAGACAGGCCCTGCTGGGTTTCCCCACTCTGTCTATTAGCATTAGATCATAACCATTTTGTCCAATCATATTTTTACATGGCTATTCATACTTGGTTGAATCTAAGCATAAAAATGGACAATTTTCTCTGTATCTTTGGGTCTTCATTCTAATGACTCTCATATGTACATGTTACATGAATTTGTATGCCTTTTCTTTAATGAATCTGCTTTTTATGAATTGATTTTTCAGTGAACTTTCAGTGAGCAAAGGGGAACTTTCCCATTGACCCTTATACTATCATCATTATTATTACTGGAACAGGAACATATTGTAACAGATAAGAGATCTTTGAGTTAATCATACTTTTTGAACAGATTTTTAATACACTTTAACTCAAATGACACTATTTTTAGTTCCACATTCATCTTGAACTTTTATTACCTTATATACAATTTGTAGGTTCTCTTCTTAAATATTTGGGAAATTTTAAAAGGCATTTAAATTAGCAGTTAAGTTTACAAATATGATGTTAAATAAATACTCAAAATATTATGTCATATATAGGTAGTGTGGCAAGATGAGATTTTCTTCCTTCTCCCATTTTCTTTCTTTGACCTTGCCGCATGTGATAAATCAGTAAAGAGACAGACTTTTGTGTGAACTCAGGGGTTGTGTTCTGAGAGTTGGTCAGTTTTAGCAAGAAAATTCTCAGTTTTAGAGTTGTTTCCTTTTAATGATTGGAAAACTTAAACCTTCTCCTACAAAGAATAAGTACAATCTACTGCAGTACTTCCAATATGGAGCTGAGAGAATAATGACACAAGACCTTGCTATATGCCTTTCTGGATACTTAGTACATAAAGCTAAGGACAGACAACATGAAAATATCAAGTAAAATGGACTTCAGGAGGCCTATCCAGAGTTCATACTTTGTGGCTTCATAGGGCAAATAGCGAACAATTTTGTAATCTTCATTGGGCTGTGCATTCATTTCAAGATTATTTCCTTTTTTTGTTGAACTGTACCTACACATCTTTCTAGGTATATGCATATAATTGGGGCTCAACAACCATAAAAAGTCATTGTTTCAAAGGCTAAAATTAATTTTTTGTCAGTAATTGTTGCAAATTTAGAAATGAGAAAGCAGTCATTTCCTCACCATAAGAGTTGTGTATTTTGCCGAATGACAGGGCTACATTTTTTAAGTGTTGTCTGGTAAGTGTAATTTATGAAATGTATCAAATAATTGTTTGCAAAATAACAATAATTGTCTCTTGTTGCAAATGATACTCACATCGATGTCATGCTCTTCCAAAACTGAATGATTTACTTCTGCTTTTCACTGAATTAAAAAAAACCCAGCAGATTATTCTTAGACTGCCATTTCATGTACTGTTTTTATTCTACAAAAGCAAAACTGTGAAGGGAACAGTTTACCAGAATCAACACTGCTCTCTTCATCTTTACTTTCCTTGTTGGCTGTGGCATTCACAATGTAATGGTTACATTGTCAAGATTCCACTAGATGACAATTCATTTTCCCCTTTACCCAAGAGCCTAAAAGCAAATACCCAACGATACATTAAGAGGCATAAAACAATTCTTGAAAAAAGAATTAGATTAGATATGAAGCAATACAGGAAAAGTTGGAAATTGGGAATTATACTTATCAAGTTGCACATGAAGAAATGTCGTATGTGAGATCTCCAAGGAACCTGTTGTGGCTGTTTGATGCACTGTGCCTAGGATTTGTCAGGTTGCAGCATAGTTCTTATATTCAAATAAGCATTCATTTATCTTGTAAAACTGCTCCTAAGATGGACCAATTTGCCTGCCAATGTTTATCCTTCTTTCAATCCACTAAGTAGATTTTTCCTAAATAAAAGTTAATGCTGAGCTATTTTTATTCTCTTTTTGTGTGTTCAACTAAGTTTTCTTGGCTCATGAATATGCCTCAATCTTTTTCCTGAGCTTTTCCATACTTATTGTTGAATACTTAGTGAGCCATAACTGAATTTGTATTATCTGGAAAAAAAATGCAGATAATTCAGATATGAAAATCTACTCATAACCCATTGCCCTCATTCTCTTACCATTCCCTTGATTCAGTTCCTAGAATATACTAACTAGTAGAACAGTTGGTTTCATATCCTCACCGTTTTAAGTCTTTCTGCTTTGTAATAAAACCTCTAACAAGCAGTGGAATTACCTAAAAGGCAAAACACAGAAGAGAGTTGGAAGAAATGCCAGAAATGTCTGAAAAAATGAACCTTTAAAAAACTCAAAATTTTCCTCTAAAGTTTTCTTGGTTTGAATTTTGTTTTTACTAGGCAGAGGGGCTCATTCTCTGTTTGTTTCCTCTATACAATTCATTTAAGATTTTTTTTAAGAGAAACATTCAAGTATCTTTCCACTATAAACATTTTGTCACTCTATGTAATTTAACACTTTTTTATGTATGATCATGTAACCTAAGAAAATACTAATACTGAAAGCAAAATCTTCCCCTTAAATAAAGTCTTTCTTTTTATTTTTGACTTTCTTCTTTTTTTACCTTTTCTGTTTTGTCATCGTGCCCTACTCTTTAAAGTAAAGGGGTTGGGCAATCAATTAGTAATCTCAAAATGACATTATGTCATTTACTTGGGCACTAAAACATTTCCAGATACTTTCCACTTTAATAATGGAAAAAGACAATTACAGTTTTAGGAGTTCTATAACCCTCATTGCTCTGGTGGTTTTCCAAATATTTTCATTATGTGATAGAAAATGGCTTTCTGCTCAGTACACCAGATAAATCTGACCATGAAGCTACTTGCAGGGTAACTGAAAGGTGTTGGTCTGTGCTTTTATTGCTCTATTTATAGAATAATGGCTAAACCTAACATTACCTTATAACCCATGAATAAATTATATAGTCTTATATTTTTTGAAATCTGATTTCTTGATAGTGTGAGAAATGAAACTATGCTATAGCTCTAATCATAGACAACTATCTCCTCTCTGTAAAATCTGACTAACAACCTTACAACATAGAAAGATCTGAGCTAGGGGTTCCCAATTCTGAATTCTTAAAATTGAGGTGCAACTTTGTCTACCCCTGTTCTGCTATTGTTCAAGGAGGTAAAAGGTGGATATGAGATATCTTCTCTACTCAAAAAATTATCCTCCTCATAGTCTACTAATTACAAAAATGTGTAAGTTGAGCTCTGTTATCCTTATGAGTTAAAAAAATGCAAAGAAATAATATTGTAAAAGTTGGAAAAAGGAAGAAAAATTCAGACAAGAATTATTTGAATTGAATTGCCTTGCTTCTAATTGATACAAGCTCAGTAAATAAGGGAGGAAAAGTGAAGAAACAGAATAAATTAAAAATTTTGCTCAGCCACTTATAATTTCTGTGAGCCAAACAACAACAACAAAAATTTCTGTATAATGAGCATAATCCTACCTTGCAGAGTTGTTCCAGTAATTAAACAAGATCACATACTCAAAATACTTAGCAAGTGGCCATTTTCTTTTTATGGAGGCCCCTGGTAAGATGGGGCCAGAATCTCGGCCACCCACTTACTGTTTAGTATAAGATAATGACCTTCCAACTGGGATATGCAAACCCCTGGCAATACAGAAAGCTCCTCCAAGAAGTCAGAGGCATGAATCCTCTTAAGAGAATCAATGTCCAGATCCATTATTTCTCGATGTACTCTTTTCTAAACTTGACCTGTTTAAGAACATTTCTGTGTGTGGTGAAGGCTGCACGCTAGCAAGATTTCCTTTCCTGGTAAATTCCTACCAACTTTTCCAAGTTAACTCCTCCAAGTTGACCAAAAAAAAAAAAAAAAAAAAAAAGGAATTCCTTTTACCTGTCACAATATTGTTAAGTTACATTTCTCTATAGCAATAATGATCTGCACTGTCAGGCAAGGGAAAAGTTGAAAAATTGTTGTGCACAGATTCCCCTTTAATCAAGGTAGCATAACACTCCATCCATTCTACTAAAAAGGTATGCTTCCAATATAAATCTACTTGTTATGGTTAGTGATAATTTATCAAACTCTATAATTTTTTTATTTTATCAATTGACTATTACTAATAATATAGTAACAACTCAATCAAAAGGAATGCTTAACCCTCAGAGCTTTATAGTTGGAAGAATTATTTAAAGTTCAATTTTAATTTATATTCACATTTTTGATACAGAAAGTATGAGAGGATGATCAATAAAAGACTTTCAAGCATGAAAAATGTTATATTATCATAACATTCTAGGGTAGTAGTATAATAAAAGTACAATTTTGAGCAAAAAAAAGAAGGGATTGCTCCTGAGTTTTTTTAAATTAATTGTTCTGGGTAACATATCACCATGGCATTTAGATTCCCTTGGAAATATTTAAAAGCATAATCTAACAGTTACATTTTTAAATGATAATATTTATAATATGTAGAAAATTACATCATTCTCAGTCACTTAAACTTATTTTTAAAAATGTACAAGATGGTACACAGGTAAAAAATGACTTTCTGGTCCATGTATGCAATACAAGCTAGTCTGCATATTCTTGAGGCAGGGGTTAAGAGCATGGAACTTTCAAATCAGAAAGAACAGGCTCTGAAATCAGTCTCCACCTCTTGATTTTGAATGACCCATGTTCAACTTAACCTCTCTGTGCTGTTTCCTTATCTTCAAAATGGAGATAAGCATGATAGAATTAAATGAGATAATGTATTAAAAGTGTTTAGCCTTGTGTCTGGCTTTAGGCAGCCATCATCATCACCATCTTTACTGCATATGGAGAAGACAGGGAAAGAGAGGCCTCAGTGCAAAAAGAGATCAGGAGGATCCAAGAGTATTCTAAAGACTTGAAGTAACATTTCTTTAAAGAAATTATATACAAATGACTAACAAGTACATGAAAAGATGTACAACATGATTAGCCATTAGGGAAATGCAAACCAAAAGCACAATGAAATACCCTTTGATACCCACTAGAAAAGCTAGAATCAGGAGGAAGAGAGAGAAGGAGAGAGAAAGGAAGGAAAGGAAAGAGGGAGGGAGGGAGGGAGAGAGGGAAAATAAGAAGGGAAGAAAATTATTATGTTAGCAAAAATGTGGTGAAATTGGAGCCCCTCTTACACTGCTGGCATGAATGTACAATGCAGCAGTGGCTATAGAAAATTGGTGATTCCTCAAGAAGTTAATTATAGAATTTCCATTTGACTCAGCAATTCCATTGTTTGGTATATACCCAAAGGAATTAAAAACAGGTATTCAAACAAATACTTGTACACAAATGTTCACAGCAGCACTATTTACAATAGCTAAAAGTTGGAAACAACCCAGATTTCCATCAATAGGTGAATGATATGGATAAATGAATTGTAGCATATCCACATGATGAAATATTATTCAGCCATTAGAAGGAATGAAGCTCTGATACATACTACAATGTATATGAAACCTGAAAACATTATGCTAAGTGAAAAAGCCAGACACAGACGGTCATATATTGTATGATTCCAATCATAAGAAATATTCAGTGTAGGCAAATCCATTGGGATTGTCAGGGACTGAGAAGAGAGGGAACAATTGCTGAATAAGTACAGAGTCTCCTTTGATGAAAATGTTTTAGAACTACATGCAGATTAAGTTTGCACAAAATTGGGAATATACTAAACACTATACAGATTTGAAATCTTGCATTTCACTTGTATGTTTTATGGCAACAATTCTTCAATAATGATGACAAAGATGGTTACTTACCTTCAGTGTTTCCTTCTTGTCATCAAGTCTTATTAATGCCTTGAGAAACACTGGCTATCAGTAATATCCATGAAACTTCAACAGGTAAAGCACAGCTGCTGTCTACAGTTGTAAAGCCACACTGTAGGGAGGTTGCTTCCTCTGAAAGATAATGTATTTCTGGAACCATAGTTATAGCCATCTCTCCAGGTTGCAAAAAGATGACCTGCAGCAACACCATTTTGAGGACTTCAAAAGGGTCTTCCTACTTTTTAAGGAGTAGGTGGAATCCTCTGCTTCAAAACAAGCTCTGACAGCAAAAGAAGAACTGAGGAAAAGAGAAGGAAGAGACATTGATGGGGGCACAGCATTCTTGTCCAGGGGGCAGGGCTTGGGTTTTTAGGAAAGTCAGAATGGGAAAAGGGACTTGCATAATCATTGAACAGTGCAAATTGCCCAAACGTGGTCAAACTACTTACCTGACTGCAGTATGTGGTGAGAATTGGAGTCTCTATGAGATTCCTGCATGTAGATTCCTGCTTCAATACTTCCTATCTGGGTAACTTGAGGCAGGTTGCCTAATCTATTTAAGGTTCCCTTTTTCTGACCTGTAAAATGAAGATGATAATATCTACTTCAACGAGCTTTTTTGTGAGGGTAAAAGAATACAAGGTAGTTTTCCCATAAACTTGTCTGAGAATAGCAATCACCTAGCATGCTTTATAAATAAGAAGCTCCTGAGCCACATACCAGACATGGATCTGGATCACAGGATCTAAGGAGAGTGCTGGAATCATATTTTGAATGTCTTCCTGGAATGATACTTAGCAATCTAGCTAGAAGGGAAAATAGTACAGCTCTTGGTACACAAGTAGTCAAAAGTGTTATTTATTATGAATGCTTTAGATTATTATTTTGGTGGCTATGGTAAACATTTAAATGAGGTCTACAGGAAATCAAAATAATTAATAAAAAAAAATCAAAAACACATTCAAGTGTTCTTTTCCTCATACAAACAATTGACTTGACCAATATTTCTTCATTCAGTAGGCTAAAATTGAGAGGGAAAAATTAATAACAATTTAAGCTTCTGAAAAAGATTATAACACTGTCAGCAATTAAGACAGGTATTTGAGGACAGTTTCTGTTTGGCAAAAGGAGAGGAGGTAGAAATTCTAACAGATAAAAAATCTCCACCAGCTCCCTATTAAGATTTCTCATGAGTCAATGACAATTTTAGTATCTTCAAAGAATAACAACTCATTGATCTGCGTATGTGCCCTTGATTTCATCAGATTGAAAGAGAATCTAATGTTCCAACTAGATCCAGTTAATCTAACTACTACATTTACTTTTAAACTTTTTGATTGTGGGCCAAAGTAAGGAATACATTTTAAATTGTATTTCAGATATATATGTATCTGGAATAATTCATTTATGTATATTTATAATAAGCTATGCATTTGGATATTTTCTATTTTCTTTTCTTTCTTTCTTTCTTTTTTATTTTTAGAAATTCTGGTTGCCTTCCACTAATTGCTTTCACAACTACTAAGTTATCCTAAACTACTAATAGGCTGTAATCTAAAATTTGAGAAACACTGACCTAACATATGCATCAGAAATTAGTATTTTCAACCTGTCACAAGTTGTGAATAACAAAATGACTGGTTTGGATATAAAACAAACCAGAGAGGCAAGGCAAGATGGCTCACACCTGTAATTCTAGCATTTTGGGAGGTTGAGGCAGGAGGATGGTTTGAGCCCAGAAGTTCAAGACCAGCCTGAGCAATATAGTAAGACCTCATCTCTACTAAAAATAAAAAATGAAAATTAGCTGGGTGTGGTAGTGCACACCTGTGGTCCCAGCTACTCAGGATGCTGAGGCAGAAGGATCACTTGAGCCTGGAAAGTCAAAGCTGCAGTGAGCTGTGGTCCTGCCACTGCAGTCCAGAGTGACATCCTGTTGAAAGAAAGAAAGAAAGAAAAAAGGAAGGAAGGAAGGAAGGAAGGAAGGAAGGAAGGAAAAGAAAAAGGAAGGAAGGAAGAAAGGAAGGAAGGAAAGAAGGAAGGAAGGAAGGAAGAAAGGAAGGAAGGAAGGAAGGAAGGAAGGAAGGAAGGAAGAAAGGAAAAGAAAAAGGAAGGAAGGAAGGAAGAAAGAAGGAAGGAAGGAAGGAAAAGAAAAAGGAAGGAAGGAAAGAAGGAAGGAAGGAAGGAAAGAAGGAAGGAAAGAAGGCAGGCAGGAAGGAAGGCAGGAAGGAAGGAAGGAAGGAAGAAAGGAAGGAAGATTTCTAATTGCAGTTTGCAAATCACCAAAGAAAAGAGATGAATCAGTAATTTGGACTGTAACAGATCTTAGTGTTCTCATCTGGGTATTTCTGACTTACGTTGGCACAACCTGGAACTCTGTGTAAGAAGCTATGCTATGACTACTTGCAAGTTTGAAGTTTACTGTTAATTACAAATAAAACAACTGCAAAACCTTGTCTGTGTATGTAGGCATTCTTGAGGGTGAATCTGAATATCTGAAACAGCTTATGAAATTATAATCTCAGCAACATGTCCTTTGAGAGGAAATGTCAAAGGTGTGGAAAGATTGTGCCTTTATTATTACATTGAAAAAGAGTTGGCTCCTTTGTTTTATTATTTTCTCTCATCCACTTTTTTCCTTTCTTTTCATAAGCTGTTTGTCCTAGGATTTGGCACTATAAATTTCCAACATTATGTGATAAGTGATAATGCTATCATCTGCCCTACGTACTTTCTGCATTGAAACAGGAGTTTGCATGTGCTTGTTCGGGTCTTACACTGGGTTTAGACATAAGTCAGATTCCTAATTTGGAAGTGAAAGGGGGAAAACCTACAAACATGAAAGAAGATTTGTCAACATGGGCTAATAATTATATCTGTAAAAGGAGAAATCATCTTTTCTTTATTCAAATGTGAAATATGTGGTAAATAAGATAGAAATCTCTCTTTATTCACACCTAGGTTTACCAAAACTTAAGATTTAGCCATATTTGCTTCAGATATTTTTCAAAAACATTACAGCTGCACATGAATCCTTCTGTGTGTCTCCATTTAATCTAATTTCCCTTTGTTTTTGCAATTAGATGAACATTTTAAGTAATTTCATTTAAGGATGAATCCATGAAGAGTTTACCATATTGCATGCTTTTCAGCTTTATTAATGGTATTTCACTACATGCATCATTCTACAATATATTTTCATGTTTGCTGAACATTTTTCAATATTTTATCAACAACTTCATATATGTAGCTCTAATTTAAAAATTCAGCCATTATATATTATTTCATATATGAATTGCCTCAATATATTGTAAACCAAAAATAAAATTCTAAGCCCTCCCCCCTCCTTCAAGCATCTAAATCTGAATGGACCCCTCCTCTCATCCAAGGGCATTCTAGAATTAACCTGATGAAACAGTTCAGGCTATGAGGGAAGAGGGATAAGACATGCCTCATTATAACCTCCAGAGTTAATATCAGTGCAGACCTTAAATTTGATAAGAAACATGTACAGTGTACTCTCTCTGAAGCCTACTACTTGGAGGCTACATCTGCATTATAAAACCTTGGTGTCCAAAACGCTTTATCATAACCCAGACATTCCTTTCTATTGATGATAACTCTTTCAACCAATTACCAATCAGAAACATTTTAAATATACCTATGACATGGAAGCCACTCCCATTTTGAGTTGTCCCACTATTCCAGGTTGAACCAATGTACATTGTACATGTAATGATTAATGTATTATGTCTCCCTAAAATGTATAAAAGCAAGCTGTACCCCATTTCCCTTGGGTTGATGTTATCAGGACCTCTGAGGCTGGGTCTTGGGTGTATCCTTAACTTTAGTGAAATAACTTTCCAAATCAATTGAGACCTGTCTCAGATACTTTGCATTCACAATATTAAACATATTTAGGTTATTGCCAAATTTTCACTATTAAAGTGAATGTAATGACAAACAATCTATCACAAGATACAGAAATGCAGGATCAGAGGATATGTCTATCTTCACATTTACTAGCTATTGCCCAATTCCTCTCCAAAATGGTTTGAGATTTATTTCTCCATATCTTTGTTGATGAAAAGAGTTGAACTCTGTAAAATATTTGAAGGGATTTATTCTGAGCCAAATGTGAGGACTATGACCTGTGACACAGCACCCAGGTGGTCCTGGTAACATGTTCCCAAGGTGGTAAGGCAATAGCCTGGTTTTATACATTTAAAGGAGTCATAAGATGTCAATCAATATCAATATATGTGGGATATGCATTGGTTCAGAAAGGTGGAACAACTCGAGGGGGATAGGGAGCTTACAGGTCATAGTTCATAGTTGGATTCAAAGATTTTCTAATTGGCAATTATTTGAAAGTTATTATCTAATGGTCTGGAATCAATAAAAATGAATGTCTAGGTCAAGATAAGGGGTTGTGGAGACCAGGGTTCTTATTATGTACATGAAACCTTATCGGTGGCAGCCATTAGAAACAACAGATGCAAATATTTCCTATGCAGGCCTCTAAAGAGGGCTAGACTCTCAATTAATCTCTTCAGGATTGGGATGGCCTAGAAGGGAAAGATATCTAGTTACGTTAATAGAGATTCTTTACAGACGCATTTTTTCCTAACACAAAGAGTTCTGCAGTCCATTTCAAAAAAAAGACAAAAAAACATATTTGGGAGTGAAATATTTTGATTTCCTTCTTTATCTGTTGTGTAATATTACACCAGAGTCAGGTTGGAAAGTAAGCCATGCTATATAGGGTTAAATACAACTTCTCTGATGAAATTTTATGGTTTGTAGGAAGTGACTCCCCAGACTACTTAGACAGGAATTTGGACCAGGAGAAAAAGGTCAGAGTTTAGTTCTCATTTTGAATAACATTCAATATTGTCAGATTTTCTATTGTTTTCTGCCTGTTAGGTATGAAATTGTACCTCGCCGTTGTTTTAAATTTGCGTTTCCGATAATTTAAGATAGGAGGATCCGAGATGACCAAATAAGAACAGCTCCGGAGTGCAGTTCCCAGTGAGAACAGCACAAAGGGTGAGTGCCCACCACATTTCCAAACAAGTTTTCACTGCACACAGACAGGAGATCCCTGGGCCTAAAAATGGCATGAGATTTTGGCGTGGTGGTTTCAGCCAGTGCCAGATCAGCGCACAGAAACTCACGCAAGTCTGGGTGGCCATTTTGACTGGTGCCTGGAATGCCTGGGAGACAGAGCCACCCATTCAACTGAAAGGGAGGGGGCTGAGACAGGGAGCCAGGTGATCTGTCTCAGCGGGTACCGCCCCCACAAAACAGGTAATCTGAAACACTCTGGATTGAGAGTTTCACAGCAAGTGGAGCTAGCTGGACCCAAGGCAGTCCACCTCAGTGGGGGGAAGGGCATCCGCCACTGAGGCAGTTCACACAGCCTCTGGGCGGAGCCTGTGGCAGCTCAGAAACGCCTCTGCTGGCAGACTGTGACTAGACTACTCCATGCAGGGAAGGGCATCTATGAAAATAGGCAGCAGCACAACAGGAAGTTATAAATAAAGCTGATCTTCCTAGGACAGAGCACCTAGGAAAAGAGGCAGTTATGAGTTCAGCTGCAGCGGACTTAAACGTAGCTGCCCAGCAGCTCTGCACAGAACAGTGGAGCTCCCAGCACAGCACTTGAGCTCCTGTAATGGACCGACTGTCTCCTCAAGCAACTCCCCAACCCCCATGTACCCAAAGAGACCCCTCATAAAGGAGAGCTCAGACCGACAAGGATAGCAGAGGAAAAAACCAGCAGCAACCTTGCTGGTCTGCAGCCCCTGTGGGTGATCCCCAGGCAAGTGGGTTCTAGAGCAGACCTCCAGCGGTCCTGCAGTAGAGGGTCCTGACTGTTAGAAGGAAAACTAAGAAGCAGAAATAAATAGCTTCAACATCAACAAAAAGGACATCCACTCAGAAACCCCATCCAAAAGTCACCAACTACAAAGACCACAGGTAGATAAAGCCACTAAGATGGGAAGAAACCAGCACAGAAAGGATGAAAACACCAAAAACCAGAACACCTCTCCTCTTCCAGAGGACTGTAACTCCTCACCAGGTAGGGATCAAATATGGGTGGAGAATGAATCTGATGAATTGACAGAAACAGGCATCAGAAGGTGGGTAATAACAAACTTCTAAGAGCTAAAAGAACATGTGCTAACCCAATGCAAAGAAACTAAGAACCTTGAAAAAAGGTTAGATGGGATGCTAACCAGAATAAACAGCTTAGAGAAGAATATAAATGACTTAATGGAGCTGAAAAATACAGCACAAGAACTTTGCGAAGCATACACAAGTTTCAAAAGCCAAACAGACCAAGCAGAAGAAAGGATATCAGAGATTGAAGATCGACTCAATGAAATAAAATTAGAAGGCAAGAGTAGAGAAAAAAAAAAAACCAAAGTCTCCAAGAAATACGGGATTATGTGAAAAGACCTAATCTATATTTGATAGGCGTACTTGAATGCTACAGAGAGAATGAATCCAAGCTGGAAAATACTCTTCAGGATATTATCCAGGAGAACTTCCCCAACCTAGCAAGGCAGGCTAACATTCAAGTCCAGGAAATACAGAGAACACAACAAAGATATTCCTCAAGAAGAGCAACCCCAAGGCACATAATTGTCAGATTCATCAGGGTTGAAATGAAGGAAAAAATGCTAAGGGCAGCCAGAGAGAAAGGTCAGGTTACTCACAAAGGGAAGCCCATCAGACTCAAAGTGGATCTCTCAGATAATCCCTACAAGCCAGAAGAGAGTGAGGGACAATAGCCAACATCCTTAAAGAAAAGAACTTTCAACCTAGAATTTCATATCCAGCCATACCAAGCTTCATAAGTGAAGGAGAAAGAAAATCCTTTATGAACAAGCAATTGCTGAGAGATGTCATCACCACCAGGCCGGCCTTACAAGAGCTCCTGAAAGAAGCACTAACCAAGGAAAGGAACAACAAGTACCAACCACTCCAAAAACATGCCAAATTGTAAAGACCATTGACACAATGAAGAAAATGCATCAACTAAAGGGCAAAACATCCAGCTAGCAGCAAAATGACAGGATCAAATTCACACATAACAATATTAACCTTAAATGTAAATGGGCTAAGTGCCCCAATTAAAAGACACAGACTGGCAAATTGGATAAAAAGGCAAAACCCATCAGTGTGCTGTATTCAGGAAACCCATCTCATGTGCAAGGACACACATAGGCTAAAAATAAAGGGATGGAGGAAGATTCATAAAGCAAATGGAGAGCAAAAAAAGCAGGAGTTGCAATCTTAGTCTCTGATAAAATGGATTTTAAACCAACAAAGGTCAAAAGAGACAAAGAATGGCATTACATAATGATAAAAGGATCAATACATCAAGAAAAACTAACAATCCTAAATATATATGTACCCAATACAGGAGTACCCAGGTACATAAAGCAAGTTCTTAATGACCTACAAAGAGACTTAGACTCCCACACTATAATAGCGGGAGACTTTAACACTCCACTGTCAATATTAGATCAACGAGACAGAAAATTAAGAAGGATATCCAGGACTTGAACTCAAATCTGGACCAAGCAGACCTAATAGACATCTACAGAAATCTCTACCCCAAATCCACAGAAAATATACATTCTTCTAAGCACCACATGGCACCTAATCTCAAATTGACGACATAATTGCAATCACTCCTCAGCAAATGCAAAACAATGGAAATCACAACAAACAGTCTCTCAGACCACAGTGCAATCAAATTACAACTCAGAATTAAGAAACTAACTCAGAACCACACAACTTCATGGAAACTGAACAACTGGCTCCTGAATGTCAACTGGATAAACAATGAAATGAAGGCAGAAATAAAGATGTTCTTTGAAACCAACAAGAATCAAGACACAACATACCAGAATCTCTGGGACCCATTTAAAGCAGTGTCTAGAGGGAAAGTTATAGCAATAAATGCCCACCAGAGAAGTGAGGAAAGATTTAAAATCAACACCCAATGGTCAAAATTGAAAGAGCTAGAGGAGTAAGATAAAAAAAAACTCAAAAGCTAGCAGAACACAAGAAATAACTAAGATCAGAGCAGAACTGAAGGAGATAGAGACACAAAAAAATCTTCAAAAAATCCATAAAACCAGGAGCTGGTTTTTTGAAAAGATCAACAAAATACACAGACTGCTAGCCAGATGAATAAAAAAGAAAAGGGAGAATAATCAAATAGATGCAATAAAAAATGATAATGGGAATATGACCACTGATGCCACAGAAATACAAACTACAATCAGAGATTACTACAAACAAGCCTATGCACATAAACTAGTAAACCTTGACGAAATGGATAAATTCCTGGACACTTGTACCCTCCCAAGCCTAAACCAGGAAGAAGTTGAAACCTTGAACAGACCGATAACAAGGGCTAAAGTTGAGGCAGCAATTAATAGCCTAGCAACCAAAAAAGTCCAGGTCCAGTTGGGTTCACAGCCGAATTCTACCAGACATACAAAGAGGATCTGGTACCATTCCTTCTGAAACTATTCCAAACAATACAAAAAGAAGGAATCCATCCCAAATCACTTTATGAGACCAACATCATCCTGATACCAAAACCCGGCAAAGACTCAACAAAAAAAGAAAACTTCAGGCCAATAACCATAATGAACATGGATGCAAAAATCTTCAATAAAATACTGGCAAATGGATTGCATCAGCACATCAAAAAGCTTATCCATCACGATCAGGTAGGCTTCATTCTGGTAATGCAAGACTGGGTCAACATACCCAAGTCTATACACGTAATACACCACATTAACAGAACCAAAGACAAAAACCACATGATTATCTCAATAGATGCAGAGAAGGCCTTTGACAAAATTCAACAGCCCTTTATGCTAAAAACTCTCAATAAACTAGGTATCAAAGGAACATATCTCAAAACAATAAAAGCTATTTATGACAAACCTATAGCCAATATCATGCTGAATGGGCAAAAAATGGAAGCATTCCCTTTGAAATCCAGCACTAGACAAGGATGCCCACTGTCACCACTCCTATTCAATATAGTATTGGAAGTTCTAGCCAGAACAATTAGGCAAAAAAAAAATAAATAAAATAAATAAGGGGTATTCAATTAGGGAAAGGGGATGTCAAATTGTCACTATTTGCAGACAACATGACTGTATATTTGGAAGACCCTATCATCTCAGCCCAAAATCTCCTTAAACTGATAAGCAACTTAAGCAAAGTCTCAGAATACAAAATTAATGTGCAGAAATCACAAGCATTTCTATACACCAATAACAGACTAACAGAGAGCCAAATCATGAGCAAACTCCTATTCACAATTGCTACAAAGAGAATAAAATACCTAGGAATACAACTAACAAATGATGTAAAGGGCTTCTTCAAGGAGAACTACAAACCACTGCTCAAAGAAATAAGACAGGACACAAACAAATGGAGTAATATTCCATGCTCATGGTTAGGAAGAATCAATATCATGAAAATGGCCATACTGCCCAAAGTAATTTATAGATTTAACACTATCCCCATCAAGCTACCAATGACCTTCTTCACAGAACTGGAAAACCACCTTAAACTTCATATGGAAACAAAAGAGATCCTATATAGCCAAGACAATCTTAAGCAAAAAGAACAAAGCTAGAGGCATCACACTACCTGATTTCAAACTATACTACAAAGCTACAGTGATCAAAACAACATGGTACTTGTACAAAAACAGAGCTATAGACAAATGGAACAGAACAGAAGCCTTGGAGGCAATGCCACACATCTACAAGTATCTGATATTTGACAAACCTGACAAAAACAAGCAATGGGGAAAGGATTCCCTGTGTAATAAATGGTGTTGGGAAAACTGGCTAGCCATGTGCAGAAAGCAGAAACTGGACCCCTTCCTGACACCTTACACTAAAATTAACTCCAGATGGATTAAATACTTTAACAGAAGACCTAACAAAATAAAAACCCTAGAAGAAAACCTAGGCAAAACCATTCAGGACATAGGCATAGGCAAGTATTTCATGACTAAAATACCAAAAGCACTGGCAACAAAAGCCAAAATAGACAAATGGGACCTAATTAAACTTCACAGCTTCTGTACAGCAAAAGAAACCATCGTTAGAGTGAACCGGCAACCAGCAGAATGGGAAAAAATTGTTGCAATCTACCTATTTGACAAAGGGCTAATATCCAGAAATCTACAAAGAACAAAAACAGATTTACAGGAAAAAAATAAACCCATCCAAAAGTGGGGCAAGGATATGAACAGACACTTTACAAAAGAATACATCTATGAAGCCAAAAAACATATGAAAAAATGCTCATCATCACTGGTCGTTAGAGAAATGCAAATCAAAACTACATTGAGATACCATCTCACACCAGTTAGAATGGCGATCTTTAAAATATCTGGAGACAACAGATGCTGGAGAGGATGTGGAGAAATAGGAACACTTTTACACTGTTGGTGGGAGTGCAGGCTAGTTCAACCATTGTGGAAGACAGTGTGGTGCTTCCTCAAGGACCTAGAAATAGAAATACCATTTGACCCAGCAATCCCATTACTGGGTATATACCCAAAGGATTATAAATCATTCTATTATGAAGACACATGCACACATATGTTCATTGTGGCACTGTTTACAATAGCAACGACCTGGAACCAACCCAAATGTCCATCAGCGATAGGCTGGATAAAGAAAAGGTGGCACAAATACACCATGGAATACTATGCAGCCATAAAAAATGATGAGTTCGTGCCCTTCATGGGGACATAGATGAATCTGGAACCATCATTCTCAGCAAACTGACACAAAAACAGAAAACCAAACACCACATGTTCTCACTCATAGGTAGGTGTTGAACAATTAGAACACATGGACCCAGGGAGGGGAGCATCACACCCTGCAGAAATACCAGATATAGGTGACAGGGGGATGGAGGCAGCAAACTACATTGCCGTTTGTGTACCTATGCAGCAATCCTGCATGATCTGCACATGTACCCCAGAACTTCAAGTACAATAATATACGTATATATATATATATATATATATATATATATATATAATAAAATAAACATCTAACAGTTCTAAAAGGTCACAAAAAAAAAGAAATGAAACAAATACTTATGAGAAAAATAAATCTTGGAAATAAAAAATACAACTATTGAAAGTAAAAGTAAATGAATAGGGTAAATTGTAGGCTGGATACAATCAATAGAGAATTAACAAATTGAGATGCAGGCTGGGTATGTTGGCTCATGCCTGTAATCCCAGCACTTGGGAGGCTGAGGTGGGTGGATCACCTGAGTTCAGGAGTTCAAGGCCTAGTCTGGCCAACATGGTAAAATCCCATCTCTACTAAAAACACAAAAAATTATCCGGGTAGGTAGCACACACCTGTAATCCCAGCTACTCAGGAAGCTGAGACAGGAGAATCACTTGAACCTGGAAGGGGGAGGTTGCAGTGAGCTGAGATCGTGCCATTGCACTCCAGCCTAGGCAACAAGAGTGAAACTCTATCTCAATAAATAAATAAATAAATAAATGAAATAAATAAAATGCATTAATAATAAATTCACTACAAAACAAGACAGGGAGAAAAATAACATGAAATCTCCCTTGAGAGCCACAGAGAATAGAAAAAGAGGTATGATAGGCAATTCAGAGGAAAAGAATGGAAAGTCCAATGGCTAAATCATATTTGAAGATAAGTAGATTTAAAAATTTCAGATATGAAAAAAATTGAAACCTCAGATCAGAATTTATTTCACATGTTAATCAGAAGACAAAGCAAGAAAAATCAAAATAAATTTATACCTAGACATGTTGTAATTAAACAACATAATACCAAAAATAAAGAGAAAAACTTTAATAAGAAGAAAACCAGGTGATTTACAACATGTAACAGTTAAACTGACAGCAATGATGGCAAAAATAGGATAAGAAATAGCAAAATAGCATTTTTAAATAGTTAATTTGAATTTTATAGCCAACTCAACTATTATTTAAAACTGAGGGAAAAATAAAATTATTTTCTGACTTTAAATAATTTACCTCTACACACATTCTTCAAATGACCTGCTAAAGGGTGTAGTTTAGTAAGAAGAAAAATATGCTGGTAGGAAAAACATTACATACAAAAAACAACAATGAAGTGGATCATAGACCTGAAAGTAAAATGCAAAACTGTAATACTTCTAGAAATTAACGTAGGAGAAAATCCAGGTACCTTGAGCTTAGTGATAACTTTTTAGGTACAACACTGAAGGCATGTTCCATAAAGACAATAATTGACAAGTGGACTTCATTATAATGAGAAACTTCTCCTTGGAAAAAGACACTGTCAAGGGAATGAGAAGCCACAAACTAAGAGAAAATACTAGTAAAAGACATACCTAATAAAGGATTGTTATAGAAAATGTGCAAAGAATTCTTAAAACTCAACATTAAGAAAATGAACAAACCAATTAAATATGAGCAAGAGGACTGAAAAGAAACCTCACCAAAGAAGATATATAGATGACAAATAAGTATCTGAAAAGATGCTCCATGTCATATGTCACCAGGGAAATGCAAATTAAGCACACGTATTAGAATGGCCAAAATCCAAAACGGTGTCAACACTCAGTGGTAAAATATGGAGCGACAGGAGCTCTCCTTTACTGCTGGTGGGAATGCGAAATGGTACAACTACTTTGTAATGTATTTTGATAGTTTCTTATAAAACTAAACATACTCTTACCATAGGATCCAGCAATCATACTCCTTTGGAATTTACCCAGATAAATTGAAAACATGTCTGTATGGAAACTTAGACACAGATGTTTACAGTAGCTTTATCATAACTGCCAAAACTCATAAGCAACCAAGATGTCCTCTCAAAGGTGAATGAAAAATAAACCGTGTTACATCCAGAAAATAGAGTATTATTCAGCATTAAAAAGAAAAAAGCTATCAAGCCATGAAAAAAAAAAAAAAAAAAGAAGGAAACTTAAATGCAAATCACGAAGTGATTGAAGCCAGTCTTAAAGGTTACATACAGCATGGTTCCAGCTGTATGATATTCCACTAAAGCAAAACTATGGAGACAGTAAAAAAGATTAGCAGTTTTCAGAGTTTAGTGGAAGGAAGGGCTAAATAGAGCTCAGAGAATTTTTGGGGTAGTAAAACTATTCTGTATGATACTATAATGTCATACATTTGTCAAAACTATAGAATATATAACACCAAGAGTAAATCCTAATGTAAACTGTGAGTTTGGGGTGATAATGATGTGTTAGTGTAGGTTCATAGATTGTAACAAACGTACCATTTTGCTGTGGGAAGTTGATAATGGGGGAGGCTGCATGTGTGGGGGCAGAAAGCACATAGGAACTCTTTACTTTCTGCCCAACTTTACTATGCACATAAAATTGCTATAAAAAATAAAGTCTATTTAAAAAGTAGAAAAACATTGAAAAAATAGGTAACAAAATTTAGTTAACTTGTGGCTATTAATCACAAATTTTTGCATTAAAATGATAAAAATAAACACATATGTACACTGCAAAAACAAACAGAAAGTGTTTATTGCACTGTTAATGCAAGTTAAATTTCTTGTTATATTCAGGAAGAGGACTGAAACTCTGAATAACATTAAGAAGTTTTAGGAAAATTCAGAGTTAAGCATGTTTTTAGTAGTTAAGCATTTTTGCTTAAATTTTACAGATATCTACTTAAGTGTGATTGATACATTTCTTCTAAATCAGTACAGGGAAAATGAAAATATCAATACAACAGCAAAGAATGAAAGCAAAAGCAAAGGAAAATAATGATAGCTAGGAAACACAAAATAAATGGGTAAAAACGTGCCAAATATATGTTATTATACTATACATAAATGGATTGAACTTACCTACTATAATACAGGGAATAGCATATTAAATATAGAGACTATAGAGACTTGTTTAGAACAAAGTGAGAGAAAGGGACAGGGAAGAAAAAAGATAGGTTAGTCAAATACAAACTAAAAGAAAGCAAATATAACAATGTCAATAATTGACAAAAGGGAATTTAAGACAAAAAGCATTAGTAGGGACACTACATCAGAATAAAGAATCCATCCTGTGTCCTGAAAGGTTTTGCCTAGGTTTTCTCCTAGGGTTTTTATGGTGTTAGGTCTTATGTCTGTTTCATTTCTATTTGTTACCCTTTCTTAATTTCTTCTACTGTTTATATAATATTAAAACTTCTTTTGTTTCTTTGGCCACTGCCTATATAATCAACTTAAAAAGGCTGTGTGAGATTTTTCATTATATTCTCCTCATATGAAGTGAATTTGTGCTTCAGTTGTTGGGTTTTTGGGTATGTGGTTTTTGTTTTGTTTTATTCTTTGTTTCATTTTGTTTGTTTTAGATGGAGCTTCATTCTTGTTGCCCAGGCTGGAGTGCAATGGCACAATCTCGGCTTACTGCAACCTCTTCCTCCTGGGTTCAAGCGATTCCCCTGCCTCAGCCTCCTGAGTAGCTGGGATTACAGGCACCTGCCACTATGCCCAGTTAATTTTTTGTATTTTTAGTAGAGACAAGGTTTCACCATGTTGGCCACACTGGTCTTGAACTCCTGACCTCAGGTGATCCACCTGTCTTGGCCTCCAAAAGTGCTGGGATTACAGGTGTGAGCCATGTTTGTTTTACTGTCTTTTTAAGTGTAGCTTTCTTTGTGTGTTTTGAAATTTTATTTTGCAGGTTGATTTGAATGGGAAAAAAATGGCTGGATTTAGTTTGATTTTTTTCTCTCTCTCTTTTTATCTTTCTGTCTCTATTTTTCTTCACCCTACTCATCATAGGAATTTTGTAATTTCTCCAAAGTTTTCTTCGCCTCATCCTCAGTTTACAATTGGGTTTAGAGTGGAAATTTGTGATTATTGCATTGTTAAGAAGCAATAACTGTAATAGATTCAGCCACCAAGCTATGAAGCAACTGAGTTCATTTTCTAGACAAGAGCCTATAGGAATGTTTCACCCATGGCCTCTCTTCTCTCAACCCTACATGTATGACATTCTGTAAGATGAAGCCCCAGTAAGATATTGGCAACAGTTCTCTGGAGCTCCTTTCAAATGCAGAGGAGGCTCACCTCAGCCGACAGAAAGCCTGGCTTAAGACCTCACCTCATATGGGCTTTCAATCCATATACTTCCAGGCTCCCACAGTTTTAATCCAGCAGTACTGTGGTGTCAGTTTTATTCATTGGTTTGTGCTTCCAGTCTCTGTCCAAACCTTGAAGAACTTTATATCATTTTCCGTCTAGTTACGTATATTAGGCTTTTGATATGGTTTGGTTTTGTGTCTCCGCCCAAATCTCATCTGGAATTGTAATCCCCACATGTCAAGGGAGAGACCTGGTAGGAGGTGATTGGATCATAGGGGTGCTTTTCCTCATGGTGTTGTCCCTAGTGAGGGAGTTCTCACGAGATCTAATGGTTTAAAAGTGACGGTTTCCCCTGTGCTCTCTCTCTCCTGCCACCTTGTGAAGAAGGTGCTGGTTCTCGTTTGCCTTCCACTATGATTCTAAGTTTCCTGACACCTCCCCACTCATGCATAACTGTGAGTCAATTAAACCTCTTTCCTTTATAAATTACCCAGTTTCAAGGAGTATTTTATAGCAGTGTAAGAACAGACTAACACAGCTTTATTATTTTTATTTATTTATTTGTGTTACAAGTAGAGACAATGCTTCAGAACACTGCAACCAAAACTAGTCGGAGAAGCATTAAAACTGAAGAATCCAAGGTGCTCCAGAGCACACAGTGTCAGAACAACCTGTGCAGATATAAATTCATCCCTTCATGTTTATTTTCTCTGCCTACTCCATAAAACTGATCCCGGATTTCCTCAAGGTAGACTGAATGAAGATATGTATTCCTCTAGGTCTGCTTACTATTTATTTAATTTGCCTGTGACTTTTTCATTTTCATTGTATAAGTAATCAACTCATTTAACTAAGGCAACGATTAAATCAACAAGGCTCAATTAAATTTCTGCTCCATGTTGTCAAACTTTAATAGTATTTTAGTTTATCTTGCTCTTGTGCTGAGGAAAATAATGTGATCATCTCTCTTAACTTGCCTATTTCATCCCAATGACTCGGTAACCTGCACATGTTCGTATGAAATCACTAGCCTAATGCTATCTAATTCTACTAACTAAACTTGATAGATTTATTTCCTTTCTCTAATGTGATACTTTCCTCTTTTGATCAATATAATCCCATAATCTGTGCAAATTCTTGTAGGAATAAAACTTGCAACAGTGTATTTTATTATCTTTGTAAGCATGTCTTCCTAGGAATAATGTATTCTTTCATACAAGCAGTTTCTGAAGAACTGATAAAAAGTATAAATGGGAACAAACATGACAATTACAACAAATATACTATTGGATATATTTTATTTTTGCTCCGCACAGGATATCAATACGTTAACTTTATATCCTATTATTTCTTTCAATAAGCTCAATAATTGATCATTTAATCTTTTTTTAAAAAAGAGGTTTGGTTTCCTGATAAAATTAATAAATATTCTTTAATGTTACTGACTTTTCTGAACAGGTCACTGTCATCATATACCTACTAACTTACTGGATATCAGAGTCTTCCTCATAAAATGGATAGGAACATCGGGAACATCACTGTGTGACTAAAGAAACCACATTATTTTTACAGTGTAGAAAAATTGCTAAGCTTTTGCCTCTTTTTTTGATTAATTTCATGCCTGACTCAGTCAGAGATTAGGCCTTGACACAGGTTATAATTAAATATTGAAATCATGAAGTGCAAGAATGTTTAATTTTTAAAATATGAGTTTTAATTTACCTCATACAGAGAATAGCTCTGGTCACCTGCAGAGATGCATTACACACTACATTGCCTAATGTAGGATGCCTGAATAAGGCTGAGCATACAGTTAAAGTAAACTAATGCAATTTACTGAACAGCAGTCAAATATTTATCCAGTTGATGAAGCAGACTTTATGTGAAACTCAGACAATAATTAAAGAGAAGCCTTGCTTAAAACATGCTTACTTCAGTTTTCCCAAATACGTTATATCCTTTCTGCATCTTCCATTTTCCTAAATATCTCTGTATACCTGAAACCCTCCATAGTGAGCATTCTGTGGAATTATATTGAATCTATTTCCTGCTATATTGCAGTATTTTAAAGTTAGGAGGGTAGATTGATTGCCAAAGCAGCCCAGTTCTTCTTGTAGTTATACCTATTGCAATGTGACTTTGCAGTGCCTCCCATCAAAGGTGGAGTCTTGTTTCCCCATGTTTTAACCTGTCTGGCTTGTGACTTGCTTTGGCCAACAGAATGTGGCAGCTATATTGTTATGCCTGTTTTTCTTCCAGAGACTGCATGCTTCTACTTGTTCTCTTGGAACCCTGCCATGTGCATGAGAACAAGCCCAGGCTATGGAGGATGGGAGACCACATGGAGGCTATCCAAAACTGGTCAGCTCCCAGCCACCCTGCTATCTTACTACAGTGAGTCCTGCTGGCATTGCCCAAGCCTAACCCAAGGGGCAGAACCACCCACATTACTTGTAGACTCATAAAAATAATGAATTATTACTGCTTTAAGCCATTATGTTTATGATTGTTTGTTATACTGCAATAGCTAATTGAAGCAAAATTTGGAGATTGAATCCAAACTGCTCATTTTATAAGGGAGACAACAGAAGCCCAGAGCAGCTAAGCACCTTGATCACATTTACACATTGTCAGTGGCAGAACCAGGTTTGGAGATTGTATTACCCATATCTGTAGCCAAAACTTTCTATCATGCAATGCAGCTTGCCTATGTCTTCTTTTTGGCAACAAAGATCAAGAAAAGTTTGCCAAAAGAATTGGAACTTCAGCATAATAAAATGGCATTTGTTAATAATGATTGTAAGGGCTTTATATATATTTATTATAGTCTGAATATAAATATTATATGATAGTATTTCTCAGATACTTTTTTCTAAGTTATGTGAAGAGAATTATGAATGACACAATGAAGACTATTTTCAAGTGTGAAATATATCATAATTTTCAATAATTGTGATATTACTGTTAATCTTCACTTTTGGAATATTTCTTAAATGCTAAAATTAATGGGGATCTTCTTAAAGCTTTGCTGGCAGAACCAAATTTTTCTCTGGATTTTATTGCATCCAAAACTGTCATCTGGAAAATTACTAATATATGGCATATCAGAGTCATCCCTATATTAAATATTTCAGATGAGGAACATTAAGAAATCTGCAACTGGCCGGGCGCAGTGGCTCAAGCCTGTAATCCCAGCACTTTGGGAGGCCGAGGCGGGTGGATCACGAGGTCAAGAGATCGAGACCATCCTGGTCAACATGGTGAAACCCCGTCTCTACTAAAATTACAAAAAATTAGCTGGGCATGGTGGCGCAAGCCTGTAGTCCCAGCTACTCAGGAGGCTGAGACAGGAGAATTGCCTGAACCCAGGAGACGGAGGTTGCGGTGAGCCGAGATCGCGCCATTGCCCTCCAGCCTGGGTAACAAGAGAGAAACTCCGTCTCAAAAAAAAAAAAAAAAAAAAAAAAAAGAAATCTGCAACTACTTAGATTATGTCGAATGCCTGAAGAAAGGCTAAGTTCATCATGTTATAGGATAGCATGTTATAAAATTGTGTTCTAACAGATTTGCCCCAGAAAAAAAAAAATTAAGATTTTGAGGCTTCTTTTTAGACTAACAAATATTTCTACTTTTGCTCCAGTGTACAGGCAACTGTTAGGCTCTGTAGCATTGGTGTTCAAAGTTTAACTCATCCAAGTCACCTGGATAGCTTGTTAAATCACAAATTGCTGGGCACCACTCCCAGAGCTTCTGATTAGGTAAACCTGGGATGGGGACTGAGCATTTGCATTGCTAACAAGTTCCCAGGTGAGGCTGCAGCTGCTAGTTGAGAATCTAAGCCTTAAGAACCTCTGCTTCGTAGTTTTCAACAATTGTTGAACTAATTTGTGGATAGTCCATGTTAAAATATACCTTACTATAGTGTTTTAGTGGGAGCTAAAGGAAGGATATATGAACTATATTCACAATTTACATTACTAAGTAAATTATGCAGTACAAAATCCTGTCAATCAAAATCAATGAGACAGTCACTACATTCAGAGTTTGAATAGTCTCAACTTTTTGTTGAGACATGCCCAGAATCTGCCCACAGACCAAGGGAGGAAGTTGCCAAAAAAAAAAAAAAATGTGTACTGTCACAAGGCCAATAATATTTGGAATGCAGGCAAATTAGCTCAAATGATCATCCTCTAAAGGGAAATAATTTGCTAGAGTTTTTAAAAGGTAAAGAAATGACTGCTTCCAACCCAGAGCCAGTTTTTTTTTTAATTTAATGAGAATATTCACATAACACTTTCCATGACAGCTTCTGCTTTCCATCACTCAACTCTTTGTGAAAATAGTGACTTACTGACTGTATGTTTGGGCTTACTCCAAAAATGAACTTCTTGAAAGGTTTTAAAAAATGGTTTCAGTTGTTTTTAATTCCTGACTGCTTCAAATAAAGAAAACAAACTATAAAAAGGGTAGTGGGATTTTAATTGGATTTTTTTGCATTTAAATATCAGATAACTTCCTAATGGACCTTTACGTATCTATGTCCTCTACATAAATCCCATACCTTCCTCAATTTAAAAAGACAAGTGAGATTAGACAAAGATTGGCAGCTGAAAGTGTCCTGTGAGAAAACACACACAAAAGCCTAGATGTGTCCCGAACTATTGAGTGTGCACATTTAAGAGGCGCCAGCCAACTCAATCTTTCTTCTTCTGGTAAACATGCCTCACTGGGTATTCAAAGGGCCCACTCCGTAAGAGGCCATGCAGTATTGTTTATAATTTTTATCCATGTGGTTTTTCTCACCACTTACTTAAAAGTTCATTTTTCCTCCTTTTCTGTACTTCTTTGCTTCTCCATTCCTTATAAGAAAAAAAAGGCAAACTCAGCTCACTTAAGGCATTACACAGAGAAGACGTTCTTATCCAGACTATTTGTAACATTCTCTTAGTTTGCATCTTCTTCACCTTTGAAGCTGACTGTATTTCAGGGTAAGAGTTCCTAAGTACAGAACAACACATGGAGTGTCTCCTGAAGTGGCAGATTCCAGCCAGGGAAAGGCTTCTGAGACAAAATTAGTCCAGTTCTAAACAAACATAACTTTCCTCTTCCCAAATAAAAGGGTTCCTCAATAGGTAATGATATTCATTTATTTTTTATGTTCAGTGACATCTTTTAATACTATATAAATACTGTATTTGTGTCATTATAGATATATTTAATGTCTTTTAACACTGGTAAGATGATTCTATCCTATGCAGACCTAGAATTTCCAGCTGCAAATGGTTTCAATTTTTTCATGACTATTTCCCAATTAACTCTAACTCACAGTGATCCTTTCAACCCATGTGGCACCTATTTTTGCCACCACTCTTTTTTTTTTGAGAAGGAGTCTCACTGTTGCCCAGGCACCACGAGTACAGTGGTGGAATATTCTCAGCTCACCATAACCTCCACCTCCTGAGTTTAAGTGATTCTCCTGCTTCAGCCTCCTGAGTAGCTGCGATTATAGGTGCACGCCAACACCCTCAGCTAATTTTTGTATTTTTAGTAGAGACAGGGTTTCACCATGTTAACCAGGCTGGTCTTGAACTCCTGACTTCAATTGATCCACCCGCCTCGGCCTCCCAAAGTGCTGGGATTACAGGCGTGAGCCACCACCGCACCCGGCGCCACCACTCTTTTCATATTGATTTGAAATGATCTTGTAGTGTTGCTAGCTAACTTTTGTGGACATGTGCTATCTACCTAATTAAATTTTAAGTGCCCTGAGGGCAGAGATCTCAGGGAATTTGAGGTGTTACTATAACTTACACATGGAGAACACCCAATCAGAATGTGCTGACTGACAGATAGATGGGGATGACTGAGTCAGCCCTCTAACCTGAAAGTGGGGATCGCTGAAATGAATGAATGAAAAGGATATCAAAACATGTAGAAATGATTCCCCACCCTAGTTAGGGTTTCTTTGGCTAAAAGCAACCCCAGGACAGGAGGCTGGAGGAGGAGGGAAAAGCAACTAGGTAATGACCTACAATAATTACTCCTGGCTGAAGAAATGGCACATGGAAAGAATGGCAGTTAAGAGGTACAAAGGGAGAAATATCTACTGTATTAACAGGAATAGTTGCAGCCAACCAACCATTTGGTGCCCTTTCGTGAGCTATATTAGTCTGTACGGTAGGAAAAGGGTGGTACCCTAGAAGGAAAGGCTGACTTTAACACCAGGAATGCACACACACATGCTGAGGTTGTGCAAGAAAAAAGCTGGAAATAGGCCAAGGAACTTCATTTATGCCAAGTCATTAAAAGACTCATCCTCACAAGGCACGCTTTATACTACATGCCAGGAATAGCACCTGTCCTTGCCTGGCCAGATGTCCAACTGGCTCCTTTAGCTTTTCTATTTTTTGTTAGCTATATATTGAAAGAGTTTTCCCTTTCAAAATCAGACTATTGTGATTATACACAGAGGCCGTTGGCAGATGTGCTAGTCATTTCTCTACCAAAGGGCCTAGCTCTTCTATGCTGAAACATTCTTCAAGGAATAAGTGGATGCATTACTATTAGGGGAAAATATGCACTCATAGTTAAAATTAAGATAATCTTTTAATTTTTTTCTGATTTACAAGCTTGTTCTTCCCCAGCTTCTCGCACACACACACCTATTTGTATATGGCTTAGTGCTTACACCATCACATGTGTGCTGGAGGGGGATGCAGGTATTATATCTCGGAATTGAACAGTTCAGGTCCAAGTCTCAGTTCTATCATTTACTACGCAGAAATAACTATATGCACATATGTTAGCATACATATGTTTACTGAATATTTTATAACTGTACCCCAGTTATTAATTTGCTTTTCTACATGTATAGTACCTTTAGTAAATATGAACTCATGTGCGTTTCCTGCAATAGTTAAGTATATTATTACATGCTATCATACAATATTTATATTGATTGAATATATATTAATTCATATTATTATATACTCAACTGTTGTAGTTTCCTACAAAACATAAGAGTTGCAACTCGTAAGAGTTCATATTTTCAAAATTGACTACATGCTAAAAGAGAAATCTACACTGAATCATACCAACTGTTTAACTATGCAAATAAATGCCATAAAACAATTTAGAAACCTAAATTAATAATGTTGTATCTAAGTGAAACAACTGCAGGAATAGAAATCAACAGAAAATAATTACACTCAGGAAATTTGGACAGGACATTAACAAGAGCATGGACCATGAAATCTTCATAGACCCAAACAGTTAAGAAATTGCAACCAAGAGCTGTAATTTTCATCCAGCGAGAGATAGATGTTTTCACCATGTTTGTTAACATTTTAATCCTCATATTCTGTCATGACTTAACCCATGTGGTTGGAGTGGGCAATGCTTACTGACTCACATACGAATGAGATGGGGGTAGTTGTGGAGTGGTGACCATTCTTTCTGTGTGGATGGGTATTTCAAGATTTATGCAGCAGGTATATAGAAAAAAGAAATAAACATGGGCATTGCTCAAGGCCATCATGCTACACAACTACAGAAAACACCATTTCTACTAGTGTGTGTGTGTGTGTGTGTGTGTGTGTGTGTGTGTGTCCTTTTTCCTTAAATTTGGCCATGAAGAGCAACAAGGGTATATAAGGAAGCCTGACTTGGGTTCTGGTTCTACCACTGCCACTTGCCAGTTATATGAATTTGGACAAATCATCTTCCTGAACTCTAAGAACTCTAACGTTTCTTGATTTTTTCTGTGCACTGTGGAGCCATTCAGCAATTTGGTGCAAGTCGTGGATGCTTCCTCAGAATGAGGTTTTTAATTGCATAAAATAATACAGAATGTTGAAGCATCCAATTATTAATTTTTCCTGATGTAATAAATGTGTTTTCGTATTATATTAAATATCATTATTAAGATATGGGTCCCATAAATGCCATAATTTTGAAGTATAATGAAGGTAAATAATATTTTGAGATATCTGCAACTGTAATATGATATAAAAATATATATCTACTGATGACAAAATTATAGGTACCTATAATATTATTGCTATTTATTGCTTACATTCATTAAAGAAGTAAATGCTAAATTTCAGTAGGGGATTAGCAAAAATGAGGGATAATTCTTTTCCTGATGTAAGTTCAAAGACTACTTTTAACTATGAACCACAGGTAAAAACCATTGCTCTTTACCCATTTATGTAAAAAGAGGAAAATGGCATCTGCCCTCTAGAGCTCACTGAGCTTTGCCAGGATCAAATTGGATAAGGTTAATTCAACAGTTATGTGCCAGGCAGTATTTTAGGGTCTGAAGATACACCAGTGAACATAAGAGACACTGTCCAGTGGAAGAAATGTTTTAGTTATGGATGACAGACATTAAATGTATATGTTGTGAGAGGGGATGGTACAGTGATACAAAAAGTGAACCAGAAATGTGTACAGGAGAGATGGGGGAAAAGTCTCTGTGTTAAGATGTCACTGGAGCAGAGACCTGAAGGAAGCAAGGGACAAGGAGCCATGGGACACCTGGGAGAAAGTGTCTATACATAACAAGCGTTGTAGCATTATCTTTCATCTGACAACAATCAATGAGCAGGTGGTAAATTGAAATACAAGCCAACATTGCTAAGTAGGAAAATAAAAATATGTGGACTTATCGCTAGAATTATGAATTTATTCCATATTAGCTATCAATTATATCTATATTTGAAAATTTTGCTTCTAGGCCAGGCATGGCGACTCATTCCTGTAATCCCAACAATTTGGGAGGCTGAGGCTGGAAGATCACTTGAGCCTAGGAATTTGAGATCAGCCAAGGTAACACGGTGAAACCTCATCTCTTAAAAAACTAGAAAACTTTAGCCAAGCATGGTGGCGTGTGCCTGTATTCCCAGCCACTTGGGAGGCTGAGGTGGGAGAATGGCTTGAGCCGAGAAAGTCAAGGTTTCAGAGAGCCATGATCATACCACAGCACTCCAGCATGGGTGGCAGAGCAAGACCCTGTGTCAAAAAAAGAAAAGAAAAGAAAGAGAGAAAATAAAACTTTGTTTCCATTGGTTTAATATATATACAGATTTTTTGTGCAATTTATTTTGTGCCAAGCACTATACTTAACCAAATTAACTAATTTAATCCCAATAAGCACCCTACGAGATAGAACCTACCATTATAGTGCTGCTTTATTATTACACTTTATGTTTTGGGGTACATATGCAGAACATGCAGGTTTGTTACATAGGTATACATGTGCCGTGGTGGTTTGCTGCATCCATCACCCCATCATCTACATTAGGTATTTCTTCTAATGCTATCCCTCCCCTATCCCCCAACCCCTGCTATCCCTGCCCTAGTCCCCCACCCCCCAGCAGGTGCTGGTGTGTGGTGTGGGATGTTCCCCTTCCTGTGTCCATGTGTTCTCATTGTTCAACACCCACTTATGAATGCGGAAATGTGGTGTTTGGTTTTCTGTTTTTGTGTCAGTTTGCTGAGAATGATGGTTTCCAGCTTCATCCATGTCTCTGCAAAGGACATGAACTCATCCTTTTTTATGGCTGAATGGTATGCTGCTTTATAAACAAGTAAATGGAGGCTCAGAGGGAGAAAAGTAATTGCTCAAGTAAATATATACAAGTATCAGGACCAAGAGTTGAATGCAGTCAACATGATAAAATTTGTCTGTATATCTATCATGTTCAAACTACTCCTTGAAAATGGATAGTATTCTCTGACAGGAGAATAATCCATCTTAAATATTATATTTTTAAAAGTTACTGAAGTACTTCAGAATTTTTTGTTAAATGAGAAAACTTTGCATTGCATTCACTAGGGAAAATGTTCAAAGAACAAAAATCTGAGTCACAAATGAGTCAGAAAAAGAAATTCCTAATTAAGTGAAAGACAGTCATTAGAGAATCCCATTAGAAAAGTATAGTCATCCATATCTTTCTCTTTTTAATATCTATTTGTGATTACCAAAAATAAATTAATAAACTTTACAAAATTCAAAAAGCTAATCAGAGATCCAGAAAAGACAATCTAAGACTTTCTACAATGCAAGGAGCAGTCCTGGACCCTTAGCTGTAGGAGAAATTTTGAGTGTGTTGAACCATAGGTTAAATTGAAAAGGCCCAGAAGTTTCAAAAAGTAGGTAAATGAATGCAAGGAGCAAAGTACATATTTTAAATCAAAACTTGCCAGTTTTGGAGAGAGTGATATTAACAATAAACAAATTTAGATTCAACTTATAATTTATATTCTGCCTTAAATTATTTCTCTTTTCAAACTTGTTTTCTTGATTCAAGACAATTCCTCTTTTTCAAGAGCATATTGCAATAGTTCCAGTGAGAGATAAAAATGGCAGAAGAAAATCAATAACAGTGGAAACGGCTGGTGAAGAAAGAAAGAATGCATGTTTAACATTGAGAGGCAGGGGCGGGTAGAGGATGGGTGACAAAGGGAAAAGTCCAGATGGCCTTAGTTTCTGCCACGAATGGCTGGGTAAGTGGTGTTTTAGTTATTAGCAAGATAATGAGTATGAGAGAAATGGAAGAATGGTAGTGAGCAAAAATGTGGACATGTTGATTTTTAGGTATTTTTGGGAGATCCAGATGGCAACAATTAGTAGCCAATTGAATGCAAGTCAGGAACTCAGGAGAGACATCTGAGCTGAAAATAGAGTTTCAGGAATCATCAACATGTGGACAAAAACAGATGATTAAACCAAACCAAATATTTAAATCATGCTCAGAGGATGAGTCAGGTAAAGGAGACCACAATGGAGTAACTAACTACTTGAAGAGCCATTTCCCAGTATCAAATGCCACCAAGAAGTCAAGTGAAGCTTCCAAGTGAGGAGTCAGGGGCTGGAGACGTCAGTGCATTGAAGCCTTTGACAAAGCAGTTGTGTTGTGGTGGCAAAAACTCTGAAGGGCATAGAGTAAGAAGGAAATATAAAGCTACAATTAGAATACCACTCATTCTATTTATGAATTTGATGGTTAAATGATAAGAAAAGCATAGAGAAATGGTAGCTAGATGCCAAGGCAGAGTCAAAAAATGGAGAGGTTGAAATTATCTAAAAAAGAAAAATATGACTGATGGGCTAAGTGCCCCAAAGGAACAAGAGAGGCGAGGGTTTGGTCTGTCAAAATGATCAGAAGCCCAGCTGGAAATGAGTAAGTGGGGCCAAGGAAGCTAAAATCATCGCGGTTCATGAGACACCATGAAGAATTATTTCATGTCCTGTGCAACTATCAAATGTCCTAAAGGACACTACTGTAAGTGAATAATCTGTTTTTGATGAAAATATGTTGTACACATAAGCAAAGAGCAGATCTGTGTGGTTTTAATACACAGAGATTTTCTAGGAATACAAGTACTCTGTAATTCAAAGAAAAATTATTTAGGTTTGTTCTGATTTTTACCAAGAATTAGTCATAATTTCAGAAATTCATAACATCAGGAAGAAATATAGCTAATGGATTTTAAGTCATCAACAGAATACATCTATCATTCTGTGTTTGTAGCTATCCCATTTATACAGATTCTACAAAGATCAGCCGCCTTTGACTTGTGAGATCACATGTGAGAATTTACATATTGAAATGCATGTTTCATTATAGATTACTTTCTTTTTGTTTCTTTTTTTCTATTAGGATTAAGGCATTGTTTTGTTTCTATTCTCTGACCCCAATTGTTCTGATGACAACCACGTTGCTGGATAACCTTGCTCCTTTTCCTTCTCTTGGTTAGCTTCAAAATATCCTCTAATAGAAACCATTGTGTTCATCAGTGATCACCATTTGATTATAGATAAGGTGACCATAAAATGTATCTTTCAAATGGGATGCTTTTCAGAATGAAAGTGAGTACAATTAATAATTCCTTGGGGACAATAAAATTGAACTTAGACTGTCCTGGGCAAACCAGGATGTATGCTCACCCTAACTATAGACTGCAGGTGTCATGAAGGATTCATAATTATTTATTCATCATAAAAGAAATCAGACATTCTTGCCTAGACCACATGGTAAGTAAACACAAATCCTTGTGAGAAAACTACGTTTTGACGGCAGGGGCCATCCAATTCATCTTTTCCTCTCCTGTATGTGGCCAAGAGTTTAGTTCACATTTGGGAAATAGGGCTCAAACCTCAGTGAAGAGATCAGCTTGTGGTTAACCAACCCATTTCATATCAAAGTCATCACTCAGTGATCAGAAAACCTCACTTTGCTAATAAGTGGTCATTGCCTCCTGCAGTAGAAAACAGCATTTAATAAAGTCACATAGGTAGTCATTTAGGAAATACCAAGGTACTTTTACAAAAAGCAGAGGTTCTTAAAAAAATAAACATATAAGGATTAGCTCAAGCTTTTTCTTACAATCCAGCACAAAGCTGAAACCCCCAAAAGTAACACTTCTCTAACTTAATGTGCACATGAATCACCTGGAGATCATGTTAAAAGGCATCTGCCAAGATGTTCTTCAGTAGGTGAATGGATAAATAAATTATGGCATATGTGGACGATAGAATATTCAGTACTAAGAGAAATGAGCTATTAAGCCATAAAAAGATATGTAGGATACTTAAATGCCTACTATTAGGTGAAAGAAGCCAATCTGGAAAGGTTGCATACAGTATGATTCCAGCTATAGTACATGACATTCTGGAAAAGCAAAGCTCTGGAAACAGTAAAATGATAAGCGGCTGCCAGGAGTTGGGGGGAGGGAGGAATAAATAGTTTGAGAATAGAAGATTTTTAGGGCAGTGAAACTGTGCTGTGTGATACATAATGGTAGAAAAAGGTCATTATACATTTGTCCAAACCCATAGAAGGTACGACACCAACCCTATGTAATCTATGGACTTTGGGTGTAATCATGTAATCTATGGACTTTGGGATGTAATCTTCAGATTTTGGGTGATTATAACGTGTCTGTTTAAGTTCATAGATTGCAACAAATGGACCAGCCTGGTGGGAAGGTTGATTATATGAGAAGTTGTGCATGTATGGGGATAGGAGTAGATGTGCAGTAGATTTCTATCTGCACATTCTGCTCAATTTTACTGTGAAATGTTCTAAAAAATAAAGCGTATTTAAGTAGATAAATAAATAAAAGCAGTTTCTGGTTTGTATATCTGAGTGTAGCCTTATATCCTGTGGGGTTTGTTATTGTTGCTGTGTTTTGTTTTTTTAATTGACAAAACTTGTATATATTCATGGTGTATGACGTGATGTTTAATATCTGTATGCATTATGGAATGGCTATATCAGGCTAATTAGCATATCTATTACTTCATACTTATCACTATTTTTGTTGTGAGAACAATATTTAAAATCTGCTCTTTTCACAATTTTTAGGTACAGTTATCCTCCGGTATCCGTAGGTTATCGGCTACAGAACCTCTCTTATATACCAAAATCTATGGATGCTCAAGTCTCTGATATCAAATAGTGTAGTGTTTGCATATAACCTATGTGAATTCTCCAGTATATTTTAAATCATCTCTAGATTGCTTATAATGTTTAATTACTAATAAAATGTCCCTGCTAAGTAAATAATTGTTATACCATATTGTTTACAGAATAATGATGAGGAGACAGTCTGTACATGCTCAGTACAAATACAATTGTTTCTGAATATTTTCAATCTATGATTGGTTGAATCCACAGATGTGGAACCCATACAGAGGGCAGACTATATATAATACATTATTATTAACTATAGTTGCCATGTTGTACAATAGATCTCCTAATTGAAATTTTGTATCCTTTTACCAACATCTCCTTAATATCCAATCCCCTTTTCCTCTCCTCTCCCCTAACCCTGGTAATCACCATTCTACTCTCTGCTTCTATGAATTCAACGTTTTTTAGATTTTACATATATGTAAGATCACGTAGTATTTGTCTTTCTGTACCCGGCTTATTTCTCTTAGCATAATATCCTTCCAGGAATGCCAATGCTGCTGTTCCCCAGACCACACTCTGAGTAGCAAAGGCCTTAGAGTACTTCAATTCTAGCATTGGTATTCACTTCTTGCTTTTAATTGTGTACTTTCCCACATTAGGCCAAGCACTCCTTGGAGACTGTAAAGTATTTCATTCATCCTTCTGTCCCCAGGCCTTGGCTCCACACCTGGCATGGCTGTGTGCCTAGCATATGATAGTAGCTCAATACAACTTTATTGACTGAATGGCATAAATCACTGTATCTTCTTACAGAACAATTAGCCAGTAAGTCACTTCTCCCACTTCCTTTAAGAGGACTTAGTAGATGACACTGCCTTGTTTTTGTATACAGCACACCCATTCCTCAACACATACTTTTTCTCTCCAAAGCCAATTTCTAAACTAATTTTACCTTTAGAAAACTTCCTAAACTGACTTAGGTGGCCTCTGTCTCCGGACTCAAGCTAATAGGACTTGCTCAATTTTACCTGTTGCCTAGGGATGCTGCCTGGACCCAAACTAATAGCTCAAGAAGCCACTCCCTGTGGCTTATCCTCCTGCAAGGAGAACGTGGAAGAAAGTTAAGTGGAGAGGCCCATGCCTCCTGTAATCCAGATTTGCCCTATAATGCCATTGGAACTCTCCTGATTAAGGTCAGCAATAGCAACTGTATCAATCAAGGTCTAACCAGAGAAACAGAGCCAGGAAGAGGTAAATATTATAGGATTTACTGCAAGGAATTAGGTTATGGGAGTGTAATTAAATGGAAAATTGATTTAGGGCAAGTATAAAATCTGTGGGGCAAGCTTTTGGAAAGGGCAGTCTGCAACTTTGGGGCATGAGTTGATGCCACAATACACAGGTAGCATTTCTTCTTCAGGGAAGCCTCAGCAATGCTCTTAAAGCCTTTCAGCTGATGGAATCAGGGCCACCTGGATTATCAAGGATAATCTCCTTTACTTAAAAATCAACTAATTATATTTCAGTCACATCTACAAAATAACTTCACAACAATGCCTATATTATTGTTTAATTGAAAAACTGAGGACAGTAGCCAAGCCAAGCTGACACAGGAAACTGACCATTACAGCATCTCATTGCCGTGAATAAAGACCCCTTTCCAAATGCCTTACTCAAGTAGCAAAGTCTGCAGCTTCCCCCTTGCTGCTTCACTCTTTCAACCCCAGAAAGCTGGAGTGTTCTGAACCTGAATTAATGTACTTTTTTTTCCCCCAAAATATAAATGATCCTTACTTGTCAAAAACAAAGCAAAACAAACAGATGAAAACAAAATGATGGAACTTAAGAGAAGCCAAGAAGCATGGTAGAAGAGGCTTCCAGGTCTCTGTTCTCTTCCATTTTTAGTGTTAGAGCAATACTCATCTCTATGAGCCTTCATTTCCTTTCTCTAAATGGGAAATCAGCCTTAGGACACTTCCCCTCCTTTTCCTTCCCCCACCCTCTCTCTCTCTCCCTCCCTTTCTCACACTCACACTCACACATATGCAGGCATGAATGCTCACATACTTCATCTCTGTCTTTTCTGAAAATGCCTTTTCAGCCTCTGTGACTGACTCTACTCTTTTGCCTACTAAGTGTTCGATGTTCTTCAAATATCCTTCCAACTCTGCATTAATCAACACACTCTGTGTGTTCACTCCACAGGCCCCCATGGGTTCCAACAATGACAACTCAAGGTGTTCAAGCGAGGATTCTGGGCTAGAAATACAGTTTGAGAGTCATCTTCCACTTCCCATGCCCTTACCCTTCATCCACAAGAACAACATTTTGTCTCTTATTCCTTAAAAATTTCTGTCTATAAGTCTCTAGTTTTCCATTTCCTTCGCTCCTACTTTAATCCTGTCTTCATTGTCTTTCTCTTGATTTATTGAAATCCTTCATTAACCAGTATTTTTAAATTAATCTTGTGCCCTCCAACCCCTTTCTCTGCCCTTATCACACAGCCTCCAGAGTTACCTTCCTAGAGAAAAGATCTAATTATTCCACTCTACTTCTTAAAAACCTTAAATGACACAGTTTGATCCCAAACTCCATGTCCAATCTCCTCTCTTTTTGCAAACCTTCTACTCGACATCCCCTGGATATTCCTATACTTTCAGTGGCCTTGGCTGTACTATTCTTTCTCTCTGTTCCTATATTCGTTTCCCCATATATTAAAGCCTTTCCCTGGACAGAATTAATCATTCCACTCCTCATGCCAACACAATGGCTTATATATATGTTTCTGTTTTGACATCTATCTCATTGTATTATGGTTCCTTTTTTAATTTTTTAATTTTTTTTCAAATCAGCCTGGCTCCTTCCACCTTCCCAGAGTCAAGCTTCTTGATGACAAGATTTAAATCAAATTATGCATTTATATAAACTGAGAAACGAACAGTGGTCAGGTACAGAGTTCAAGCTGATTGCCTGTTGGTTAGATAACTAAGTAAACTAACAAGTAAGTGAATGAATTAGAAAATATTATCCTTGCAGTACTGGATTGTTAAATAAATTAAGCCTGCCCATGGGGACTGTGTATTCAGCATCTTTACCAGTCTTTGATTTGGTTGGTTTCAAAGTCCAAAGATCCTAACAAGTGAGGCCTAGGAAAAGTTAAAGAACTTGCCCTAGGTAGCCAGCTATTAAGTAAGAAAAATATAAAAAAATTTAAATCATAATTTCTTGCAGTGTGGTTGCCTCTGGTAAGTGAAGAGTGAGAATAGATATCCAAGAAATACACTTTTTATAGGAGAGAAACTTTTCTATAAAATCCTTGTGAACTTCTTTTGTTAATGCTATACTGGCACATAAAAGATTCAGTACGCACTGGGGAGATGCTGCAGGATGCAAGAAGTTTAGAAGAAGAGAGGGAGAAAAAAAGAAATAACATGAAGAGATTTATGCTGTAAGCCTTCCACTTCGTTTTTGGTCTGGAGAGCAGGAAAAAAACAAACACTTTTGAGAGCCATCTTTAATAAGCAAGCATCATGTTATTAATCCAATTTATGGATCAATAAACACTGAGGAGTTTTTGTCTGGTAGCATTAATAATATCCTTTCATCCCTGAGGGGGGCACAGTCTTCTTAGATATCTTTTATTTAGCTGAACTCAGTGTGAGTGGAGATGACAAGCCTTGCGGTTAAATAGGTGGTCAACCACTAGCAGCTTTGCATAATGATGATAAATAGGAGGTGGAAATGTCAAATGCAGGAGGACTATTCTTGAAGGGAGTCTTAGCAACTTCCTATTTTCAAACTCCAATAATCACTAGTTTGATGAACCTGTTTAATATGATGCATGCCTCTGTGTTAACCAAGCATACCTTTGTGGAAGTCCATACTCAACATAACAAGTCTATTTGACCACTTAAAAACACATTTGCATTTCCATGTTCTCTCTGAGTTCCTCTCCCTCCTTTCAGCATGCTACACCATGTATTGTTCATGCTTTTATGGTTCTGGGTGCTGAGTACGTGTGTGTGTGTGTGTGTGTGTGTGTGTGTGTGTGTGTGTGTGACTTATTAAGCATTTAGTATGCAAAAAGCCATCCATGTAGATTATCTAATTTTCTCAACAACCTCATACAGAGGATGAAAGGGAAACCCTGGAAATAAAGTATCTTACCAGGCTCGCACAGATAATTGATGGGGTGGATTCAAAGTAAAACAAAGACCATGTGTATATTTTTTCACCATCCCATCCCTGTCACATAGTAGGGGCTCAACAAATATTTGCTGGATGAATACATATGTCACAGTCATACAGTTTTCTGTCCTATCCCCATAGGGAGTTCTGAAATCCTTGGCAATTCCAAGGCAGAACTCTCCTTCACAGAATGAAAGCAGCAGGTAGACTATAGGGAGAGGAAGGTGGCAAATTCTAAGGCCTCTTGAAGGGAAGAAACCACCTAAGAAGGAATAAGTTTTTCCTCCTAACTGCTTTGAAGACTTGAAGGCACTACATCTTCTGGTCTTCTCACTGGGAGGGTCATCCAGCTGCTGGGAGCATCACTGGGTAAATGCAGGCCAAGAAGATTAATATAGGAGTCCCACAGCATTCCAATTTCTTACCTGAAACAACAAAAAAACACACTCTTGATTCATTTCTACCCTTTTAGAAATATTTGTATTAACATCTGTAAAATTACTGTCATGACTGTGAAGCCCTGCATAAGAGCTAAGTTTAAGCTATATTTTTAAAATTACATTCATTGGTATTATGTAATGAGCTTGGAAGCCAAGCTAATCTAGATTTAAACTCCTGCTTCACAGAAAACAAACCGTGTGGCCTTGGGCAAGGCACTTGGCCTCTCTGAGCTACAATCCCTTTAGCTTATGTTGCTTGCCTCACAGGGTTATCATGAAGGTGATCACATGATATGACTGAGAGACTTAACAGCAGTTTGCAAGTGTTTAGAACCAGGCCAATTGCCAGCTCTGTGATTTTAAGTAAGCTTCTTTACTTTTCTCATCTGTAACACTGGAATAATGTTATCTAGCTGATAGAATTACCATGATGATTTAATTAGATGATGTATTTTAAAAGCATAGTGGATTGCCTAATGTTTAGTATGTGCTCAACACATGCTTGTCCACTCCTTTTCCCATCCGTTCCCCTCAAAATCCCAAAATCTGAGTCTTCTGTCTTATCACTGTCCTTCCATTTGTATGTAACTCCCTGAATCATCATCATGTCTCCATGGTCCATTCCATACCTTGCATTTGCCCATATCCTAATAACTCATACATAATTTGACTCATAGGCCTTACTACTTTGCAGCTATCCTGTTTCTACCTCACACCTCAGTGCTATGGTGCTCACCAAAGGCATTCCATTATGAATTTTGACCAACTCTTTACCATCTCCAAAGCTCTCCACCCCATCTAAACTGAATGTCAAATGTGTCTCTACCATCTTAATCTATGTCTGCCATTTACTCAAAGCAAACATTATCCCATTCTCTGTTTTCTTTTCCCAATTTGCCCCTGGGTCTGGGATGTACCCCAACCCTTTCTAGAGTTCTTATACCAATATTGGGAGGCTTGGAGCAGGAGGAATTAAAGAAATACTCTGATTTTCTCTGGAAGTTCTATGCTTCTCCAAAGATGTATCAGATCTTCTCCCACCCACCCTGTCCCTGTCTCACTGGCTCAGATTTAGAGTGACTCTGCTTCTCAAGTGCCTGTTGGGGACATCAGGTGTCTATGTTTAATAGCATTCTATAATGCTGCAAAACAGCTGGGTTAAGTTTGTAGAGCATGCAGGGAGAAACATCATGCTGCAGGAATTCTCACTTTTTCAATCTTGTCTGGGGAAATTTCGCATCAAGCAAAAGAAGCAAAGCTGATGAAAGGTTGCAGAAGGCTTATGTGTTAAATGACAGCAGTCTGAATTAGATACTTGTTTTTTTAGGGGAAAAAAGGCTGGAAATTAGAGATGCTATGTAAGATGTGGCAAGACTTAATGAACTCATGATTGTGAAGGGAGAGATTAAAAGAGCAAGTTCTCAAATGGGCTCAGACTTGGGCCTGTGTGATTGGCACTGGAGTAATATTCCCCACAGGGACTGCACAGTTGAGAAGAGAAGAGTGTGTTCTAGCAAAAAATTAAAACCTTGATCTTTGCCATGTTAAACACTACGTGGTAATGAGACAGCAGGAAGCTACTTTGGTGAACCAGCAGGAAAACAAGACTTAAGTGGCTGGGGAAGTGGGACATGCAGTGGTAAACTGACTGGTTCATCAGATAATCATACCTTTCAATTACAGGGCATTAAGCTTTACAGTTTACCAAATATTTTCATATACTTTATCTGAATCCTCACAACAATCCTACAAGGCGGGTATTATTGTCCACTTTTTTACACATAAGGGGGACTGAAATTCTGATAGACATTTGCTTTGGCCAATGCACCCATTGCTAAGTGCTGGAATTATGATTGAAGCTCATGTGCCCTTTTTACCAAGCTCAGCATGCCTTCCATAATCCCAAGCTGGTTCAGTTATGAAAGCTCCCTTGCTTTTGTCCCTTTGGAGATGGAATGGCCCAAGCTTTGTGGAACTATGTTCCCTCAACAACAGTTTATCAAGTATAACTTTTTACCAGTTGAAGGTCACGTGGCAAGTGACAAAGAGCCTTGGCTCACACTTACAGAATTTCTCCTACACCCTCTAGCATACCGGACACAGAAAGGAAATCTATTCCTCTCTTCTTTTTGCCGGCAAAACCAGGCTTGACACAAGAAACAAGACTTAACCAGGTGACCCTAACTAAATTCTGACTGCTCTAAACCAATTCAGAGGGTCCCACTCCCTTTGCTTATGATGACTGGATTGGAGTGGAGGTGCAGGTAAGTGGTATGGCCAATGTCCTAGGAGGCACAGGTAAAGTCTGCAGAAAGGCGTTTCTTGTTTCTAAAAAGGTGATCAGGAGGCGGTGTCTATTTTCTTCCTGTAGGAAGTGCCATGTCTGAATGTATTACCAGAACTACATCAATTATCAAATATTCATAAGGGGAAATCCGTTGCAATAAAGATGCCAGAACCAAGGATAAATGGGAAAAAATCTTGAAGACTTCATGACATATTGAAACTTATGCCTTGATAAATCTTGAAACCTTTCCTACCTCTTGACTTAACCATTAGGTGAAATAATGCATTTTCTTATTGTTGAAGATTATTTTAAATAATTGAGTTTTCTGTCTCTTGTAGAAGATAGCTTCCTAAGAGATACCATCAGCTTGAGTTTTTACTTTTGCAAATTAATTCCTAGACTTTTGACAGATTAAATGACCTAATTATGAAGTTTTCCCATAAACTTTTGCTAGGACACAAATTTTTAATTGCTCCTCCAATACAATTGAATGTAGATATTTTTGTCAAGAAATGACCACACAAATGTGGATATAACTAGGTTATTATATTAAACAACATACAATTCTGCAGGCAGGTTTTCATTTCATGTAATTTTGCATGATTTTATTACCTTCACAAACATATATACCAAGATAAGGATAGGTGATATTTAGCTAGATAGAAAGCAAGATATAGACACTTCCAGTCTCTAATCCATTCTCATCGCTCTATAGGAACTCAGCACAATTTTATAATCATCTTTGTGAATGTGCCAGAACTCCTTTTTTCTTAGCCTATAATTTAAAATTACGTCTAAAGAGAACCTGATTTTCCTTTATTCTTTATTCATTCCTTTCTCTGTCTCTTTCTCTCTTTTATCAATGCCCTCTTAACAAACACGAGTGAATCTAGAACTATGAGCACAGATAAATGCTGTCAAGAGGGAACCAGTGGGCTATGGACTGCTGAGAAGCATGCCTAGGATGAATAGTTGCACCTCTCTCAAGGGACTTAGGAAAAGAATGTCACCCCAGGAAAGTGCCTGCACATTGTAAGTGCCCTTACAGAGCACAAAGGTTCCAAATACTTCATTTTATTTAATAAACAGCAGATTGTCTCTCTTCAGACTTGCTAAGATGTTAACGTGCATAAAGGGGAAAAAATAGAAAGTCTTACTCCCTGCACTGTCCAAATGACTTTTGGTGATGCTTAAATAACAGCGGATGGCTATTTATACTAATTCCATTGTCAAATCTAATAATGTGCCAAATTTGTATTGTATAGATTCACTTGTATTAAATGTAAACAGTGTCTGTGAGTGATGTGAATGCATTAGCATGGTGTAAGTGATATTCATTATATATGAATTGCCAGCTCTGCTCTAGGACCTTATGGTAATGAGATGTTGCTTTTCTTAAAGCTTTCCCAGTGAGTAACCATTTTAAATAAATAAAATAAAATATGGATTTCCTAGAAGACTTCATAGATCTTTCTTTGTCAGGAATATTTTTAAAAAGCAAAGCATGTATCTTGAAAGTAGAGTCCTTTGTATTACTTAATCTGGAAGCTATTTCTGTCCTGTTCTTTGGAAGTGTTTTTTGTTACAGCTGCCCACCATGGTCCTTTTAATGGACAAGGTTGGGGGTGGAATGGCTAGATTATATTGTTAGGATTTCTCAGCTTTTGGATTTCCCTTGTTGGTTTAGAAGAAAAAAAAATAGACTATTTCATTTGAAACATATAAATAATGCCAAATTCCTATTTGAAGTTGTTAGACTGTGATTACCAGTAGAATTATAACCTTATTTATGCAAATCACTAGAGTTCATGGTAAGTCTGACATTTACAGAATTAATGAACTAAATAATTAAGTGACCTAGTAAGCGAATTGGTAAACCAGAACTATTAATCTTTTAATGTATTCTTTACTATCACTTAAATAATAAATTTTTTTGCATAATTTTAAAGGATTACAGTAAAGAAACATTAGAATAAGAAACCCATTATGTGAAGGAACGTTACTTTTATAAATCCGTCATTATGTCTCTTTTTATTGAATTCATTTCTATTCAGGTTTAGAAAAGTGGCAATTTCTATATTGGTGACTAACAGTCCCCGACTTCGAAGTTTTTTTTTTCCCCTCACTGAGACAGAGGGTTTAGGATCATTTACTGCTTCAAAAAAACCACAGCCTAAAATGAGTAATTAGCATACCACTATAATTTCAGAAGTCCCCTATTTGATGGTGCGCATCACATGTTTCAGAATTTCCAAGCTCTTGTAGGTTAACTAGCACATAAAATAAGGCCTTTGCACTAGTTCTCTTCAAAAAGCATTTCTCTATTCTCCACAAATGATTATCTTTCTCTTCAAATATTCTTTTTTAAAAATCATATTATGGCTGTTAAAATAACTATGCTGGACTAAACACAACCAATGTTTAGAACCCTGAAATGTCCAGGGTTATATCAGTCAATAATGACAGGGAAGTGAAAAGATTAGATTGGGTCTTCAGTATCCATACTAATTGCTTGCAAAGTACTGTCCTGGGTAGAATGAAAGGTTATTGAATAATAAGTATTCAATACTTTCCATTAGAAAGAAAAAATTTAAATGCTTAAATAAAAAGAGAGAATAGCAAAAGAAAGATTTACAGTGGATTTCCCAACTCATATAAAAAAAAAGACACTGATTATTGCTTAAATCAAACAATAAATGTTTATCTAACAAATATGTATTGTCACTGTGCTAGTCACAACAGGACATACAGAAAAAAAAACAGATGCAGTCCACGAACTTGAAGAAATTATAATTTGAGTGGAAAGAGTTCACTAACACACACAAAACTAATATCAAGCTACCTTACGAGAATTAACAATAGTCCCAGTGATTGCATACAAAATTGTTTCACACAAATTCTACATCTTGCAGCTTATTAGGCTGCAGAGATCAACTCAAGTAGCTTTAGTCAGCAGATATTCTTAGCATCTGTGAACCTCTATTTCTGGCTACATATCCTGAAAATCTTCCTGATAGAGGACATCTAGGAATACTGCATATAATATAATCGTACTCTTTTAAAGTCAGAGCTGAGCTTGCAATAACTTAAAGAAAATTCTCAGTATCCAACGATGACAGAAGATTTCAAACCAAAGTAGACAATGAAGCTGACTCAACGGCTGCCCTTGAGACACGTGTCAGTTCTGCTCACCAATAGCCTCGTAGGGATGAGACAATGCCAGGCTTCACAGAAAGTAGACAGCTGGGATCAGATCCCCACACAGAATTGGGACCTACAGAGAACTATTCAGTCAATGAAATTGTGGACTAAGAAAAAAATCCCCCCATTGGCAAATGGAGGTGAAAAAGATTTTCATTCAGGCCTGGTTTTGGGGTAAAGACTTCACTGAGAATTTGTAACTGTACTTGGATTTAAGAATCAGATTTATCCTCCCTGCCATGCTTGATAAATCCCAAACCAAGACGTAACATAAAGCATCCCCAGGTTGATAGCATTCTAGGACACTTAGCCAAAGCAATGTAAGTCCTCTCGTGAGACACTTACCTTTAATCCATCCTGAAAGATCCCCCACAAGTAGAGCAAATAAAATTTTTTGTATATGGGGAAACTTGAGCCATAAAAGATATTAATTTAACAGGAAAGATGATGATGAGGTCCCAGGAGGTAGAAACCGTGGATGCATCCTCAAAGTGGGAAGGTCATGTGGTCCTGGTCCTGGAATGCTGAGGAAAATAAGCTTAGCAGAGAGTAAATGGTAGAAATGGCTGCTCTTTTGTTCAGTTGGTGGAAAACCTTGCATTTTAAAAGAACTTACTCCATCAAATAGGGAAAAAAATTCTCAGACCAACTGGTATGTCTAAAAATGGCCTTAGTTCACTTGACCAATCAAAATGCTCAAATTAAGGAAATGGCTAGTGATTTGGCAGGTGGGTTTTTTTAAAAAATGAAATATGTTTGAAAAAAAATCATCTTCCTCTGGCCACATGTTAAGTATTCCACATGTATTGAATATTTTTCTTACTTCTTGGATTTCCTACTAAGTTCATGATTAGTTGGACCACAACCCAAACAAGTAACAGGAAAATTATTTGCAAAGATAATTGAGAGCCAGGGAAATGCACCACCTGAGGACACAGCTTTCAAGTTTAAGTATCTTTAGATTTTTGCCCCAAATTACCCAACGTCTACAGGTCAGGGCTAGGGAACACTAAATGTGTTCTTGTCCTTTTCTATGGTCTCAATGTTGGTGTTCCCCAAAATGTATACATTGGAATCTAATACCCAATATGAAAGCATTAATGGGTAGGAATTTGGGGAAAGCAATTAAGTCATGAGGGCTCCACTTTCATGAATGGAATTAGTGTCCTTATAAAAGAGGCTCAAGGGAACACCTTCGCTCCTTCTGCCATGTGAGGACACAGCAAGAAGGTGACATCATTGAAGCAGAGAGCAAGCCTTCACAGGACAGTGAATCTGCTGGTGCCTTAATCTTTGACTTCCCAGCCTGTAGAAATTTCAGGAACAAATGCCTATTGTTTATAAATTACCCCATCTAAGGCATTGTTATAGCAGGTTGAACTGACTAACATCCTCCAAATTGCTCTTATTATTTTTGTGAAAGAGAAAGGGGAGAAAATGTGACAACACCTAGCTTACTGCTTTGAACATAGAAAGCACTTAACACTGTTATATTAATTAACAATGTAAACTCCTTTCTCTCAGAGCCTAAAGGGAAGTCAGCCGCATTAATATAAGGACTTATGGGGGAAGGTCCACAAAGCATGATCAGGCAAAACAGCAGAGAACCTGCCAGGAGCAATATTCCCTAATGGATCTTGTCCTGTTGTAGCATGAACTGGACAATCCATAAAGCTTTGTTAAATTCAAAATATATTTCCTATAATATGGTAAACTATTTGTTCCACAGAGTACAATCTACTGGGCACCATACTAAACAGTCAATGCATGCCCTATTGCTAAACTCAGGTTTGGTGGAAGTACCAATAAAAAACAGTTCCAGGTTAGGGTGGACCTCAGAGTGGGTATTCTCCAGGGGATTTTCACATTCTCATTTGGCATTCAATGGAATTTAAACTTTGAAAAATAGCCTATTACATCATATTTTTCCATCAAGTATTTTCATTACACAGTGTTTTAATCAGGTCAGAAGTCTGTTCAAATAGACTCTCAGTTTCACTTACTTTAGTCATTTACTTCAAGTTCATTGAGGAATGAGTATTTTTAAGCTATAAATGTTACTGTAGTCACAGATGTTTTTATACTTGACAAACTTTTGTACCCAGTCTCAAACTTCACAGAAAGTACAATCCAATTGTTTTTAATGATTATCGTGTCAGTGGGTACGAAGGTCACATGACAGAGTATTCATCGCCATTCAAGGACTCAAGCAGGAAATATCAGCATGTGAGGGAAGACATTTGATAACTTCTCGTAGACGAAAATAAGTTTTTTTTGTTTTTTTTTTTTAAATTTCACTGGGAGCAGTGGTGAGTAGGCATTGCAGGAAGAGCTATAAAAAATATATACCAACAAAACTAACATGAGAAAGTCTACAAAGGTGAGTGGAAATAAATCTTCAGAAAATCATCAATCTCATATTTTAACTATATGCTTTATCAAAAATATGTGGAGCTTAGAAATGATCAAACAGTGTGTACAAGTGTGTAGACACACTCAGCAGGTGTTTATCCTCTCAATTTGTTCAACAAAACTAGAAGGGGAAAAAAATCTGTTAAGTCATTTTTAAGATTTATTTTTGAAGCTGTAATTTGGGCTGTCTTTTTTAAAAAATGCATTTCATATCCTAATGGTCAAATCAGTTGTGTCATCTAAGGGTGATATCATAAACACAGTGTTGCCTATGATGTTTTAAAACTTGAACTGACATTGTAGCTAAATGAACAAAAGAAAGACCAAAAAGGGAAACGTCAGAAACAGTCCTGTGAAAAGAATCCTTGGCATAAGACCACATCTATTAGTGGGCACTACGTTGGACCATAGTCTAGAGAACTGTCTTTATGATTAATTCCCATCTCTGCTTCTGAATCGATCATGCAGTGATCTGCATTGATTATTAAGGTGGCTGAAATAACTGGATCAGACATGGCTTACCAGTGCAAATTGGCTAATTCATCAACACATGAAGATTTCAGAAGAACTGTTAGTGATTGTCACATATCACCAGGAAAGGAATTACCCAGTACTTATCAAATCTACTGGGCCCATTTTTACTGACACACATTGTATTTTTAAAATAAACACATTTTATTTTAGAACTATAGACTTGATAGTCTTCACAACAGTAAAAACCTGTATTTAACTGCAAATCACTTAGGTGTAAATCAAAGATTGGCTTTTTGGAGGTTGAATTGTCTCTCAGAAGAACCACTGGGGTGATCTACTCCTTTATTATGGCCTGCTAGTTAGTTATTAGAAACTTGTGATTTGGTTACTCTAAAACAAACCAATCTTTAATTACAATAGGTCTTCATAATAAATTTCCTGAGACTCTGAACTTAATGTAAAGCAAAATTAACTTGGAAAGATCCACTTGTACTTCTATCTATTTCTAATAAAACCTTCTAGTGCTTCATATTATTCTTCAACCATATAAATTAGAAATGTTAATTGAGAAGTTAAAACAAAGTTGAATCCCAACACAATTATTGAAAGCTAAGTTCTGAGCCTAAAGAAAAATTTAAAAAGAAAAGGCATATGAAGATTTAGGTGTTTCATACCATCCTGTGCTACTTTCAGTTATATATGTGTCTGTAAAAGTGTATATCTCTTTTATTTTAATATGTAATTTAAAAAGAAGAAAAAATATGCTTGAGAACTATGGTAACTTTACCAAACTCAAAATTAACAAGAAACCCACTCGGGCTTTCTAGTTGGTTACTAGCAAGTAGAAAGATTTGGGTTCTGAAGACATGGGTCCACTGGGAATTGGCCTGATCTGGATTCATGAAAATTCTTCTCCAAAGCAGTCGGCACCGAGTCTTTGTGCTTCTCATGTTGTGAAGTATCTGCCAGTCCCCAGTTATGTTGCATCACAGAGGTCTCCGAACTTACTATTAGGACATATTTAAAGGTGAATGAAAAATCTCAAGAGTGATAAATGAGGAGACCCAAATGAGCATTGTTTAGAGAAGAGCTACTGACACTTGTTTCACTTGTTTTTGAAAAGCAAATATAGTATGACTCAAAATTACTTCTGACAGCAGCCAACCACCAACTGTTTAGATTGGTTCAATTCATCATATGCTGGGACGCCCCATGCTACTTCTGTCTTCAAAAAGAGGCTCTTCAGATTGGCAGTGAGGGAATATTTCCTTTGAACATTTAAGTAATATTTAAAGATAAAAAAAGATATAAATGCTAATAATTAAAAAGTAAATGAATAATACCCAATGCAGAATACTTGAAAGGCATGGTAGATGCTTATATTCCCAGAAAGTGGAAGCCAAATGTGCTACGCTTCTTTTAATATTCTTAGTTTCTGCTAATATACACAGTGAGAAGTACACAATTGAGGGGAATTTATAAGAAATATGTAAAAATAAATTTGCAAAATTAACAGTAAAAAAATTGTTTGACTATTCTAGAACATTTGTTCATTTCTCCATGTTAGCATAGTTCTAGACAGAGACTAAATGTGGGGAGACAGCAGGGAGTAGATAGGAGGGAAAATGAAAGGGAGCAAACCAACACTATGTTTCCAAAAATGTATATTACAATTTAGAAACTGTTTAAAAATTATGGTTCAACATACGAGATGTGAATAGAGACATCAGTATAACAGATTATTTTGATAATAGCAAGGAAACAATGTCTTTTATCACTCTCTTAAGACCAATAATTTTGAAATTCCATATTTTGTTAGTTTATCAGTAACAGTAATTAAAAATAAACATCTTCTCTAAGCATTTTTACATACTAAATATTTTTATTTTTATCACATTGTAGAAAATGTTACACTGATTTAGTCATATTACTGATCGTTAAACCAAAGTCTGCATGTAACCTAAGTTAAAATAATAAAACCAAATTAAGAAGTGATATGTTTAACCTTTAGAACTTCGATAAGCATGGTAACTATGTGAGATAAGTTTCGTTTATGACCTTGCTGCTTAGTTATGTCAGAGATACTTGCTTAGGTGATTTGGGGACAATTTCTTCTCTAACTAGTCATCTTCCAGAATGTTTCTGAGCAACAACCACTCCAGTCAATGAAGAACCTTCACTGTTAGCTCATTTACAGCTTTAATTACCTTTAAAAGTCAGCAAGACAACATATGAATCTTCACTTTGTATTAAATGACTCTCCAGACAAAAGGCTCTTAATCTTTTTAGAAGGAGGCTGACTTCATTGCCATCAAGAATTCTTATTCAGGTGAAGGCATGACCCACATAAAAATTTCCCTTTGCCCTTTTGACTATCCAATAAATAATCTAAGTTTGGAAATAATGGTAAATTAAGGAAAGCAAATCTAGAATAACTGAAAAGACTTAATGTTGTAAATAACTAGAAAAAGAGGTTTCTGGAAAGGCCAAATGAAGCGAGGAAGGTCAGACCCTAGAATTCAATATCATAGAAAATGATCTTAAGCAGAAGGCTGATTGCTCAGTATTTGATCTGGCATGAGCCATCCATTCATTTGCCATTTTATTCTGGAAAAATATTTCCACCATTTACCAAGTAACAGATACTATCTATATGGAGGACACAAGACACACACACTAGGCACACACACACTAACATGAGTAATAAGGACATATGAATAGATAAGAAGACAACGGTGTAGGTTGGTGATACGAGAAAGGCACAGGGGCTTAAGTAAGCATAGGAGGGGCATCTAACTCAGCTATAGATGAGGAGAGGGTAAGAGGATAGAAAAACATCTGGAGAAATGACTGAAAGATGAGTAGAATTCACTGAGTAGGGGAGAGCAGAGGAAAACCAGTTTATGTGTATGTTTAGGGAAGGTAGAGAGAGGATAAGGAAGATGCCCACATATGGGTGTTGTAGGGATGTGATATGTTAGTAGTGGTAAGTGTAAACTCACTGTGGAAAGCATTAAAAAGCCAATAATCAGCATTTTAACAGGAAAATAAGACCGCCAGGCTCTTGCTTTTGAAAAGCACCCTGGCAACTGTGTGATAGGTGAAATGGAGCAGACAGCCCAGAATTCTGATATAAATGGAATAAAAAGCATGCATTCCAGAGCCAATGGAGTCCAGAACCAAGTTGCCAGGGAGTTGAGATATTAGACATGGAACCTTTAGCCACAGGGCTATGGGCTGGTTCAATGAGGACTCAGAGAGCCTGTATGATGATTCCGGTTTCTCTGAAAGGATGGTCTTTCTTGCTGAACTCCTTAAGCATTGAATACACATCATTACTCATCGGTGTCAAGTTGTATGAACTACATTCATTTTCTTTTTAGTATCTTCCCCACAATCATGGAACTGGATATCTCTCCTTCTCACTGAGGAAGCCAAGGTCCTTCCTGAACACACTTCCCTCCCTTACCAGGAAAAGCTCCCCATTTCTCCCCAGCATGAATCTAAATCTCACCCTCTGGGATAATTTCTTCATACATCCCCCCTCCTCTCCCCTGGGCTTCCTCTTTATTAAAGATTTATTGCCCTAGATAATTCTGTTCAAACTCCCTGGTGTCATTATGATTTCCCAATTAAGGATCTCTATCCCACAAGAGTTATAGCTGGAGTTGCCTGGGTCTGCCTGGTTTCAGGGCAGAAGTTCTCTTCTCTACACTGCTCTTCTGAGGAAGGTCGGTAATCAGATCTTGGAGCCATGCTTGAAAAACAGCAAGTCCTACAAACCACAAGTCTTCCTATTATCACACTCCTCAATTTGATCTTGGTCCAGAATTTCTTCAAGAATCCCCAGAGGAATGAAAAAAACAGTTAAACTAGTAGTGTCTGAGGTTTAGTGACAAGTTACAAAGTGAAGGGCATTGTGCTAAATGCTTTAAATGTGTTATTTAATCTTCACAGTATTTCTATGAGGAATGCACTAACTCAGACTCAGAAAGATTAAGTTACTTGCCAAAGATCATGCAGGATGACTATTTTTTTTTTTTTTTTTTTTTGAGAAGGAGTTTCGCTCTTGTTACCCAGGCTGGAGTGCAATGGTGCAATCTCAGCTCACCGCAACCTCCACCTCCTGGGTTCAGGCAATTCTTCTGCCTCAGCCTCCTGAGTAGCTGGGATTACAGGCACGTACCACCATGCCCAGCTAATTTTTCATAGTTTTGGTAAAGACGGGGTTTCACCATGTTGACCAGGATGGTCTCGATCTCTTGACCTTGTGATCCACCTGCCTCAGCCTCCCAAAGTGCTGGGGTTACAGGCTTGAGCCACAGCGCCCAGCCCCAGGATGACTTTTATACTACTCCTCCTTCATCTCTTGCAATTGACCCCTCTATCCCTTATTAAAAAAAGCATCTAATCCAACACATTTATTTCTTCTTCAATCCCATACAAATTTTGGTTATGTTTGCATAGTTATTAGTTAAGTCAAATATAATTCAAAAGTTCAAGTTATCTTTTCTTTCATTCATTCATTCAGATTCTTAATGTGCCCTTGCTACTTGTGCTAGGCATTAGAATTCATGGGTGAGTAACAATCCCTGCTGTAGCAGAGCTCCCAGTTTTCCACCGCGGCTCCACAAGCATAATGAGCTAGTTTCCGAACTTCACCAACAAGTTGAGAGGTTTCCATCCACAGGGTTGAATGAAAGCTGGATAATCCACATCTCTGATTTTTCTTCCTCTGCCTTCTTACTCATCACTTCCCCATAGACCTTATTTCTCCATTCACCAACTGGCTTTGCCAAAATACCTAGTCATCTTGGTCATACTGATGGCTTAATTTCAGTTAGGGACTGACAGGCAAAGGGTTTGACTAGCTATTTGATTTAATTGAACACAGTTGATCCTTAGGAAAATATCCGGGGGCCCAAAGGAAAACTAAAGAAGAGCCCCAGTTGCACACATGTCAGTCAGCACTTGGGGTTTTCATAAAGGAATTATTATGGCCCCTTGAAATTTTGAAGTCTCTTCTACACATTTATTTTAGACACCCATCACCAGCATTCCAGCTATGTTCCTTTACAGAGCTATGACATATGGAAGGCCTTCAACGAATGCTATTATTGTTGATATTAATGGTATGGGCAATGATGATAAACGGTCATAAGTTTCTACAGTGCCCAAGGAGAAAAATCTATGCTAAATATACAAGAAAAGTAATTATAAGTATAATTTGCTTTAAATGAATTTATTCATGTTGTCACGTATTTGCTTTATTTGTGTTTGCACATTGCAGCAGGCCATAGTCCCAAAGTCCAATACCAATAATAATGAAAAAAATACAATTCAGCCTTTGACTGATATGCAGATAACATGCAAGAAATGTCTGGAAGAATCAGAAATGTACAATTAGCACAGAGAAAATAAGAATTGTTCTAAGGTAGTGCAACATGCCTGATAGACAACCATATTTGCACAGCCTCACTCTACTTCCATCTGCAGAAACGCTGCCACTGGGCTCCAAGGATGCTCAGATCTGTGTGTTTCAGAGTTAGCTGTTAGACCTACTCCACTGTCTTGGGCACCAGAAGTAACTTCCTTTCAAATAACATTCACAAATCACTCACTCCTTTCTTTCCAGTAAGTCATTAGATAGTAGGAAGTTATGAGAAAAGAAAAATGAAAAGATAAAAAATTTCCAAAATATGTTTTTATGCTTTACTGAAATTCATAAGAATTGACTGTCACTGTTAGATAATGAAACTGCCCATTATCAATTTCCTGTTGTTCCTTTCTTCCTCACGGAATGGGCAGGTGGTGGGGGAAAGGACAGCAGAAGTGCACTTAGTTAAAATATTCAATTTACCAGATTCTCTAACTCCTAGGGAGGGCTATGTGACATAGTTATGGCCAGTGACATGTAAGCAAACATCTGTCAGGATTTGTAAGGGAACTTTTGCTTTACCAATATAAATGCTTCCCCTTTCTTCTTCTTTTTGCTTTTTCTTCCTTCCCAGAATGCAGAGTTAGGGCTGAAGAGGTATCAGCCTTCTTGTGCCACAAAGCAACAAACACAGGAATGAAAGCCGTGTGCTAAAGAAACACGAGCAAAAGGTAGAGCATTGAGTATTAATGACATCTGACTATTACATGTAATTGAATCTTAGATGATACTTAGGGTTTTATTTATTTATTTATTTTTTAAGGCAGGGTTGCTTGGGCTGGAGTGCAGTGGCCCATTCATGGCTCACTGCAGTCTCAAACTTCCCAGCTGAGGCAATCCTCCCATCTCAGCCTGAGTAGCTGGAACCACAGGCATGGATCACCATGCTGGCCAATTTATTTGTCTTTTAATAGAGACAAGGGTCTCACTATATTGTCCAGGTTGGTCTCAAACTCCTGGGATCAAGTGATCCTCCCAGTTCAGCCTCCCAAAGTGCTGAGTATTATAAATATGAGCCGATGTATTGGATAAACACAAAAAGAACAACAACAACAAAAAAAACAAAACAAACAAAACACACATCTGTATCCACAGCAAAACTGCCTCCGACATCTCTGTCATGTGTGGTTCAAATAACTGTTAGGAATATTTGACCTGTGCTCACTGAAGATTTTTTTTTGTCATTGTTCCAATGTCTACCTTCTACTGAGGATATAGAAGCCACATAAATAGTGCAATGTGCTTTAGTTTAGAAACTGAGCATACACAGAGATCTTGACCTGCCAGACCCCTGGAGTGGTGGGTCAACTTCTGGGCAGACAGGGAATAAAGCTTGAAGAAGTGAGTACACATAAGGAGACTAAGACCACTTTACTCTCCCTCAGGGAGTAATTACTCACTCTATAAGGTGAACACAGTTGTGTCCCTCCCTGACAGCTGAGCAGGACAGGAGTGAGGGCAACCTCTCCTCTGACTACCCTGGGGGGTGTGCAGCAAATGCCTTCCTGGACATGCTCTGCCGAAGAAGTTCTTAACAAAAGCAGTTCCCTGACTCATGTCACCCAAAGCCGTCTTAACAAAAAGCTAGAACTGGCTTGGGAAACCTGTAAAGTGGTAGACATAAAGGCTTCAATAATGGCATCTGAAATGGATGAAGCCCCTGTAGCTATCTGCTGCCAAGAACAGCACAGATAAAACCTCTATCTGTAATCCAAAGGCAGCATCCTTTGATAGGTCAGCTGCAATAAAGCAAGGGAGGATGTGATGGAGAAGTGGATCACACAGTGCAATGGTCACTGCAATTTAAACACAACCTCATGCACATGTTTTCCTGATAGCAGCAAGGTGCAGTACGATAAGCATTCAAAGGGAAGGCTTCCCAGGCTGTTGGATGCTAAAGAGGCGGCCACAGTATTTAAGAGCATGTGATGACAAAGTAGGGACACACAGGCACATTACTGACAGAGGGTTCTAATGATGCTTCAGACTTCAGCACTATCTAACTCAGGGAGAGCGCGCTCAAGTGCCCACAAGGTAGGTGGCCCACCCTAAAGCCTGCTCTCCAATTTCTTAAATTATGTGGTCCCTTCATTCTGTCTTTTCTGTCCCATTTTTATTAGGATGAATGACAACAGTGCAAGTAAGAGGTGACGTGATTAATATGTGTGCTCCATGATGAGGAGGAATAAAGGACTGGTGAGACTCTAGTGAACTGGAAGGTCCATATCACATCTAGAGGTTGCAGGTATCACATAGCTCTGCTCATTGTTCTTCTGGAGGCCCAGTATTTCAAAGTTCTTTCTTGTTCTTTCAAGAAAATCCAGCAACTCTTAAGGAAATTTCTAAATATTTAAACATATTTCTGGTCAAACAAAACATGTCTGCAAGTTGGATCCAGCACATGGACTGCAAATTGGAGAGTCCATATTGTAAAAATGCAAATGCATTCATACTAGTGTTGAATGCCTATTATAGACAGAGTTTGTCTTCACATCTTAACCTCTGTTTCCTCTTTTCCTGTTTCCTCGCCCATCTCTAAGTTACCACCCTTTCTTTTATCCTTTCCCACGCTCTCAACTGGACTATAGTCATCAGTTAGAATCAAGTATTACCTGTCTTGAATTATTTACATCTGCAATTAGACAATTTCTGTAAGAACCCTAAAAGGGACTCTACAGGCAGAATGTTAGAGAAGAGATCAGGGCAGTCCAGCACCTCTCATATCACACAATACACCTTTAGCAACTCCTACTGGTGTTCCATCATGTGAAGGCCACACACTCCTCTGTTCACAACCAAACACTTATTTATACACACCTGTAATAACTGTGATTGTCCAAATAACAACATAACAGATAAATAGACACCCCTCAGGAGAGGCAGATAAAATTCAGTGAATCTAAACTAGTTGGCACATTTTAGGCTTATTTCCTGGGTTGGGTTTCAGTTCACTCTGTATCCACAGGAAATATTATGATGGAAAATTCTACCACTGGCTCCCAACTTGCATTCCAACTTGGATCCAGGAACCAGTTTCATCAAATCAAACTGGAACCAAAATACACACATGTTTGGCTATATCATCACACAGTAATAATAATCATAAAACCTTCCAGTACAGCATTTCTTTAGAATTTACAAAGCACTTTCATATCCATAATTTCATTTGATCCACCAGGCTAGTACAAGCACATAGAATAGTTCATGAATGTGAACAAGTCCCTTAACAGAAATCATAAACAGAGGCACAATTTTAAAAATTACCTTGTAAAAACTTGTTAGAAGCAATGCACATTAATTATAGAAATTAGCCTAAATCCATATGAGAATTTAATATATGATACAGGAGGCATCACAACTAAGCAGGGTATGGTAGTTTTAAAATATGTTCACAAATTCTTTGATATTTCCCCTTTCAGGAGGTAGAGTTTGATTATTCTGTCCTTGGGTGAGGACTGGTCTCAGTGACTCACTTCTAGTGAGTAGGATGTCACAGAAGCAACAGTATGTCCCTTTGAAATTATGCCATTAAAACACCCCAGCTTTCGGCCGGTCGCGGTAGCTCACGCCTGTAATCCCAGCACTTTGGGAGGCTGAGGCGGGTGGATCACGAGGTCAAGAGACCGAGACCATTGTGGCCAACATGGTGAAATCCCGTTTCTACTAAAAATAAAAAAATTAGCTGGTCGTGGTGACATGTGCCTGTAGTCCCAGCTACTCAGGAGGCTGAGGCAGGAGAATTGCTTGAATCCGGGAGGCAGAGGTTACAGTGAGTCGAGATTGTGCCACTGCACTCCAGCCTGGCGCCTGGCGACGGAACCAGATTCTGTCTCAAAAACAACAACAACAACCAAACAAAAAAACAGCCCAGCTTCAGGCTTAGATCACTTGCTTTGGTAGAAGCCAGATGCTGTATCTTGAGGACGCTTATGCACCTATGGACAGGCCCACAAAGTAAGGAACAGAGGCCTCCAGCCAACAGCCAATGAGAAACTAAAGCCTGGCAACAACCCCTAGGATGATGATCTTGGTAGCAGATCATTGAGCCTCCAGATGGCTGCATTCCTGGCCAATAGAGTAATTGGAACTTTATGAGCAAGGCTGAGCCAGAACCACCCAGAAAAGCCACTCTCGGATTCTGACCTTCATAAACTGCGTGACATGATGAATGCGTGTGTTTTAGGCTGCTAAGATTTGGAAGAATATTATTACACAGCAATAGATAATTAGTACGTGGGGTAATAATTGATGTTACTACAACGATGTACTCATCTGAAAAAAGATAACATTGGATACATACTTAATACTATTGAACAGGACAGATTTTAACTAGATCAAAAAATTAAATGTAAAATATGAAATGTTCTAAATTATTTTTTAAAATGGTCTGATTCCTTTACAGCTGGGTTGCTCAACCTCAGCACTGCTGACATTTTGGGCTGGACAATTCCTTGTTGTAAGATGCTTTCCTGTGCATTGTAGCATGTTTAGCAGCATCTCTAGCCTCTATCCACTAGACACTAATAAGCCATACCCAATTGTGATCATCAAAATTATCTTTAGACAACAGAGCAGAGGAGGAAACGAATTTTCAAATTATGATAAAAAGAAAATACACACACGATCATAGGCAAAGTCAAAGGACAAGCAACATGCTGGGAGGAAAATCCTTGCAACTCATATCACAGGCAGCTGACTAACAATTGAATAGAAAAATGGGCAAAGGACCAAAAGAGGAAATTCCTAGAAAAAGAAATACAAGTGAACCTTAAACATACAAAATGATGCTCAATCTCATTCAAAACAAGATAAATTTGAAATCAAAACTGAACAGGTACCTTCTTTATTTATCAAAACTGGCAAAAGTCCCTGAGTTTGATGACACATTCTCTGGTCACAGCTGGGAAAACAAGAGAAATGAATATTCTTATACATTGTTGATGGGAGTACAAAATAGTTCAACTCTAATGAAGTACAATTTAGTACCATCTTCCAAAATTACAAGTGCATTTATTTTTTGATCCAGCTATTCCATTTCTAGGAATTTGTTCTTAGTGATATGCCTGCTCTTGCTTTCTGCCATGATGGTGGAACCGTGGCTGGCATGTGGTTGTCCCACCGGAGACTGCAAGCGGAATCTGCATTTCCCACCCTCAATTGCAGATAACAGAAGCTATGTTCCTGAGTCTCTGTGTGGAACATAACTGGAACATGAGATGTTTGCTGATTCCAGGTCTGGACCTCTTCATGTTGTACACACACTTCTGCTCTTCCTCATTATCTTTATTTCCTTTCCTGTGACCTGAAATAATGGATGTGCCCATGAACCACTTTCAACCATGCAGACTAAGACCTTGAGAAAAGTGGGAGGAATGGGATTAAAGTTCCTGAAGAAGCGTAAGAAACAAACTACCCCCAAAATAGACACCCCCTTCCCCATTTGGACTGTTGCATGAGAAAAATAAATGTGAAGCCACTGTATGTCTGGATTTCTTTCACAGGACAGCTTAGCCTTTACTCTACTACTTACATGCTCACATATGAAATGACATATAGACAAGGCTCTTCATTTCCACATTGTTTTACATAGTAAAATATTAGAAACTGCCCAAGTTTCCATTAATAAAGGGCTAGTGGTTGGCACAGTGGCTCACACCTATAATCCCAGCACTTTGAGGGGCAAATGTAGGAGGATCACTTGAGCTCAGGTGTTCAAGACCAGTCTAGGCAACAAAATGAGACCTCATCTCTACAAAAAAATATGAAAAAAAAATTAGCAGGATGTGGTGGCACAGGCTTATAGTCCCAGCTACTCAGGAAGCTAAGTTGGGAGGATCACTTGAACTCTGGAATGTCAAGGTTTCAGTGAGTCATGATCATGGCACTGCACTCCAACCTAGGTGACAGAACAAGACCCTGTCTCAAAAAATGAAACAAAATAATAATAATAATAATAATAATAAATAAGAGTCTGGATACATAAGTTATGGCATATCCACAGAATTAAGTCCCACGTAGGTATTTAAAAAGTGAAGAAGACCTCTCTACGTTTAAATAAATAGACCTCCTGGACATATTGTTAAAAGAAAAACATTTGACACAAAGCATTGATTTCCAATAAGATCATACATCCCTGGTGTTTGGCTTGGGCATGTGACATGCTGTAGCCAATGGAGTAGGGGATACAGGCAGTGTCTGAGCTTCCTGTGACACCATGAATTTCCACCAGCTACCATGGGAAAAGGATGTCCCAGAAAGCAGCTGGTCCTTTGGCCTGGGCCCCAGAAAAAGATCTAGAAAACCTACTGCTGCCAGAAGCAGAGCTGCAGCCCACGTGCAAAGTAAGTAAGACAGAAAATTGTGTTTCGTCCATCACTGACATTCAGGGCTTGTTTGTATTTACAAAGAATAGTGCTCGCTTTGGCAGCACATATACTAAAATTGTATTTACAAAGAATAATCTAGTAAAAGTCAAGGAGTTTTTTGTTCATAAGCTACTCGTTGTTTAAGAAATGGAATTATAAGAATTTGTATCACTTGGGGAGGCCAAGAAGGAGGATCACTTCAGGCCAGAAGTTTGAGACCAGCCTGGGGAACATGAGACTTCATCTCAAAAAAAAAAAAAAAAAAAATTAATCAGCCAGGGTAGCCTGTGCCTGTGTTCCCAGCTATTCTAGAGGTAGAGGCAGGAGGAACACTGGATCACTTGAGCCCAGGAGTTTGAGGCTTCAGTGAGCTATGATCACACCACTGCACTCCAGGCTGGGTGACAGAGGGAGACTTTATTTTAAAAAAAATCATTTTATATAAATTTACTTTTATAAAGAAATTCTGGGAAGACATATGAAAAACTGAAGACAATTTTTACATCATAATAGAAAGCAGAGATAATAAATGAACAGATAGGGAGGAAGAAAAGTTTGTCAATTTTAAATGTATTTTTTAATTGTTTTCACTTTTCACCAATGTGAACATATTACCTAGTCAAATAAATCAAAGGCATTCATAAAATTTAGAACATTACAAATGAGCAAAAAATAAAACAACAAAATATTGTAATGACCAGTTGAAGCTGTTATCAACATTTTGCTATATCTACTTCTTTTTTGATTCTGGATTTTTGAAATGAAAATGGAATCATGCTGCACATATTGTTTTGTAACCTTTCATTCCCACCTACCAGTAAACAAGGACCACTTCTCAAATGTTCAGTAATGTGGGGCACCCAGCTTACCTACTTCATCTTATTCCAATAGACTATAGAAAGTTCTAGCAGAGGACTGTGCAGAGCCGCTCAGGCACATGAGCCTTGGAGCCAGTCTTCCTGTGTCTTCATGTCATCCTGTTTGACTAAGAAGTCCCCAGCCCTGCAAGGACACACATGATTGTGAGGGAGGATGTGAGCTTTTGTCTACAGAGCCAGGTCAACCCAGAGGCTCATGTATGACTCTAGCGGTGGCAACGGCAAAAGCGGTTCTGGTTGTATTTTACATGTGGGGAGTATCTTTCTTCAAGGTTTTGATAAAGCCACAGGTGAGTGCCTTTTCCTAAAGACTTTTTTTACTGTTTCTGTATGATCAAAAATTTCCATCTCAAGCTAAAGTGGAAGTGGTTCAAAAAAAAAAAAAGTTTTATCAAAAAACACAGAAAAAATTTCTGCTGCCTCAGGAATATCTTAAGAAACTATGCTAAAAATAGGGGGAATTTGATATTGAGATTCAGTTTTTGCATCATCCAGCAAGGAATGAGGTCACACACGTCGGGGGCAAGGCTTTGGGTACCTATGCCAGCATGTTGGCACTACATGACAATGTCCCTATCCCTACAGCATTGTACTGAGTGGTATTTATATTTTATCCCTATAACACAGGTCACTTTTTAACTTAACACATGTCAGCTTTGCACTGATCGTGAAAAGAACGACATTCTGATAGCATGGATGTGTATGTTTTAAATAATATAAACTAAAATCCACACGTAACATTCAATTGCAAGAATGTAGCACCGGTGTACCCAATGGAGGGAATTTCTGTCAGGGTGTGTTTCTTATTCCTCTAAAGATCCAGGGAATCAACTCAACTGGCCTGGAGGAGAGGGGTCCCTGCAGACTTACCAGTGCTTTAGAAGCCCCAAGGCAGAATTTTCAATGCCAGAAGGTGATTTAGAGGGCTATATTAGCCCATAAGCATGCCCATGAGGACTAATGGGAACGCTGTAAGATAAAAAAATATATATTATAAAAGACAAGGTGAAGATGAAACAGATTCAGACTTCTCTGGCAGGTCTAAATAATTTAAAAGCACAAAGCACAGTCTTCTAGGTTGGGTTAAACACATCCAGCTGTGAATAAGAAGACCTATGTTTTATGAGTTTAACATTTTGGATAGTAAGCAAGAAGGAGGGGGTTGAAAGCCATTCTGGAAGAACAGACAAGAGAATTTTGGATGCTTGCTTTTTACTGACAGAGCAGGCAAAAATTATGAAGATGGCTGATAAAGGTAGAAGTAGCTACTCAACTAAACATAGAAGAAATAGTATGAAAAGGATTTTTCCAAAGAACCTTCAGCATTAAGCCCCATTGTAAGACTGCAGTGAAGTAGCTTAACACTCATGCCTTCAATATCCTGTATCACAGAAATACATGGTGTGTCACTATGAACACATAGGTGAACTCTGAACATGACACTAGTGAGAATTTTATCATTGGCTTTTGTGGGGTAAACATTTCCAAATTCAACTTTTGTCTTTATATCTCTAGAGTATTCTAGGAGACATGAAACTTAGGTGAGAAGATGATGATGGAGTCGGAGTAACAGAAGCAGGAAATGCCAGGTGGCCACCATTGTTGCAAGCACTTAGTGTGACCACTGCCCTGCTTGTAGGGGAAACAGAGTTAGGAAGATGTACAGCAGGATCAGAAACTGCCTTATATGAAGGTGGCAGAGAGAAGGAATGGAAGGAGAAAGAAGAAGAGGGGAAGATGCTAATGACAAACACCCAGAAATGGTAAAAATAAGGCTTTCCCAGTCTCCATCCAGCTATTTCAGGGCCATGTGTCTGGGTAGCTGGCATCCTGAAGCACTTGGGCAAGTTGGCACTTACAGCATGGAATTTTTCTGCCAAGAAGTCCTGTCCTTGACAACCTTCTAAAGCTCATTTAGAGAGACACTGTTGTCTCTGCAAGTATGTGGTAGTTATGAAGCCAGGGCAGCCTCTGGCTAAGAGTGATACTGAATCCATGATAAAGCCACAGAGGGAAAACTTCACACTTTCCTCGAAGACATGTCTCCTAAAGCTGTTAGGAGTTATTGGCTGGTGTGTGGGCCGTCAGAATGAAAACACTTTTTGAGAAAAAGTATCCTGTTTCTCTGCCATATGCTTTAATCATTGCAGTCGATATTTTTGCCAGGTAATCTTAGTATCTCTCCTTATTTTGTATGTTCACATTACATTATCATTATTTTTCACTGACTGAGCCATTTTGGGTGCATACATGACTAATTATAGTTTGGAGATAGAAATTTAATAATTTGACATTTGTAGAGAAGCACTCACTTCTTAATTGTTGTCAAATTACACTTAACTAATTTATGCCTTAACATGTGACGTGCTAGACGTGCTTACACTACGTAGAGTGTGAGATCTGGGCCAAACACCAAAGAAAACTCACTGATTCATTGCCTCCGATACCTGAACCCATGAAAGTTGTGTCATGAAACTTCTTTTGGTGCAGACACAACTGGCACTGCTATCAGCATATCATTTCCATGGATTCTTTTAACAGTATGGGTCACACACCGGAGTGTTACAGGTAGCACCTATTGCCAAAGTGCATATATTTTTCTCAGTCAATATTTAACCCATTGTAAATTATTTACTTAAATACTTTTGGTAGGAGGGGTTTCCTATGGTCATTTCAGCTCAGACTCTTACAGGGTTGCAGATGGGGCCACTTGCTCCCTGTCGGTTCCTCTATATTGATTTGTAAGCATTTGCTGCCTCATTTCCTCCTGTGACATTTTTGCTTTGCAATTCCCATTCCATTCAGATGATCAGCTACCGAGTTTCTGACCATTTAAGCATTTATCATCCAAGGTCACAACAACTTTTTTTTGGTCACTTGTATTTTCTTAGAACTCATAATTCTTACGGTGGTAAAATGTACATATATAACATAAAACTTACCTTTTAAAGTATACAGCTCAGTGGCATTAAGTACATTTACAATGTTGTGCAACCATCAGCATAATCCATTTCCAGAACGTTTTCATGATCTCAAACTGAAACTCCATGCTTATTAAGCCATAACACCCCATTCCTCACTTCCCACTGCTCCAGGAAACCTCTATTCTATATTCTGTTAAAACCACTTTTTGTGTATTTACCTGGTATATAAAAAGGGAATGCCATCAGCATTCATAGGTGAATTGGCAGACAAGACCATGGGTGAACTGGCACCTGCCTGGGAAAGAACATGGCTCAAGGTCCCTTGTCCTCAGTTCCTGTCTTCTTCATGCTCCTATCTCCATCCCCTCTGCTCAGAAAGTTGCAAATAAATCAACCAGCAAAGTGAAAAAGCAACTGATAATGATTAGACTTTTTGTCCTCACCCAAATATCATCTTGAATTATAGTCCCCATAATCCCCACATGTTACGGAGATACCAGGTGGAGATAATTAAATCATAGGGACAGTTTCCCCCAGGCTGTTCTTGTGGTAGTGAGTTCTCATGAGATCTGATGGTTTTATAAGGGGCTCTTCCTCCTTCACTTGGCACTTCTCCTTCCTGCTGCCTTGTGACGAAGACGCTTGCTTCCTGTTTGCCTTCCATCATGATTGTAAGTGTCCTGAGGCCTCTCCAGCCATGCTGAACTTTGAGTCAATTAAACATATTTCCTTTATAAATAACCCAGTCTCAGGCAGTTCTTTATAATAGTATGAAAATGGACTAATATAGCAACTATGAAATGGGATAAAGTATTTGCAAACCAGATATCCAGTAGGGGGCTAATATGTGAAGTAAATAAGGAATTCATAGAATTAAATATAAAAAAAAAAAAAAACCTGATTTTAAAAGGGTTAAAAAACTTGAGTAAGTTTTTCCAAAGAAAACATACAAACAGCCAACAAGTCATTATCCTCCTTGCTTAAAGTAGGTTAAGATTTTGGTGCTTTGGATACTAGCAAGACAACCCACATTACTGCAAAAGTTTTGGGTTTGTTTTTGTTTTTCTGAGGCAAAGTCGCTCTGTTTCCCAGGCTAGAGTGCAGTGGCACAATCTTGGCTCACTGCAACTTCTATGGTCTGGGTTCAAGTGATTCTCCTGCCTCAGCCTCCTGAGTAGCTGGGATTACAGGCATCCACCGCCATGCCTGGCTAATTTTTGTATTTTTAGTTGATACAGGATTTTGCAATGTTGGCCACGCTGGCCTTGAACTCCTGACTTCAAGTGATCCACTGTCCTTGGCCTCTGGAATAGCTGGGATTACAGGCAGGAGCCAGCACACCTGGCCTGCTGCAAAAATTTGACTGTTAGCAGACAATAAAGCTATAAAACCAGGATTTGTGGGGGAAAAAAAAGAATATTCTACAGTCTTCTGGCATATTAGGGATCAAGCTTTAAAGCTTAAGTCATAGTATTATTTTACATAAATTTAGAGAAGAGATATATATATATTTTGCCAGGAAAAGCCTTTGGCCACATGGCATGCTGCCCTAAGAGCAGGAAGAGTATAACTGAAGGATTGTGATATGGTTTGGATCTATGTCTCCACATAAATCTCATGTTGAATTGTAATCCCCAGTGCTGGAAGTGGGACCTAGTGAGAGGTGATTGGATCACGTGGGAAGTTTCTAATGGTTTAGCACCATCCCTCTAGTGCTGTTCTCCTGATAAGAGTTTTCACGAGATATGTTGATTAAAAGTGTGTAGCACCTCCTCTCACCTCCTCCTGCTCCTGCCATGTAAGATGTACCTGCTTCCCCTTAGCCTTCCACCAAGTTTATAAGTTTCCTGAGGTCTCCCAAGAAGCCAAGCAGATACCAGCATCATGCTTCCTGTACAGCCTGCAGAACTGTAAACCAACTAAATCTCTTTTCTCTATAATGTACCCAGTCTCAGATAAGCAGTGCAAGAATGGCTTAATACAGGGGAAAAGCCCAAAGGTAACCCTGACCAGCCCTGAGGCATCATTGGTGAGAGCATAAAGTCAGGGGCTAGGGTACTGGTTCCTCCTTCCCAAAGATGGGCAGAGGGAGCCCTAGAACAGTGCTGGCCAATAGAAAAATGATGTAAGCCCCAGCTTCAAACTATGAGTGTAATTTTATGTTTTCTAGTAGCCACTTGCAAAAGTGAAAAGAAGCAGGTGGAATTAATGTTAATTATCTATTTTATTTAATCCAGTATAACAAAAATATTATTTCAACATATAATCAACATAAAATGACTACTAAGTTGTTTTACATTTTAAAAATATTTTTTGCCATCTCACATGTATTTTACACTTATAACACACTGCGATTCAGACTAGCCACATTTCAAGTACTCAGTAGACACATGTAGCCAGTGACAACCACATTTTTACAGAAAAATAGCAATTATCTATTTAAATGCCATGACTTAAATGACATAGAATTGGGAGTTTGAAGGTGGCTTAGGGAGGAAGAGAATCAAATGAGCTTGAGGCAATGCTATGGCCCCTCCTGTCATCTCCACTAGGGTCTGCTGACAGCTTGTAGGGGATCTAGAAGTTTCCCTGCCCCAGTGACCAAAGATAGACAGACTGAGATTTAAAGAGCACTGGCAAATCCAGGGCACTATCAAGAGAGCAACAAAAGTTGTAATTTCAAGATCAGGACAAATGGCTAAGGTCATAGGCTGACAAGTGTAGCACCACTTCAACAGAAAATGACCATAGGATCCAGAAAACAGGGGGTCAAAGCCCCTCTTCTTTTGTGTAAGATGAATCTCCACCACAGCACTTCATTCATTCATGTATTCAACAAACATGAACTGAAGGTCAGCTCTGTAAAGAGAATTCATCTTGGTATTAGGAGACATAGTAATGGAAAAAAGAAGAAGAATAAAAATTTCTTGTAGGCTGGGCGCAGTGGCTCACACCTGTAATCCCAGAACTTTGGGAGGCCGAGGAGGGTGGAACATGAGGTCAAGAGATCAAGACCAACCTGGCCAACATGGTGAAATCCTGTCTTGACTAAAAATACAAAAATTAGCTGGGCGTGGTAGCACGCAGCTGTAGTCCCAGATACTCGGGAGGTTGAGGCAGGAGAATTGCTTGAATCTGGAAGGTGGAGGTTGCAGTGAGCAGAGATCGGATCACTGCACTCCAGCCTGGGAACAGAGCAAGGTTGTCCCAAAATAAATACATAAATAAATATATATCTCTTTTCCTATGGAAATTGCATTCCAGTTGAGGAAGAAAAAATAAACAAAATGTAGAGGTTGTTAGATAATGATAAGAACTATGAGAAAAGAAAAACATAAAGCAGTATGAGGGGGTGGATACATGAGAACTTTAAATAAGATAATAAGAGAAGGAAGGAGCAGGGCAGGGGATGGAAAATCTGAAAGAGTGAACCTTTTCTTTTCTTTTTCTTTTCTTCCTACCCAGGATGGGAGCAGGGCAGCAATGAGGGCTCCAAACAAGGATCAGAGCAGTTAGGAGAAATAAATTGCCTTATATTTGGTACATCTATGTGTAATGTGATTAAATTGGCTACTTAAATTCATATATATTTATATGGAAAAGAGTGCCAGTGTGTAGAACAAACTATTAACTGTGCTTACCTCTGGTAATTTTGTTGAATTTATTTTCATTGTACTTTTCTCTATTTTCCAGATTTTCTGTAACCAGCATAACCAACTTTAAGGAAGAGGAGAAGAGCCCTCCAAAACATCATTTCTGAAGAAAACATATAGAAATAAAGCCAGATTCCTTTGCCATCTGATAGTATCTCTATATAATTGAGGTATCTAACTATAATGTGAACTTCTAAATTCGGTTCACCTTTCTGTGTTTTCTCAGTAACCATTGTGCTAGCTCTCCTTCCTTTCTGTTTTTATCCAGTTTTATTTTTTTAATCCATGTCTCCAAATTTATTGAAGTTGAATCTTCCCATTTGCATTTTTCTCATATTCAGCACCTAACATGTGATTGTGCTGACAGCACCTTTCGAGAAATGCTGATAGGTTTGGGTTGTGATGCAGACACACTGCCCCGTGCACCCATACATCGTCGACTATGACACTTCTCCCAGTCGGCCCCACCACCTCTTGGTGTGCTCTCTTCTGGAAACTACTTGTGTGGAAAAATCCCCAAAGACATTCTGAGGAATTGCCATCTGGAATATTGAAAGTCGTCAACATGCTGCTTCATATAGATTTATTTGCAAGTACCATTATGGGTACCAAATTCAACAGAACTGCTGAAAGCTGGCCTGGGAGTTCTTTTAACTCTTTGAGATAGAAGTGATCCCCAAACTGAAATAATTAGAATTGCCACTACTTTGAAGTGATATCATTTGATGCTAACCGAACATCTTGATCTCTATTAAACTTCAGAGAACAATACAAATATTTTGGCAAATATATGAGCTCAGACTGACATTCTATTAACCTGTTGATCTTTACATTAACTTGTGATTTTCAAAAGCTCTTTTTGTTAACCATGTTGAAAATAGGGAAGAACTGTGTGTCTACAAAAATGTAGCTTGTATTTTAATTAAAATTTTCATATACAAAGTATTGATAAACTACGCTTTCAAAACCAATTATGAATACTTTGCAACAATATCAGCTTTTAAAAGATGATTTTAATGAGAATTTGATTCAGAAATATACCATAAAGAGTGACATGTTTTAGACAGTTGAGAAATGCTCTTTATAAGGTTTGGGGCTTATGGGGGTGGGAAGGAGATTTGAACCCTCTTCCCTTTCAGGATTTCATACCAAGAGAGCTTGTACACAGGAAACACTAGCCAAATGGGAAACAAATTACCACTTTAATGAATAAGCACCTGATGCAAGGTCTTGACAATTTATGGCTTAGAATTCAATTAGAAGACTTAGTTGAAGCTTTCTAGTTACTTTTTGTAGACCTAAACTACATTTTGCCAGAAATTTTTTAGCAGTGTTTGAGTACACATACCAATTGATAAAAAAAAGTAGGTTAAAAAAAATCAGCAAGTGTAGGCAAGAATTCAGTACACAATTAACAAATGAATTAGAATATTGATCTAAGTAATATATACTGAACACCACCCATAACAATGACACCATTGATATCCTTTTCAAGTGTAAATGTTCCGTGTACCAAAACTGTTAATTTTTAAAAGTTCAATAAATTTCAGAAGACTGAAATAATTGAGAGTATGTTATCTGACCATATTGGAATTATGCTAAAAATATACAACTAGAAAAAGCAATAAATTATTGAAAATTAAGCTTTCAACAAAAATAAACACTTATTTGTAATTAAAAATAAAACTAAATTTTAAGAACTTTAAAAGCTAGTAACAGAAACTCCCTTTAACTGATAATAGACTCCCTTTAACTGATAAAATCTTTTAAAAAATTGTTGCAAGTATCTAAGTTGTTATTTAAAGCTTTCCTTTAGAAAAACTCAATTCTATTTCTACATGCCAGCAACAAACTATAAAGTTTAGAAGTAACACCATTTAAAACAGTAACAAAAAACACCAAATTTCTAGGAATAAATCTAGCAAAAAATGTCAAGACATCTATACACAAAACCACAGAACATTATTGAGCAAAAATAAAGGAAATATATTTACATAATGGAATCATATGAATTTTTATGTTTGAAGACTTACAATTATTAAAACTTCCATTTTTGGCCGGGCACAGTAGTTCATGCCTGTAATCCCAGCACCTTGGGAGGCTGAGGCAGGAGAATCACTTGAACCTGAAAGGCAGAGGCTTCAGACAGCAGAGATCACCCTGCTGCTGCACTCCAGCCTGGGCAACAGAGTAAGACTCTGTCTCAAAAAATAAAAATAAGATTCAACTTGACCCAATAAAAATCCCAGCAAATTTTTTGTGTATCATTAAGACAATTTTAAAATTTTTATGGAAACTTAGAAGGCAAAGAAAAGTCAACACAATTCTTAATAACACAGATATGATAAAATTGGAAGCCTCATAATAACAAAAATGAAAGCTTATAAAGCTGCAATAATTAAACCTATATGATAAAAGAACAAACTTAGACAACCTGATCATTGAACATAATATAGCCTCCACCAAGAGAACTATTCACGTCATTAATTCCACGTCATTACTATAGTGGAATAAGAGAAAGAATAGTGTATTTGATAATGGTACTGGATCATTTGGATATCCAGCTGGAGAAAGAAATTAACCTTGATTCTTTCCTAGCTCATATCATACCTAAAATTATATAACAATTGATTTTTTAAACTCTAAATATGAAAAGTAGAACATGAAATTTCTGGAAGATAACAAAGAGCTTATCCTTCTGAACTTGAGGAGCAAAGATTTCTTAAACTGCACACACATAAAAATATCCTAGTCATAAAACAGAAAATCGATAAACTAGGCAGTATTAAAATTATGAATTTTGACTTATCGAAAGAAACTATCAGAAAACAAACACAAACCACAAAGTGAAAGAAGTTACATGTGATACCAATATTCAACAAAAGACTCATATCTAGAATATAAAAGACAAATGGAATTCTCATACACTGTTGGTGGGAAAGTACATTGGTAGAGCCACTTTGGAAAATGGTTTTGCAGCCTCTTCGTAAACTGGAATATTCAGTCTCATTCTAAATACTCAACCGAAATATATATTTGTATACAAAGATGTGTAAAGTCATATTCCAAGTAATATGATTCATAATACCCTAAAATTGGAAACAACCTAATTAGACATTAATATCAGAATGGATAAGCAATTGCATAATATTTATACAACTAATGTACAGCAATGAAAATGAATAACAATAGTGAGTTTAAAAATAAAAAATCTGCCTTTAATAATCATTGGCTTTCTAGAGTTTATTAAATACTATATGATTTATGTCAGCAACAAAATGATCTTGGTAATATCTTGTGTGTTTAATAATACTTAGCATTCATATATTTTCATATAATGCATTCAAGGGCTTATTTCCTTTCAAAAAGAATTGCAGATTGTTCATGTCTTACAGGTACTTGGATCATTGAAGCCAGAGTTGCTAATGAATGAGCATACGAAAAACTTTTAAGTATAGTTAACTTTGATTCCTCTTAGTGAGACTTGATTTTAATTTTAATTTTAATTATATTTTTTCTATGTGGTATGGCTTACGATGCATATTTCATACTTTGAGATTCAAAAAAGTGAAATAATTTAAAATATTTCATTAATCGCAACCCTTTGGGAGGCTGAGGTGGGAGAATTGTTCAAACTGAGGAGTTTGGGACCAGACTGGGCAGCATAGTAAGACCTCATCTATACAGAAAGAATTTTTTTAATTAGCTGGGTGCAGCGGCACATACCCATGGTACCAACTACTTGAGAGGCTGAGATGTAAGGATTGCTTAAACCTAGATGGCAGTGAGCTGTGATCGTGCCACTGCACTCCAGCCTGGGCAACAGAGTGAGATCCTGTCTCAAAAATAAAGAAATATCATAGTATTTTTTTCTTATATGGGGGGTTAGTTTCTCTCTTTTATGTGGTGTGCAGATCAACATATGCTCTAGCATGAGACAAAGAAGAGAAAATCAATCCATAATTTCATAAAAATCATTTTGAAAAGACCATGTTGAGATAAAATTAATCAGGATGATGCTCTTGCACAATCCCTTTAAGTTTACAATGTGTAGAGATTATTAAGACACCTTTTTAAATAGCATCTCTTATTCGTATAGAATTATACATCACCAACTCTTATTTTGCTTAATCCTTTTAACCACCCTGTGAGGCTGACAGGCTACAGGATATTAGCTCCATTTTACAGACAAAGAGTGGAAAAACTATACCAACATTTAGTTTAAGGCAGAGCCGGGATATAAGACCTGGGCCTCCATACTCAAAATTGCTTTTTACTATGACTTTGTGATACATCATTCTAAAGTAACCTGATTTCACAGTGTTTTATAGTTTAAGAGTAACATCTATAGCATCTATTCCCGGAAGGTTAACTCTGGAGCCAACCAACCTAATTAATTACCTCATAACTTGGCACATTTTAAGGCACTGTTATACTCCTAACTCAATTTCCTAGCTATGTTTGAAAGTCCCCTGTGCCAAAATTGCAATAAAACAAATGGGAACAAACCAGGCAATACAAGCAGGTTTTCAACTTTAACCTAAGCCCAGCACATCCTCACCAATTGCTCCGATGGCAAGCTGAGGCAACTAAGTGAAGGGAGCGGAGGGAAGGCCCTCTAAGAAGTGAACACTAATGAAAAACACAAACAGTATCAGACCCATTTTTTTCAGGAATAAAATTCCCAAAAGCCCTGTTTGCTGGTCTACTACATCATTACCAGCAGGAGAGAGGGCTATACTTCTGGGGACCGGAATATGAAAGGAAAAAGTCAATTAAGCTGCCTGCCTGGGGCCAACAATTCTTTCAGCCTCCTGGCTTTCATGATTCTACATCTTAAGAAAGAAAACAGAATATTCACCTGTGCTTTCTGAGTAGGAAGCCCAAGCATCCTACCTGACACCACCCTGCTGGGCGGAGAAATGACTGGGTGAGGAACCAGTGAATTTTCTTCATTTATCAAAATATTTTTTCTATGACTTTTCAAGTTCTAGTCTTAGTATCTTAATGTTGTTCAATTAACAAATCAGCCACTATTTTTTGTTTTTGTTTTTGTTTTTTCACAGGCTGGGCTGCAGCTGTTTATGCCCTTAACCATCTCTTGAAATGCTCTTGCCTCTCCACTGTCTTTGCAAATCCATCCTTCCTCTGTGATCCAGTTTAAGCTACCTTTCTGCTTCACTACCTTTAGCCTCTTGGCCTCTTAAAATGCAAACTGCCCAAGGCAGGGATTAAACTTTCCAGGTCAATGTCAAGGAGCAGTAAAGGCAGTAAATGGACTTTCTCTTTCTAGTGTTTCTTTAAGATTGAGGAAATCCGCTGCCAGAAACACCAGCCCTACCCTCACTCCCACCTACCACCCTCACGTCAACCTGGCCTTGTGCTTCCTTGATCCCACTTGCTTTCCGTGCCCAGTCCTCAATGAATCAAGGAGACAGAGAAGGCTCCGGGGACCAAACAGCCTTCATGCTGCCAGGAGGAGTGTGGATGCCTGAACCAAGGAGAGTTCTTTCATTTTATTTTTTTTTTAATTTCTGTGGATATATATAAATATTTATGGAATACAAGAGATATTTTTATATAGGCATGCAATGCATAATAATCACATCATGGAAGATGGCATATCCATCCCCTCAAGCACTCATCCTTTGTGTTACAAACAATGCAATTATATTATTTTAGTTATTTTTAAATGTACAATTAAATTATTATTAACTATAGTCACATTGTTGTGCTGTCAAGTACTAGACTTTATTCATTCATTCAATTTTTTGTACCCATTAACCATCCCCACTTCCCTCCCCCAACCACCACTATCTCTCCTGTCCTCTGGTAATCATCCTTCTGTTCTCAATGAGAATTCTTTGAGGAAGGAGGAGGGGGATGACTACATAATCAACTGGGTCTCCTGTACTTCCCCAACACGTGGTAGGCATTTCAGTGTTATGGAGCATATCTCTCTTTGTGCTACTTTGGCACTCCCATGCTTTCCCCAGCCTGTCTCTATCCCCCAGCAGCTAGGGTTTTGCTGCATCTACTGCATACCACTGTCATCAGCACTCATACCTAGTTGCTGAATTAAATGGCAAGTGACTGTTTTTCATTACACTTCTCAGGAGTGGCAACTGAGTCTTTCCAGAGTTAATTAACCTACAGAAGCCCATAAAGGGCCAGCAATAGACTTAATATCAAGAATGCACTTCCTGACCCCTCTTCTTCTGATCTATGTTTCAGTTATTAACCTGGGTTCCTGAAAAGGACACAGACAGCTCTCATCACACCAATTCCATGTTAGTGAACAGGCGCTTAATCTCATTTATGTAACCAAACCACGCCATGAAAATTTTTTTCATTTTTTATAACACTGAGCTCAACTCAATTAATTGTTCTAGTTACAGTACTCCTAATTTTTATCGACCTGATTAACTGGAGAAAAATCCAAATACATTTCAAATTATAAATCTTTCATGATTTGGGAGATTTTATACAAATGTACATTTGACAGTGCTAATTTAAAGCAAATATCAAAGTTGATTAAACGTTCTCAAGATAAGAGGGATAAACCATTGAATTATTTTATAGATTTAACTACCAATCATATGCGGCTATGAGCAGAAACATTGTGATGCCCATTTTTTAAAATAATTATTTGGGAAATATCCAAGAAGAACTATGGAAGTGGGTCAAGAATGTATGCACAAAACATTTGTATTCTCTACTGTGTAAACACTAATTTATTTATTGAAATAATACACTATTAAATATTTATTAAACAAATTAGCATTTTGCTGAGCTTCCCTTCAAAATCATTAATATGGTTTGTGGCTATTGATGTAGCCAGGGCTATGATTGTTTCCCATGTCTCTTTTCCAATTGTTTGCTAACCATTTATTCACCAAGCACCATCCCCAGGAGTTTAATCTAACCATGCAGTTATTTTCTAAAAAGCTAGTGAAGTAAAAGATTTCTGAAAATCGTGAAACTCTGATTGAACCACTGGGCTTATGTTAACCCATTCTCTTATTTTACTAATGCATCTGAGAAGAGGTTTCGTGATTTAGCCAACACCTTGAAACTAGCATCATCTTTTACAAAAAGAGAAATAGTTATTTTTTAATGTGATAGGCAGTGTTACTCATTAGAATTTCCCTTCTTTCGGAAGAAATTTGGGGTCTAAGAGCAGGTTCTTAAACCTAAAAAAGAAACATATTCTTCACATTTTGTTTAAATATGCGTGGTTTCTTAGAAAATTTCAAGTTGAAAAAAGGAACGAATCCCCCAGAAACCCCAGTGTAAAAACTGAAGAAAGAGATTTATCTCTAGGTATTATCCATACACCTCAGAACCACTTACAGGGCAAGCTAAATTCAAACAATAAATAAGCAAGTAGGCAGATAAACAGAAACAGCAAAAATGAAAAAGTACACATTGCCAAGAAAACATTAAACTCGTCCTCTCTGCTGAAAATGAGCAGAACACATTCAACAGCTGAGAATATGCAGCCACACGGTGCTCTCCCAGGTAATGTATAAATGAGACACAGCATCCAGGGATGGCAGCCTCTGAAAACCTCAGCTGGCCTCTCTATGTCTTAGAGTTAAAGTGTAAAGCGTATATTTTCTCTCTTTTTTCTCTGCTTTGGTTAATACTGGATAACAATTCTTTCTCTAGTAATCTCACATAATACATGAGTAAGAACATTTTTCATTTGTAATTTAATATTATTTTTGTATTTGTCATATTCATGCCAAAAAGAATCATATGTTTCATTCACAGACACACACACACACACACACACACACACACACATACACACACACACGGCTTTCTCTTCCTACTGGCTAATGTATGCCAAACTTTTGATATTTCATTACAGCAGCTCTTGGTGAAAAATGCTTTTATTCTGCAGAATTCAATAAGCAAATTAAGCTACTATGAAGAGAGGTATTCCAGGTAGGAAATTTTTCATAAAATTCCTACATTTGGGGTGCTCATTTCTAAAAATGTGACCAAATATTTACACTGAAAGCATAGGTAACAACTAAAGTTGCCTATTTTAAATTTCTATCATAAATTGAGGCCTTAATCTGATTTTACAGAAGTTATATACAGTTTTCTTTCTAAGATTTGTTGGCATATTTTTCTCAAAGTAAATATAACAACCAAGAGGTATTCTGCCCATTTTTATCTTCCACATTAAATGCTGAGTTGTCACCTAAGGGGATTATTATTTTGTTATGACTAGATTTTACAATAGTCATTATGTAATAAATGCTTTGAAATTGATCTCAACAACAGATAGAATATCTTTTCTATTTTTTTCTTTTTTAAAACCACTTCAAAAACAGATTTTTAATTATTAGGAAAAAATACTTTTTCTCCAATCCTTCTTCTTTTTTGGGCATAGACATACATAACTTCTACATAGTTTTAATCAGGAACATATATACGCTTTTTGTTTCCCACTTTTTTCACTTAGCCTAATTTCATACATTTTGCTTTATATATTCATAACTTCCAGATGAATAACTTCTAGCAAAATATTAATATGAGCCAGATTGTCACCATGCCTTCATAATTTTTATCTTAATAGCTGCATAATATTCTAACACATTTATATAACCCAAATTAATTAGAAATTTGTGATTGGTGGACATTTCCACTGATTTCCTGCCAAAATGCTTTTGCTTTTAAATTGCTGTCAGAAAATTGTGAGTTTAGTCATTTCCCTATACTCTATTAATGTTGAATATCGTTATTTTTAATTTTTGCTAACATTTTAAATGACACCTCATTTTTTTATGTTTTAATAATATTTCATTCATTTAATAATTAACAAGAGTGAACTTTTTAATGTCTTGGATAAATTATCATTTAGGATATTTTAATGGAGTACTGTTGAGTGCTTACTATATGCCAAGTGCTAAAGTGAGAGCTACAGATATAATTAAATAAAATGGTCAGGCACAGTGGCTCACATCTGTAATCCCAGCATTTTGGAAGGCCAAGGCGGGTGGATTACCTGAGGTCAGAAGTTCGAGACCAGCCTGGTCAGCATGGTGAAACGCCATCTCTACTAAAAACACAAAAATTAGCCATGCATGGTGGCACGTGTTTGTAATCCCAGATGCTTGGGAGGGCAAGGCAGGAGAATCACTTGAACCTGGGAGACAAACGTTGCAGTGAGCCAAGCTCGCGTCACTGCATTCCAATCTGGGCGGCAGAATGAGATCCGTCTCAATCAATCAATCAATCAGTCAATAAAAATAAAGTATGGTTTGACCTACAGGAGCTTGCAAAGTAGAGTATCTCAATGTCTTTCATTATGTATAATTGAAATTTATTTCTTGCCCTTCTTAATGATCAATTGACATTTGTAGAGTTCCTACCTTTGTAACGTTAGTTTACATATACATGTTTTGAGAAATTTTTAAAATTTGAAAACATTCAGGGATAGGTACAATGAATGCAGAGATGCTCACCACCAAAAAAAAGGTCAAATATTAACCTTACTTATATAGACATATCAAGCCTTTTCATTTCAATAAAGAAACTAAATTTAGAGTCCTATTTTTCCTCTCATTTCTAATTCTCCCTTTTTTAAACAACCACTATTATAAATTTTGTTTGTATATTTTCAATTCATTTTAAAATTAAACTTTAAATTTTAAAAATGATTAATGGTTAACATATCGTATGTTTTTCTGAGGATTTTAATTCACGTATACAATATTATACTAATATATGCACACACACACAAACATATAGTTTTGCAACTTGTTTTTTACACTTAGTATTGATTTTGAGACAGAGCCTTGTTGCAATATAAATAACTAGCTCATTGCTCTTAACTGCTGAATATACTCCATGATATAGATATATTTATTTATCTATTCCCCTATTAATGGACATATAAATTGGTTTCTTTCTTCAAAAAAGTACTGTAATAAATATCCTTGCACATAATTCTTTGTGGGTATGTATGAGTTTTCTCTGGTGGATATATACCTTGAAATGGAATTGCTGGATTGTAAACTATGAGCATTTTCAGTTTTGTTGGATACCGTAAAGTGATTGCACCAGTCTATTCTCCCACCAGTAGTATATGAGAATTCCTGTTTTCTGGAATTTTCTGATGTCAGATTTTAAAATTATCACCAATTGTATGCATAAGAAATGACAATTGCTTATATATTTATATCTTTGAGTTTTTTTGAGTATTAGTAATAAAGATTAACATCTCTCCAGATTTTTCCTCTTCAGTTTCCCAGTCTGTAAATTGTCTAGTCACATAATTGGACCAGTTTTTCTATTAAATTCTTTACATCATGATAATGGTAATGATGATGATTTATGATGGCATGATAATGTATTTTTACTATGTAGAGCAATTGAGCTTTACACATATTAAGCTAAATGAATCCTCAGAGCAGCCGTATGCGACAGTTTCTATAATTCTCCTAGAATTATAATTCTCTATAATTCCTTTACAGATGAGGAAACTGAAACCCAAGGAGACTAAATAACTGATTCCAAGTTAGGGAGGCAATAAATGGAGGAACCAGGCTTTAATCCTAAGCAGTCTGAGTCCGGACTGTTAAACTTGCTGTTAATACTGCCAATCACACTGGTTGAAATAATTAGTCTCATAAAAGTGGAGGATCGAACTACCCCAATCTTACATAATTTACACATATTGGTTCATCTTTCTCCGTATATTTCGTTTCACAAAGTCAAAACATATACAGGTGGAACAGATGTCAAAATAACTACAAACATAAAGTGTATTTTAGGCAATTTTTCATATTTTTGATCAATGCAATGTCTTCTTTTTATAGAAATCAAGATACACACAAGTGGATTTAAAATGTATTTTAAAAATCACTCTATATCCAAATGCCCGGATTGTCAAGCGTTAGTGTATCTTTTAAAATAAATTAATAATTTAGTTGGTAATGGTTATTTTTCTTCCTTTTCCACTATATCTAAAATTAAAACTATTTGAAATAAGAAATCACTTTTACTATAAATTAAGGAGGCAATAATGAATGCACTTAAAATATATATAAATATAGAATTAGTGTATTTAATTAAACCAAATTGGATTTTTTTTTTTAAAAAAAACAGTTCAGCTCTACTGACACAAATAGAATAAATCATTGCACACCATTTGTAGAGAGAACAAGTAACTAAAAAACAAAAAACTAATAGGTTTTACCAAAATGTATATTACACCAAACTTCCAATGATTGGCAGACTAGAGTGTGATTATTAATGGCTGGTAAAAATAAACAAAACTATTTGCAGATAAATTCTGTCAGCCAAGCAACCTGGACTGAAAAAAAAGACTTTACACAGACATGTTGTGTGGAAAGCAATTTTCCCTGCTGAGTATGCCCATCAAGATATAGGTCCTAAAAATGTTGGTTGTTATAGTGAAGGTAGATGAAAAGGTAAATGTTGTGTGCTGCTTCTCAAGATGACATAACAGAACTGATATTTTTAGTGAGTCAAGTTAGTGTTATCACTGTTTTTCTCACTGAGCATATTTATTTAGATTTAGACAGGCTCCCTAAGCCAGACTACTTTTAGGCAGCTCGCTTTCTTACTTAAACTTCTCTCCACCCCACCATATCGTATATTTCTCTTCTACGAGCACAATGCCTAAGCTTACAACATCAGTCAGAGTTAGTCCCGATAACTCCTGTCAAGAGGTGAATCTTCTGTCTGGAAAGGGGTACAATACATGGGTCCATTGCCATCCATTAATATCATTTGTTATTGGGATTTCCACCATCAGTTAACAGAGTGTTGAGAGAATGCCACAGAATGTTGAGAGAATGCCACAGTTGAAAGTTAAGCTTTCAAAAGATAACAAAGAAAGCACAAGTGTAGAAAGGAGTTTCCCAAATTTAGTTTTTTCTAGAAATTTCTAAGTACTGTCAATGGGATTCTACTGGAAAGTACAGAAGAGTCTAGTTAGCTCTTCATACAGCTACCAGACATGTTGCCATTTTAAAAGCTCTGACAAGTCTTCTAGGAAGAAACTTTTTTTTAAATTTATAGAATTTACCCTGAATGAAAACTGTAATAACAGAATGTGTATTGACAATCAGGATGAAGCTCCAATGTGTGCCTCTCACAATAGGGTACAAGCTCTTTGACAGGGTGATCGACAAGGGATAAGATAGGAAAATTTGATACCCACTAACAAGGATAGATCAGAATGCATATGCAACTAATTATTTCTAATTAGAAAAATCCTCCAAAGTATAAGACACAGCTTTAAAAATATTAAAAATTAAATACACATTGTCATAAGTAATCATGTTGAGTGTAGCTTTTCCTGATGAGGTGTAATCAGGATGTGATAGGGAAACACATGGAAGTTAGACTCACAAGTCCCGCATTTGAGTTTTTGTTCTACCACTCATTAGCTACGTGATGTGTGGAAAAATTGTCATTGTAAAGCTCTATATAAATGCAGAAAATTATTGGAATCTAAGAATTGTGGGTACATTCATAGAATAGCTGAATCTTTCTATATTCCCCCAAATAAATAAAATGCTCAGATTATTTTAAGGATTTTTGGTTTTACTTTGTCTTATTTTTTCCTAGATTAGGGCTAGAATGAATAAAGCTGCTGTAAACACTTGTGTTTGTGTCTTTCTGTGGAGGCATTTTTGTCTGTAACAGGGTGCTACATTCTGGTCCAGCCATCAATTAGGATGTTCATTCATTTCTTCAGTAACATCTAATGCTGTTTTGATTTCTTTTTTGTTTGTTAAGAATTGACAAGTTACTCCTAAATATCCTAAGAGTGTATGTTGATTGTGTGTTTTGTTTGGTTTGGTTTTTGCCTTTTGACAATTGAGATAAAACAGAGCTCTTTAACAATCATGTGTCCACAGAAAAGATCTGGTCAAGAGTGTTCACTGCCGTATTTTTTTCATTACAGCTAAAAACTGGAAGAAGAGAACAAATGTTTATCAATAAGAGAATGAATACATAATGCTATTATGTGTTAATATACTGGAGTGCCATAAAACAATAAAAAGAAATAAACTACTGGTATATGCAATATGGATCAATATTATAGACACTGTGTTGAAGGAAGGAAACCAGGCATGAAAGAGTACACACTGTATAATTTCTATTTCTTTGAAATTTAAGAATTGGCAAAAACTAATCAATAGTGATAGGAGTCAGAATGGCAGTTACTTCTAGTAGTAAGAAAGTAGGAAAGGGGTATGACTGAGAATGCTGTGAGGGAAAGTCACTAGAAGTGTTCTGTATTTCATCAGATTGGTGGTTAACCAAATGTATACATACAGCAAGGTGCATTGAGTTATACATTTAAAATTAGTGCACTTTTGTACTTCATTGTATGTCATCCTTCAATTCAATGTTTTCCTTTACAATCAAAAGTTTTACATTCTTCATATCTTCTCTTTGTCAATATTACATCTAAATTCAAATTTATTTTTTCATGTTACATTTATTTCTTTAAAATAATTGATTATTTTCATGGGCTCTGCATGGTACTAGAAGCTGAGGACTATAGTGAGCGGGGCATCCATGATTGCTGCCCTTAGACCTCAGCCCAGAAGGAATGATAGCAATGTATGAGATAATTGTGAAATCTCAAGTGTACAAAAGGGAGTGTGAAACCCAGGGCACTAGCCTAATCTGAGAGGTCAGAGAAGGAATTCCCTTTTAACTGGGACATCAAGAATGAGCTGAATCTATCTAAAGGAGACATGTTTACTAGACGGAATAGCATGTGCAAACAGTCCTGAGAAAAGGAAGGTGTTCTCAGCATTGAGCAGAGGCTTCTGGGGCAGGGAAAGCCAGCATGTGTAGCTGGAGAGGTAGCAGAGCCCAGAGAGATATTAAGTCAGTCAGTGAGAATAATGCAGCTGTTCAGATACACATGACAATTTCAAATTAGAGATTATTTCAAATTTGCTTGGAGCTGACAGTCTTATATCACTGTCAACACCCAATTGATTATTTTGTAGTGGTTGTCTGGTATTGAGAAAATCCAAATTAATATGGATAAATGGTTATGAATCATTTTTAATATCCTTCTTAGCAAGCCCAGGAGACTTCATGATTCAATAGAGATGGCAGGAGACTCTTTTCTTCAAGTTGGAAAAGCAACAACAAACAGCAAGCCAGCTGGCAGCACAGACACAGTTTTATACTAGGGATTGCATTGTGTCAACTTCCGATTTATGAGAAAATGACGTGTACCATATTCTGAATTGCATTTTTAAACACGTTTAAAATAATATTCTGATAAAAATTTTTAGAAACTCTGAGGCACTCAGTGTGAAAATCACCAGTGTTGTAAATCAAACGATTTAGGGTTTTAGGGTTGAAGTCTCACCTTGAACCTCTCTACACAAATTTGGGCAAGTGTCAAACTTTCTTTTGATCGTTTATGAAATGATATCTGTTCTGCATTCCAACTATGTTGGTCTCAGATGTTTATGTAGAGTGATTCAGTTGGTCACCTGCCTTGTTCAAAGAACACCAAGCTTCTTTCAGATGGCATCATGCCCAGCTGTATACCCTGAATCTTGATTAGTAGAAATCTATCAAGGCAATACCATGCCTCTGGCCAGGTGCTCACTTCCTCAGCCTCCCTTGCAGCTCAAGGTGTCCATATGACACAGTTCTAGAAAAACAACTGCAAGAGAAAAATACAGTTTGGGGCTCTTGGGGAATATTTTCCTCTTTTATAGAAGAAACCCATTTCTGGCAGGGCATGGTGGCTTACACCCGTAATCCCAGCACTTTGGGAAGGCAAGGCGGGTGGATCATGAGGTCAGGAGTTCGAGATCAGTCTGACCAACATGATGAAACCCCGTCTCTACTAAAACAAAAATTAGCCAGGTGTGGTGGCGCACGTCTGTAATCTCAGCTACTCAGGGGGCTGAGGCAAGAGAATTGCTTGAACCCAGGAGGTGGATGTTGCAGTGAGCGTGAATCACGTCACTGCATTCCAGCCTAGGCAACAGAGCAAGACTCCGTCTCAAAAAAAAAAAAAAAAAAAAGAACTCATTTCCTTCCTTTTTTTTTTTTTTTTCTCCTTTAATTGCCTTCACCTGAGGATATTCTGCTTGTTGCACCCATTGTGTAAGCATCAGGAGAAATTAAGAGAATTACAGGCATGGCCACCCAGCTCTCAGCATCAAGGAGCTTTGGAATGATCACTGATTTGGCCACTTTGCAGGTGGTGTGGCTTCTCTTTAGCTTAGTTTTCTCATCTGAAAAATGGGAACAATAATGAACCTTCCTGGAGGGTTGTTAGTGGTGTGAAATCAGTTGAGATATGTGAGATGCTTAGAACACTGCCTTCTACAGTGTAAAATGCTTAAAAGTGTTTGCCATCCTCTCCCCTCTTCTTCTTCATCATCATATATCTTTCTTTTCTGCTTGGATATTTTTAAAACAGATCTAAATTATGTCAAATCTCATTCATAGCAAAGAATACCAAGGGAGGCTCTAGTGATTTATCTGTTCTTATGTGATTACACCTATTGATTTCTTACAGGTGCTTGTACTGAGAGCCTATCAGCTGCTGTGAGTAATGAAAACTCCCTTCCAAAATTCAGGCCAGTCTTGGAGGGATCCAGCTATCATTTGTGTGCTCTGTTCTATATAATGGTTAGGTTCTGTATGCATGATATACATTTTAATTATCACTGAATAACATGAGGTTGACAAAATATTGCCCTCTTTTTATAGCTGAGGAAACCAAGTCTCGGAGAATTTGATGAGTTCGCTTCAGGTTCTACAATAATAAGTGCCAGAGGCAGTAAGAAGCCTGACCCCCTGGCCAGATAAACAATAAAGTTCAGGCCCTCTCCAGCATGGTAGTGCACTAGAGAAAGAACACCCAGGCTTGATGGCAGGTGATGAATGAGGGGAGAGAACAGTTCATAGAGAAGACAACACAATGGCCCAGGCCCTGTAGGTGATCTGTTGGCTTAATCTACTGCCACCACTTCACAGAGGTTAAAGGACAGAAGAAGAGACAATGGCAGAAAGCAAGAGGGAATGGTGCTTTCATTCCCTGATGACTGTATTTTTATTTTCATGTTGAGACAGGATCTCTCTCTGTCACCCAGCTGGAATGCAGCGGCACGATCATGGCTCACTGCAGCCTTGAACTCCCAGGCTCAAGCAATTCTTCCACCTCCACCTCCAGAGTAGCTGGGAAGTGCTACCCCTCCCAGCTAAATTTTTCATGTCTTGTAGACACAGGGTCTCCCTATGTTGCCCAAGCTGATCTCAAACTCCTGGGCTCAAGTGATCCTCTTGCCTCAGCTTCCCAATGTGCCGGGATTACAGGTATGAGTCACCATGCCCAGCTCATTTCCTAATGACTTTAAATGGAGTCTTTCAGTTTTTCGTTGTTTTTGTTTTCTTTTTTTTCTTTCTTTTTTTTTTTTTTAACACCTATTTTTCATTTTTTTTTTTTTTTTCTATTTTAAGTTCTTGGATACATGTGCAGAACATGCAGATTTGTTACATAGGTATACATGTGCCATGGTGGTTTGCAGCACTTATCAACCCATCATCTAGGTTTTAAGCCTCACATGCATTAGCTATTTGTCCTAATGATGCTCTCCCTCCCCTTGTCCCCCACCTCCCGAAGGCCCCAGTATGTGATGTTCCTCTCTCTGTGTCCATGTGTCCTCATTGTTCAACTGGCACTTATGAGCGAGAACATGCGGTGTTTTGTTTTCTGTTCCCTTGTTAGTTTGCTGAGAATAATGGCTTCCAGTTTCATTCATGTCCTTGCAAAAAACATGAGCTCATCCTTTTTATGGCTGCATGGTATTCCATTATATATATGTACCATATTTTCTTTATCCAGTCTATCATTGATGGACATTTGAGTTGGTTCCACAGGTCTTTGCTATTGTAAATAGTGCTGCAATAAACACATGTGTGCATGTGTCTTTATGGTAGAATGATTTATAATCCTTTGGGTATATACCCAGAAATGGGATTGCTGCGTCAAATGGTATTTCGGATTCTAGATCCTTGACAAATTGCCACGCCGTCTTCCATGATGGTTGAACTGATTTACACTCCCACCAACAGTGTAAAAGCATTCCTATTTCTCCATAGCCTCGCCAGCATCTGTTGTTTGCTGAATTTTTAATAATCGCTGTTTTAACTGGTGTAAGATGATATCTCATTTTGGTTTTGATTCACATTTCTCTAATGACCAATGTTGATGAGCTTTTTTTGCATGTTTTTGGCCATATAAATGTCTTCTTTTGAGAAGGGTCTGTTCATATCCTTCGCCCACTTTTTGATGGGGTTTTTTGGTTTTTTTGTGTGTAGATTTGTTTAAGTTTCTTGTAGATTCTGCATATTAGCATTTATCAGATGGGTAGATTGCAGAAATTTTCTCCCATTCTCTAGGTTGGCTGTTCACTCTGATGATAGTTTCTTCTGCTATGCAGAAGCTCTTTAGTTTAATTAGATCCCATTTGTCAGTTTTGGCTTTTGCTGCCATTTCTTTTTGTATTTTAGTCATGAAGTCTTTGCCCATACCTATGTCCTGAATGCTATTGCCTAGGATTTCTTCTAGGGTTTTTATGTTTTTGGATTTTACATTTAAGTCTTTAAACCATATAGAGTTAATTTTTGCATAATGTGTAAGGAAGGGGTCCATTTTCTGTTTTCTGCAGATGGCTAGCCAGTTTTCCTAGTACCATTTATTAAATAGGGGATCCTTTTCCCATTGCTTATTTTTATCAGGTTGAAGATCAGGTGGTTGTAAATGTGTGGTGTTATTTCTGAGGTCTCTGTTCTGTTCTATTGGTCTATATCTCTGTTTTGGCACCTGGAAGCATTCCGTTTGAAAACTGGCACAAGACAAGGATGCCCTCTCTCAACACTCCTATTCAAAATAGTATTGGAAGTTCTGGTCAGGGCAATCAGGCAAGAAAAAGAGACAAAGGGTAGTCAAGTAGGAATAGAGGAAGTCAAATTGTCTCTGTTTTCAGATGACATGATTCTGTATTTAGAAAACCCTATCATCTCAGCCCAAAAACCCTTAAACAGTTAAGCAACTTCAGCAAAGTCTCAGGATACAAAAATCAATAGGCAAAAATCATAAGCATTCCTATACACCAATATAGACAAACAGAGAGCCAAATCACAAATTAACTCCGATTCAAAATTGCTACAAAGAGAATAAAATACCTAGGAATACAACGCACAAGGGACATGAAGGACCTCTTCAAGAACTTTAAACCACTTCTCAAGGAAATAAGAGAGGACACAAAGAAATGAGCATGCTCATGGATAGGAATAATCATTATCATGAAAATGGCCATACTGCCCAAAGCAATTTATAGACTCAATGCTATTCTCCTCAAGCTACCATTGACTTTCTTGCTGAATTAGAAAAAAAACTACTTTAAATTTCATATGGAGCTGAAAAAGCCTTTATAACCAAGACAATCCTAAGCAAAAAGAACAAAGCTGGAGGCATCATATTACCTTCCTTCAAACTATGCTACAAGGCTACAGTAACCAAAACAGCATGTTCCTGGTACCAAAACAGGTCTTTCATTATGCACACATGTGAATATCCAGAAGCTTTCCCTCAAGCTTCACCTGTTTTCTTCCCTTTTTTGTTCTTCATCTTCCTTCTCAAAACTCAGCTTTGCCACCAGGTTAAACACGTTCTTCATGTTGGGCAAGTAAACCTTACAGCCATTCCCAAATGCAGATGGATTCTCTTTATATTTGAATCTTTGTAACTATTACTAGTGATTGCCAAGTATTGCACGAATTCCAATATCTCCTAATTTATCTAATAATTTTTAATGAATGAGATATAAATAGATTCTTTATGCACAGGTACTTAAGAAGAGTGGGGAGGAAGTTACAGGTGGGGAATAAGATGAGGGATGATGTAACTGTTTACAAAAGAGTTTTTCTCCATGTAATATGTGAAGGATTTACAAGGCATCCACGGTGTCATTAGGGAGGGCTAATTTTTAAAATAAAAAGCATAATAAATGACCAAACTAGAAAGTGCTTTTTTTTATTGGGAGGTGACTTGCTAGTATGTATCCTGAGAAAATCACTAGGTGAGGGGGTAAAATGCAAGATTTCATTCAATTACACATTCTTGAAAGTGCAACACATTTTAGAAAGTGGAAGAGGACCCTTGAGATTATTCTAGTCATAGAGATTAATCACATCAACTTTCAGGTGGCCCAAGGAGGAGGAGGTGGGCCCGCACACCCCAGCTAGCCAATTCTCTCTTCTGCAGTCTAGCTACAGCCTTTAAAATTCAATTGATCTAACCCATAAGTCTTCCTAGCCTTGAAATGTGCATTGGTCCCTTTAAACATACTGGCAAGTCTCATTTATTTCCATTCCCGGTCTTCTCTACCCTCTTCATGGTACCATTTGTTTAGCTGAATTCTTCTACTCATTCCTGTGTGAACCAAACTCATAGAGACACATAGATGGATCCTGGAAACCTGTTTATCTAAGTTTTTACATATTTATATGCTGTCTGGATTTCTAAAAAATATAATATGACATGCTGAAATATACACAGTATGACCAAACTTTCTACTTTTCTTCGTCTGCTTCTCTTCCTCTTCTTTAGTGATGACATCATTAAGAAGGGAAAATAAGAGTATAGAGTAGTAAACATAAAACCAGGGATTAAATTTTCATGCAAAAGTGAAAAATGCATATGAGCAGATTCTGTATACTTGTGAAATTGTTAAGAACATAGATTCCAGAGTCAGACAGCCAGGATATTAATCCCACTTCTACAATTTATCTTGGCAAAGTTATTTAATTTCTTTGTGATTTGATATCCTTGTATGATCATAATAATACTTTCCTCATGTTGTTTGTTGTGGCTTAAAATAGTCAAACGGTGCAAAAAAAATTACAAAAAAAAGCCTGGCATATAATTTCTCTAAAGTAGTTAGCTGTTACTAGAAGTAATCATAATTTTGTTGTTACTATACTGTATAGAGACTGAAGGATATGACATTTACTTTGTGTCTGCCTGATTTTCAGGAAACCCAGTATCAGCTATTCTGATTCATTATAAAAACAGAGAAGTTAATACCATTCAATACGTACTATCTAATAACTAGAACTATTCTTTTATTACAAAATGCTTTTAAAAGGTTTCAAAGTCACCAGAAGAAATGTATATAAAAATTCAAATTCTAACACATTAATTCATTTCCTATGAGATTTTGCTTTTTGAAAGTATTAGCGGAATCTTCAGAGGTATTTTCACTTAAAAATTTGGATTGTTTTTCAAAGTACTACTAAGTAAATTTTTATCACTGTATTTCTTTATGCATGATTAAAAAGTGAGAATGACTAGACTTATATCTAGATTCATCTTAAAATAATGTTTTATGGAGTATCAAATAGCCAAATTATTACAACTAACTGCTACAACACACACAAAAAAAACACAGTTTATGAATAAATTCCTATGAGTGTACTTTAATTGCAGTCCTGCCACTTTAAAGTTATTAACAATTACAACTTGGGTAGTTAAATGGTCTCAGTGGAGAGCTTCTTTTTAACCAAAAGTAAAAAAAAAATAATAATAAGAAATCCTTAGCACTACATTTTCTAAAAAGGCACATATGCATGAGATCCATTCACGAGAGCCACAATTGCAGTTGCTGAACTGAATAATTAGTTCAAACCTTGGACGAAGGCATTTTTTTAAATAATCTTTTTCTATGTGAAATTATCTGATAAAATAATATTCAGATACATTTTCCTTTTACTGCACCAGTAACGAAATATAGGCAAATGGCTTCACTCATTTATTTATTCAACAAATTTTTTAAATGTACTATGACACAGGCATTGTACTAAGCCTAAGGGACAGAAAGGTGAATTAAAGAGACAGGGTAATGGCTCTCACAGAACTTACCTCCATCCCATGGGGAGGCAGAAAGGAAACAGACAGTTTCCTTATAGTCGAGTGTGATATGGCCCAGTGGGGCAGTACAGTGTGTACTGTGGAGCACTGGGTAGTGACACTTAACCACATGTTGGGGAGGAAGGGACATTGAAGCTGAGGTCTGTGGAGCTCATGGAAATTAGTCAGAGGAAGATGGGGAGGGAGTAGATGGGGAAGGCAGCATTCCAGCTAACTGAAGTATAACATACTGGCAGCGCAGTAAGGGCTATATATAAAAGTGTATAGCCTAGAGTTTCTTACGGGGTTTACAAGAATGAGAAAATACCTGCTTAGACATCAGAACCAATTTTATGTATAAAAGAATCACTCCCTTTTAAAACAGCTTCCCTCACAGAGATGAATTCGATAATAAGCAGCACAGAGAAAAAGAAGTGTTGGATACTACTGACTGAACACAGTAACAATAAGCATTTCGTTAGCAACTCCTGGGAGCTCAGTTGTGTGTTAAGTGCAATTAAATATGACTAAGCATTTCAGTTCTAACAAGGGAAAAGACTACATGCCTCTGAAAACCTGCAGTTAAAGTTTGTATATATTAAGGAATGAGGAAATGGCGTATGCATGGGTTGCCCATACACCCGGCTTCCCCAAGACATTTTCCAGTTTATGTCTGTTGGCTCTGCACAAATAATTACAGTGCCTACTTTTACCCTCAAAAGTAACCTGGGTTATACAATAAAATTATATGTCATGATTCAGAAAAAGGGGCGAGGGTGGACTGGGCTATTTGGGAAGTTTTCACAGGGGTGGTGGGACTCGTAGTGGGGCTTAATGGGTGGGGTTCATTTAGAAGAAGTACCACGTTACAGCTGAAGATCGAACACCAGCCAAGAAGCACCTGCTCACCATTTCCATGGATGTGAAGTCTATCTATTCATTCACTTTCTCATTCATTTATTCAACAAATATTTATTGAGCACATAAGCTGTACAAGGCACTGTTTAGGCACTGGGTCACACCAGTGATTAAGCTGGCCAAGATCCAGTCCTCATAAAGATTATGTTCCAGTGGAGGGTGAGGGGAGCAGAATTTATTTCTAAATAAACTGGATATTTTCAGATAGTGACAAGTGCTCTGAAAGAAATCCAAAAGGGTGATATGTTAATGAGTAACTGGAAAGTGGCTGCTCTAAAGAAGGCCCTCTGAAGAGCTGGGCTGTGAGTTCTGACCTGAATGAAAAGAAGCAGCTACCCATGAAATGATGTGGGGAAGCATTCAGGGCATACAGGAAGGCCCTGGCACAGGCATAAGCCTGGGGTGTGGCTGACAGTAATGGTCTAGAGCAGAGATGACATTTTGTCACAGAATTAGGCAAAGCAATTAAGGTAGGACATGGCTACTCACAGAGAGAGTTTGCATTTGATTTTAAGTGCAAGGGGAAGCCATTTAAACAATAAACGGGCAAGTGGCATAAACTGAATCATGCTTTTAAAAGACCTCCCTGGCTGTCTTGTGGCATACAGAACATAGGGGAGCCAAGAGGAAGCAGGGAGGACAGTAGGGACATGAGAGATGGAAGTTGCCTCACCTGAGTTGTTGCAGGGGAATCAGATGCAATAGATGGATTCAAAATATATTTTGGAGCTAAATTGACAGAGTTTGTTAAATGTTTTCTGAGGATGTTAATTAAGGTGGGAAGTAAGTAGCACAAAGAATGAGAAATACTTCCTGGATTCAACCTAAAATTAGATGTGTGGTGGCATAAATATAATTATTGAAATGTTAGCACAGTTCCTCTTTCAAGCATCCATTCATGCTTTGATCAAAGAGCAATTAACATTGACAAAGGGAAATGCTGATTAATACTAAGAACCCTTAGAACAAAGTCCATGTCCAGTTCATTTCATTTCCTACGGTGCTGAAATGTACCATATGCACTGCAAATGCTCAAGAAAGTTAAAATGAATGAATGAATGAAAGCTTTTCCCGTGAATTAGGGAAACATTTGGGGGAAATATAGAGTAAATTTGATCACTAGGTGACTAGTTCATCTGTTCTCTCATTTATCATTTATTTACTCCTTTAACACCTGTTTATTTAGTGCTTAGTTTGTGCCAGGCATTGTGCTAAGCAGATATGTAAGTTACACAGTGCCAGGGCTAGGAAAGAGAAAAAAGTTGATGACAGCAAATGGCAAAGAACTCTGACGACAACTCAAGTGACAAAGAACTGAAAGTCAAGGAGGGCGTCTCTGAGGAAGAAATTCTTTTTTTTTTTTTTTTTTTTTTTTTTTTGAGATGGAGTTTCGCTCTTGTTACCCAGGCTGGAGTGCAATGGCGCGATCTCGGCTCACCGCAACCTCCATCTCCTGGGTTCAGGCAATTCTCCTGCCTCAGCCTCCTGAGTAGCTGGGATTACAGGCACACGCCACCATGCCCAGCTAATTTTGTGTATTTTTAGTAGAGACGGAGTTTCACCATGTTGACCAGGATGGTCTCGATCTCTTGACCTTGTGATCCACCCGCCTCGGCCTCCCAAAGTGCTGGGATTACAGGGTTGAGCCACCGCGCCCGGCCTTAGAAATTCTTGATAGAAATGCTAAAGGCAAAAACTTGGCAAGGGGAAGTTCATATAATTAGAGGACCCAGAAGAAGCTCTTGTGACTGGAGCTGAGGGGCCCAACAGCCCATGATGAGACGCAGCTAAGAGGTAGACAGGAAGCAAATTTTGCCAGGCCTTGTGGGCTGAGGCCAATGAAAGGCTGAAAGCAGAGAAGCTATGATCAGATTTCTACCTTGAAAAGATCACCCTAGCTGCTGGAAGCCAATGACTAGGCTGCAGAAGGAGGCTAATCAAAGACTGATAGCTGGTCACATTCTCTTTGCAGCCAATGCACATTCCTTAATCAATCTGGAAATATAACATGCTCTGAATAATAGTCTGTTGAGCTTTGGAAGACAAAAAAAATAAATAAATAAAAGATGCAATACAGGCAACAAGCTCAAGTAGTTGACACATAATTTCAGATACTAGGCAATAATCAAGGCTTCCCAAGAGTCTTAACCTCAGAATAAACTTTTTGCAATTTTACTATCCAAAAGCAGCTGAGAAAATGTCCTTATTTTTAACATTTTTTAAAATTTTAAATGTAATCCATATCCATTATCAAAAGTTTAGTTTACGTGCCTAGGCAACATAAGAAGATCCTGTTTCTATAAAAAATTAGCCAGACATGGAGGTACACATCTTTAGTCCCAGCTACCTGGCTGCCTGAGGTGGGAAGATTGCTTGAACCCACCATGTCAACACTACAGTGAGCCATGATCGTGACATTGCTTGATACAACAGGATAGTATCTCCAAAAAAAAAAGTAGAAAGAAGAGAAAAATACCCTTAATATCTCCCAAAAATAGCCTCTGTTAGTATTCTACTATACTTCTCAATGTACTTTTCATGTAACTTTCTTTTTTCTCCCACAGATTTGTTACCACGATGTTTACACAATTTTGCTTACATTTCGCTTAATGTTATAGCACAATCATAATAAAAACTGTTTCTTTCTGACTTTGCCCACAGTCTTAAGTAACCCTCTCCCTCCTGTCTCACCAAATATTCTGATTGTGGGTCACATATAATAAAGTGCTGGTCTCCTATGAGTCCTGACATTGGCAAACCTTTAGAATATGTATTTATTTTCATCCTTGTCAGAAATGTCTGATTTCCCCCTGCATTGATAAAAGATTACCCTCTCACTGGAAGAGAATATGAAAAGCTGCTGAAAATTTCAAAAAAGCCAATTTCTTTTAAATAGTTGAACTGACCATATATGTCACCGAGACATCTACACCGTGATATTCCAAAGATGGCATGTAAGTTGTGTTACCATTTCCAAACATTAGAACTTTGATAAACCCATGAAGTTAATATATACCTCATTTTATTTACTAAAATGATTCTAGTTTAAGAAATTATTGTGAGCCAAATGAAAGACATCCTAGAAGTACTTTTCCTTCTTCAGGTTTGAGTGTGGATGGAATAACAACATCATTCCCTTTGCCTGAGAAATAAATGAAATTGCGGTATGCTAAGTTGCACATATTTTTCATTAGCACTTAGCTACCGTGTCTACACTGAGATCCATTTATCTCATATACATTTTTTTCTTTTCAGATAAAACTTTCAAATGCTTACATTTCACTGCCTGTTGGTTGATTGGATAATTTGAACATCAAAGGAAACTTTCATTTAATTTAAGCTGTAAAGTTGTCTTTTGCTTTATTAACTCTCGATCAATAAACAAGCAATTTGGAAATGTAATCAGGAAATGCTTCCGATTGGCTGACAATGTATCAAAGCCAGGCTTCAAGGCAACAGCAGGCTGTAACAAGCAGTTTATTACCAGTAGCTGTTACTGACATTAGTCAAAACCAAGAAAGATAAAATGGAATAAGAAATGTAATGCTGGAGGAGCCTTGGGCGCTGTGTTCTCTTCTTCCTTTTGAAAACTGTAAGCCTGTCTTTGATATGATAACAAATATAAACTGTTTAAAAACACCAAATGCAGAAAAACTGAGCCTAGCCTGTCATGGAGTTAATCCATTCCAGAGTGACACACAAATAGTGTAACATCCAGCAGATATATGTTATGGAAATATTTTGAATTGGATTTACATGTAGTGAGCAAATTGGAACTTTTGATTTTTACCAGATATTGTAATATGCATGTTCTCATATTAACGGAATGTAATCCTATTTGAAGATAATGAGTTTTCAACAGGCTCTGCAATTGGAAGCTACGTGAAAAAAATTGTTTGGTTTTTAACTAGAGAGGGGTGAAGAGAATTGGACCCTAAATTTGCTGGGTAGCCTGACTTTCTATCAGCCAGCTGCATGTTATTTTGCCCTCGGTTACTGCTTACCAAGAGATTTCTGGGATTGATGGGTTTTAGGCTCCCCCCAGCCTTTATCTCTGGACTGTCCATCGCCATGGGCAAATAGCAAAGTACAGAACACTTGACAGGGATTTTTCTTTTGCACACATCACTCCTTACAGTCATTCTAAACAGTCTGTGCATATCTTTCATACAATTAAAAAAGGAGAGAGTGGAAACTATCCTTTACCCTTGTTGGTTTGAAAACTCCTTTAGATATTGAGTACAGATTCACAGAATTATTTTTCATGGCACTCAGAAAATTTTAAGCCACACTGATAGCAAAATCAAATAGACTTAACACAAAGGGGAGATGAAAAGAACCAAGAAGGGATTCTATTTTTTATTGCTTTCAGAGGCATCTCTGCCTTAGCACGTCGGCCATGCTGAGCCCAGGTACATTTTCATCACCATGTCAGGAATTTCCCTCCTAGAGCAGTTAGAGATCTCCATATTTTGAAATAAATAAAATATATATTGTTTGATGAAGCTTTCCTTTAGGGGCCTATATAACAAAATGAGTCTATGAGATCTGGTTGGTGGATTCTGCTAGGATTATTGACCATAATCTCCATCTGCTTTTTTCTCCAGTGGCCGGGCATGTTAGAGAGTAATTTTTTTCTGAATAACTAGCTAACCACTTTCCCTATTTGTCTTCAACACATAAGTAAATGTACTGAAGCATTACAAAACTCCTCTTAGTAAATGGTGTATAATTTGGTGCATGGGTATTTCAGTCTTAGCTTGACTACCTCACTAGTAAGCTGCATGATAGGTCTCTTGAAGCATTCTTTTAGTTTGTTTTCTGCTTATAGGTTCAGAAACTATGATATACTAAAAATCTATGTTTATGCAGAGTTACCAGTTCTTCTTTTGTAATTAACTCCTATAATGGTGATAAAAACCCTCTGAGCTGATTCAGCTACTTGATTTTTACTGACATCTTTTGAATAGATTTAGACAAGCTAAAAATTTTGACTCATTTGGCATACTACAAATGTTTGGAGAAAATAGCTTTATTAATAATTGCAATTCAAAATTATCATGGCACTCAAACAATTTCCCGGAAATCACTAGTAAGAGTACAACTTCACAAATATATTGTGAAAAATAAACAAGACATAAGGTATTTATTTGAAACTGATGTCATAGAAAGGCACACATTTCTTAAACATTGCTATAGGATATTAGTCATATTCTCTGAGTCTAATGATAGTTGGATTTTTAACAACCACCTTCTGATTCACAGAGAGAGGAAAATTTTGTATCAGTATTCTCGTGACCCCGCCAAATTCAAAATGTGTATTCTTGCAGAAGAAGCAATAATAAAAGTGTCTTCAGCTTTATAATGGAAGGCTGAACAAGCAGTTCAAACTCAGAGACCAAAAGACACTGAGAGAAGGAAGTATTTACGACCAGTGCATGATATTCCAAGCCATCGAGACAGTGCCACTATGTATTTAGATGTATTTGGCCCTCCCTGTGTTCGGTGCTTACTGTGCTAGCAACTTAACCCCTATTGCTATCAATAAGAATATGTAGAAGCCAAAATAGTGTTTTTAAATAGATTTATCATTCATGTGTTAGCGCTTGAAAACCAAAGAAAAGAAGCCAGCAGTTTAACAGTTTTGGAAGTTTTTTTTTTTTTTTTTCCTTTCCTAAAATTGATCCAAAAAATCTATGTGAGGTTATTTATATCATCCGCAGCTTTGTGCCTCTAGGACAAAATATGAGAATGTCAATGTTGAAACAAAACTTTAGAGGAGAAACATTAAATATTGTGAAAAGAATAGTTTCAATTGTTTAAAGACCAAGGAAAGTACAGGGCTGGAGAGAAAGAAGAGGCACAAATGGTGTCATTTATTAGTTCTAGAAGATTACGTGGCATTTCACTGCATTCACTAGGCTTTTTAGAGAGGGAAGCAATTTGTTATAAAAGTGGTTTGTCTAGGATAAGTAAGAGTGTTGAGAAAGTGGCTATGAAGATTATTTTGTAATGTTTTCACTTGTGTATCTAACAGATATTTTTAAACCATGGAAAATGTTAGTCTTTTGAATATTCTGTTTTGTTTCTTATTTATGAAAGAAATATATTGGCATTATCAGGTCATTTTAGAAAGCGGAACTCTGGAAAGTGGTATCTTTGTAAACTAAGCCTTATACCAACATCACTGGTCCAATGAATTATAACCTAATGATGCCAAGGGGTCACGGGGCTGCATCTTTTAACTCACAGATAAAGTACCCAGGTACTAGTAGATAAATATACGAGAAACATGTACAGATAATTTACACTACCAAATATGTGTAGTATAGAACTGGGCATGTCCAACCTAGATACTAATTGAATATGTAAAACTTGAATATAGTGAAGGTATGGGCCTGAGAGAAAGGAAAGAACATTGGATGATGCCAGACACAAATGTGTAAAAGATGGTGCCATTTGTTGGAGTGAAGAATATGACATGGGGAAGAGTTGGGGAAAATAAATAAAATGTACATTTTGCACATATTATTTTGAGGTTTCTAAAATTCATTCAGGTCGAAATGGTGATGTGACAAAGGCTGCTGAAAACATAGGAATTGTGGTCAGAGGAGAACACTGTGATAGAAACACAAATGTGGGGATCAGCCACACGGAACTGGCAAAGGTCATCTGAGGAGAGGGGCAGAGAGAGGAAAGAGCATAGAGGCAGGCCTTAAAGAACGCCACATTTAAAAGAGCCAGGAAAAGAGACTGGGAATAAACCATCAGTGAATGAGGAATAAGGCCACAAGAGAGGGAGGTTTCCACATTTACATGAAGGAGCATGGAGAAGATATTGTGCACACTACTGAGTGATTCTTAGAGCTCATGAAGAATGAGGACAGAAAGGTAGCCATTGGCTTTGACAACATGGAAGTCTTCGGTGTCCTTGACAAGAGTAAGATTTCAGTAGCATGCCAGGGTAGATTAAATCGTATTAGAGTACATTGAACAGTCTCTGGGATTAGTAATCGTAATTGTATAGGAAATGGTGAAAAGGCAGTTTCCTCTGGTTTTGTTTTAGAAGATAGGATATAGAAAAGAATGTTTACCTGCGAATGAGACTTATCCAATGTCTAGAGATGAACAATACAAGAAGAAGACAATAACAGAAAAAGGGAAATAACCGAGAATGGGCAAAATGATGGAATTCAGGCTTGATATTGATAGGTGGGCTACTTGCATCACTCACACAAAAGGAAAGATGATTGGTGCAGGGAAAGCTGATAAATGCCCACAGTTATTAATGTGTGTGTGTGTGTGTGTGTGTGTGTGTGCACACGCGCACAGGTGTACATGCGTGCTATAGTGATAACTGCACTTTGACGAAATCTTGACATCAAAAATTAAATTATATAGAAATAGTTTCAAAGAGAAAAAGGGGTTGAGTAACTAGATACTTTCCATTGTAAAGAGAAATTTTACATGGATTTGTGCTAAACACTATTAAGCAAATGCAGTTTTGATTACCTCCAGCTTTTGCATTTGAGTAATGACCTTTATTTTCAGATTAACATTTTATTAAAACAGGACTTCTTATCACCCTCTCACCTTTACTATTATTATCATAAACTAATGATTCTCAAAGTACAGACCACAGATCCCTTCTTGAGACCCTTTCAGGGTTATGAGACATCAAAATGATTTCTATAATAATACAAATACTTTTTTTCTCTTTTTCACTGTGTTGATATTTGCACCAATGATGCAAAAGTACTGATGATACTGAATGATACTGAGTGATACTGCTGAAACCTTATCATAAATCAAGCTAGTGGCACTAAATTATACCAAGAGTTATTGTGTTTTTACCATCATGTTAACCAAACAAAAAACACAATTTTACTTAAGAATACTCTTGATGAAGCAGGAACCATTAATTTTTACTAAATTATTAATTTAATAAACAATTTTAATAGATTTTTAATTTAATAAACAATTTTAATAAATTTATATTAATTTAATAAGTTAATGCCTTGAGTACATGGCTTTTCAATAATCTGTGTAGTGAAATGAGAAATACACATAAAATGCTTTTGCTGCATATTGAAGTATGATGGTGATCTCAAAGAAAAGCACTTGTGCTATTGTTGCAAGCTTCAGTAGCTGCCTTTTTATGGAATACCATTTTGACTTAAAGGTACAACAGTCAGCCAGGCAAAGTGGCTCAAATCTGTAATCCCATCACTTTGTGACGCCAAAGTGGGCGGATCATGAGATAGGAGTTGAAGACGAGCCTGACCGGTATGGCAAAACTCTGTCCCTACTAAAAATACAAAAAATTAGCCAGTCGTGGTGCCATATGCCTGTAATCCCAGCTGCTTGAGAGGCTGAGGCAGGAGAATTGTTTGAACATGGGAGGTGGAGTTGCAGTGAGTCAAGACAGCACTACTTCACTCCAGCCTGGGTGACAGAGCAAGACTCCATCTCAAAAAATAAAATAAAATTAAATTAAAAAGTACAATTGTCAAATTAAGGATGGTTAGTGGGTATTTGACAGGTATTTTCTCAAAAACCTCCAAAATGATTCAGTCATCATTCAACCACTGCAACTTATCTCAAGAGAGTGAGTGCAGAAGCAGATATAAGTATCTTCTCTGAAGCTAGACGGTGGAATGGATTTGCAACAATAAAAATAAAAGGATGCAATTTTTATTATTTTCTTGTGGTTGTTTTGAAAGTAGATTCTTTTTTCATAAAAAGTTTTAATTATGTGTACATGAAATAGAACTGTTATTTTGATGTAAGTAAGCTAATGACAAACATTTAAAAGATTTCTGTTTCAAATTTCTTATATGGTATATACCATTAAATATAACACACATAAACAGAAACTCTTTCACATCCTCAAAATTTTAAAAAGTCTAAAGTAGTGGTAAGACCAAACACAGTTCAAGATATACATTTAAACAATGTATCTAAGGCATGGCATATATATTTTTTCTTTCTCTTTTTTTTTTTTTTACTGCTTTTATGTCTGGTTCCCTATGAAAATCATGTTGCCTGATTAAGTAATATGTACAATTTTCAATATGATCACAATTTACACAAAACTTGTTGCATTTATATTAATAAAAAGAAGGCTGAATGCTTTAATTTTTGCTCTCAGGCTTTAGCAATAATTATACATGGAGGTTGAATTGAAAATTGAAGTCCTTCAGAAGATTCAGGATCTCTAAATCTCTGTGCTTCGGCTTACGTTCCCACAGGGCTGGTAGGAAGATGATAGTGGGTGCGGCAGGGTAAACGGGTTTGGTTTCTACTCCCAGCTCTGTTCTTAACTTTGATCAAATCCTTTAAACCCTTTGGGTCTGAATTTCTCATATTTTCTTTGTAATAAGAAAAATTATATAATTGTTTATCACTTCCTTTCAGCAATTTGAATTCATGTAATTCTGATAAAGATGTCACCAAATGATCCAGTCTAAAAGTTATCCTTCTAAAAGAGAGAGTAGAGCAACCAGAAGCAACTTCAGGATAACTCAGGTTCTTAACCTTCATTTCTTGAATACCTCAAGGACCCCAATAATCGTTTTGACACTCACCTTTATTCCTCTCATCCTCTTCTTCTCTAGGATCCCCATTACATATACCCCATTTTCCCTTACAATTCACATCAGAGATGCCAAAAAGCAGCTGTAGCAAAGTAGGATCCTCCTCCAGCCCCTGTAGCCCCACTTTACAGAAAGACTATTCATACTTTTGTGTATCTTGATTAATACTCCACGTTATACATTTTCCATAATCCGGAATCATCTACCCCCCACTATAATAGAGAATGTGTCCAGATTTTGTATCACTATAAAAAGTCTTTAAATAACATATTTATACATATAACTGTGAATAATTTCACAATGATATCTTCATATCTTCAGAATTAAGTAGAAACTTTTTTCTTTCTTTTTTTTTTTTTTTTTTTTT